>NC_139629.1:4118815-4371315 GCF_964638095.1 Poromitra crassiceps
CAATTGCGTCACCAGATGCGCCGGTATTCATGTGACGCAAGCAATCCATGCCCACTATCACATAAACAACTGAGCTCATAAGCAGATTGAGATGTCCTCAGGTAGTATTGATGTTGCATGTTTTGACTGCTAAATCCTAAATAAATAGTTGAAATTCTAATTACCTGCATGTGTGGTTTAGTCAACTATGGTGCTGTCTCCTAATAGCAAGCTGTGCTGGTCAAGTAGCTCACAAGCTTGTTAGCTCACGAGCTAACGACTTTCTTCTTCTCCTTCGGTAAAGACAGCCGCATTGCATTGTGGTATAACCGGCGAAAATGTAGGGTACATTCGCTGTTCACTAGAAATCGCTGTGCATTGTGGGTATTTTATAGTGGACTAAATAGTGAATCAAATTAACAGTTGAGACTTCGGACACTATTAAAAAAAATGGCGACACACTAAATAGTCCACTATTTCTGCCATAGGGACCGATTCTGAACAGGCCTTCTGTCTCTCTCTTCCATCACTGTGTCCGTGTCACCTGCTTCCTTCATGGGCTGTCTCACCTCATTCTCTGTTCTCCTGCCTCCACCCCTCTACCCCACCTCCACCTCCACCCCCCTACCCCACCTCCACCCCTCTACACCACCTCCACCCCTCTACCCCACCTCCACCTCCCTACCCCACCTCCACCCCTCTACACCACCTCCACTCCCTACACCACCTCCACCCCCCTACCCCACCTCCACCCCTCTACCCCACCTCCACCCCTCTACCCCACCTCCACCCCTCTACCCCACCTCCACCCCCCTACCCCACCTCCACCCCTCTACACCACCTCCACTCCCTACACCACCTCCACCCCCCTACCCCACCTCCACCCCTCTACCCCACCTCCACCCCTCTACCCCACCTCCACCCCTCTACCCCACCTCCACCCCCCTACCCCACCTCCACCCCTCTACACCACCTCCACTCCCTACCCCACCTCCACCCCCCCTACCCCACCTCCACCCCCCTACCCCACCTCCACCCCTCTACCCCACCTCCACCCCTCTACCCCACCTCCACCCCCCTACCCCACCTCCACCCCTCTACACCACCTCCACCCCTCTACCCCACCTCCACCCCCTACCCCACCTCCACCCCCCCTGTCAGCCACATTGGATACCAGATCTCTCACTTTCTCTTTTTTCCCCTCCTCTGTATTCACTCCGTTTTTCCCGTCCGCTGCTTGCTTGCCAAAATGTGTGCGTGTGAGAGAGGGAGGGAGGGAGGGAGGGAGAGAGGGAGAGAGAGAGAGGGAGGGAGGGAGAGGTGGGGAGAGAGAGAGAGAGAGAGAGAGAGAGAGCGAGACGGAGAGGGAGAGAGAGAGAGAGAGGGAGAGAGAGAGAGAGAGGGAGGAGAGAGGGAGAGGGAGAGAGAGAGAGAGAGAGAGAGAGAGAGAGAGGGGGAGAGAGAGAGAGAGAGAGAGAGAGAGAGAGAGAGACTGAAGGAGAGAGAGAGGTGGGGAGGGGAAGGGAGGGGAGGGGAGGGTGAGACTCTCCCGGAAAGCGCTGCGCTCAGTGAGCGAGTGCATAGTGCTGTGAGTGACTGAGCGGCAGTGAGAGGGCAGCCAAGCCCTCTGCTCACCAGCTGAATGCTGCCAGTGTGCCTGGATGGAGGCACTGAGGCAGAAGAATCACTCGGTGGCCCTGCTGAGCTTCTCCACTGGGAGGAATCTCCAGAGCCTCATCTAAGGGCCCTCCACCCTGCATGCTGGGGACCAGGGGAGGGCTGTTCAAATCCCCGCTGTCCTTCCCAGCTCTCTGCCTCTGCTGCTGGATGTAAGTAGCTGTTCAGCGTAGCTTCAGGAGCAGACGGACACGGGCGTGCACCATGTTCGTGTTGGTTCTGGACTGTCCTGCATTGACTGATTGTAAAGTGTGTCTGTTTTAACTTGTGTTGTTTTGCACATTGTTGTGGTTATAAAAGTGTCCACCAGGGCATTATTTTCTTCCTGTCAGAGTTGTGTTGACGGTGGCTTCCTCAGCTGACGAGACGGGCTCCAATTAGTGGGACGTTGTGGAGAGGAAGTTTGCGACCAAGTGAGGGAGGGAAGAAGAGAGCGAGTGATTGTTTGTGACTGTCTCTCGCCCAGCCGAGGCTGATGAAGTAGAAAGCAGAGCCTTTGATGCTCCTCTTCAGCAGGACCAGGAGAGTCTGGGTCTCCATGGTGATGGTGGTGTTGTTGCACAGTGAACACAGCGATCGGAGGACAGACCTTGTTGCACTCATTAGTCATTATGCACATCTCGCGTATGTCTCACACTTGAGACGAGGAGCTGAATTGCTTTGGAATCACTGGCTCATTACACTCATTACATGGTTTATTTGCAGTTTCATTCCAATATGAGACATCCACCATTTGGGGGGAAAAGGATCACACCAAATCCAAACTAATTCTGGATAGAAGGTAGGGCTGTGAATCTTCACTGGCCTCACGATTCGATTCGATTACGATTCATCTGTCAACGATTCGATTCGATTCCACGATGCATCTCGATACAGCTCAAAGTATCGAATCCTCAATTTTCTGTATTATTACTGCACCTGGCTACTTTTGCATCAATTAATACAAGCAGTCGGATAAATACCAACTCCCTTTTTTACTTAGAAAGTGCTTTAAAATCTGAATGTCAACAGAAATTTAAACATAAACGATTCAACAATTCATCTGTCCACGATTCGATTTGATTCACACATCCGCATCGATTAAACGCTTCATTTTGACACCCCTAATAGAAGGTAACTTGACCTTCACAATGGACATAAATGTAACATGGATAGCATTTTTCAACAGAACTCTATTTGCACCTCTTTATTTGGTTGGGAAACAATTCTTAGGCACGAGGAAGCCATGAGTAACAATAAGGCAAGCTGATAAAAGAGGCTAATGTATGAGTTGTATATGAGCACTATATCCCTGAGAATGTAATTTCTCTGCAATGTATTACTGGAACTGTGAAGTGTGATCTTTCTGTACTACAGCTGGTTAGCTCTATAGTTAGCCCCTCTATAGTTTTAGTAAAGACAGTGGTTTTCAGTGAGTTCTCTGCCCACTCTGCACAGCCCAGGGGGAGTGTTTGTGGGGACAGACCTCTCACTGCTGTACTCTGTGTAACTGTCACTTTGAATCAGCTTGTTTCTGTCCTGGCTTGGAGATGATGCTGTACCTGCCCACACCACCTCCAGGGAGCTACAAATGCCACGGCACACCGGCAGATGCCATTATGTCCCACAAGATTTGTGTCTTAAAGTCCCTGGAAACCAAAATCCACAAAAACCTTCTAACTATTAAATTTAGGGTCTTATGTGAGTAATTGTGTGTGCCTCAGAAAGTAGTTGACATTACTTTCAACCCTAACCCCAAAAATCGACACTTTTCTACAAGGTCTGGATTTCCATTTCCTCATTGAAGAGAGCGGAGCGCGCGGTGCTAAAATGCATGATCTTATCACGTCATAAGATTTAATTGAATCACACACACGCGCACACACACACTGACACACACACAGTAGCGCTGTGCACTCGCAGCGGCAGAGATCTCTTCCTCTCTGTCAGTAGGCTATGCGCCGAGCAACGCGCACACGCACACGCACGCACACACACACACACACACACACACACACACACACACACACACACACTCCATCTCTCTTTCCTTCTCTCTCTCTCTCCGTTTCCCTCTCTCTCTCTCTCTCTCTCTCGGAGGAGACCTGCTGCAGACGGGACACGCCCACACAGTCCGCGGGAGAAAATACACTCTAAAATCTAATTGATTCTCATGACTTTTGCCATGACTGTCAAACCTAAATTTATATACTTTGCGACGTTGATCATCGTTCAAATTTGGCTGGTGGCTTATTAACATAGGTTCCTGTGATGTGATGAACTCAAAATGCTAAATAATAAAAAAAATATTTCTGGTTTCCAGGGACTTTAATGTGTTTCTATCTTTACAGCATTCAGGAGAACAACATTCAAAATACACTCATTTGCATGCCTCACTCACTCACTCTCTCTCACTCTGTCTCTGTGTCTCTCTTTCTCTACAGCTACCAGTTCCACCAAACTGGAAGACCTGAGCTTTCTTGATGAACAGCGCAACACCCCCCTGCGGACCTCCATACGTCTGCCCTGGCACAACACAGGAGGAAGACCACCTCAGGACTCTAAAGGTAACTGTGCCATCACATGCATTACTGCTGTATATTGATACACATAGGGCAATCTATTGATCATTTGTATGTTTGTTAGCCCGTCATGGTGTTAGCCATGTAAATGGTGGCATCGCTAGCTAGCTATAACCTGGATGCTCTTGGAACGTGAACAAACATCTTAGTTTTATGTATCTGTTATGTGATTGGACCCATTGTTTTTATTTTTCGTATTTTATATGATTATTTTAATAGTTGTATATATTGTGAATATTTCTATGGTTGTCAATAAACTAACTAACTAACTGTGTATCTGTAGATTTGCTAGCAGCTGCTACATACTGGGCTTATACACACACACACACACACACACACACACACACACACACACACACACACACACACACACACACACACACACAAAAACTAAAAATGACTAATAGTGAATGAGGACAACTGCATGGTAATCTTGTAGAATGCAGAATCAGAATCTAGCACTACTGCATGTACCATATGCACACATTTGAGCTGTTTTATCAAGCTCTATCTTTGCTGTTAAAACCACGTAAGGGTTCTTTAGTTCACCCTGCTTTGATCTGCTCACTATGTGTGTTTAAACCTCAGTCTCACTGAGAGAAATCCCACCCAGTGAATATTTAATGAGATGATGAATAATTGACCACGACATCATTAGATACTCAAACTATTTAACCCTCTTTTGAAAAGCTCTCCTTCCCTTTGCACACTTCCTTCAACATAGTTCAAGTTCCTGTGGAAGAAAACATCAACATTGAGGAACAGGCTATAGTTTATACATGTCTCTCCAGGCTAGATGATCCTGTATGCATGCAGATATTTAGATGTTCGCCGGGGGCTGTGAACAGTTTGATGCTGCTCAGCCTTACCTTAGTAGCAGCTCTAGGGCCCTATCTTGGTACAGGCCATATCCCCTATTTACGCTTGCGCACCTCTTTGCGCGTGCCTTAAGGCAGGGAAGATACCCGTCTGCCTTGCGCATTTGTCCAGGTGTTATGCCGAGTTTTGCACCCCTGCCCGGCAGCATCTCCACCTCACAGGACCATATTGTAATGATTTATACATAAATGTAACTGTTTAAAAGTGATATAATTGTCTGGGTAGACGTGACCTCCCTGATTTCTAAGTTAAAACAGCCCCGAAATATGTTGGGGATGCAATTATATATATATATATACACACACAATATATATATATATATATATATATATGACAAATTCCCTTCCCTTATGTGGCTTCCTTTATTGGCTAATAATTTGTTTCATTATCTCCCCCCAGCTCGTTTTGCTCCCTACAAGCCTGTGGACATCATGCTGAAGCCGTTGCTGTTCGAGGTGCCCAGCATCACCACAGACTCTGTGTTTGTGGGCCGTGATTGGCTCTTTCAGCAGCTGGAGGATGTACTGAAGGCCAGCGAGTCCGTCGAGAGCCGCGGCACTGTTGTGGTGGGCAGCGTGGGCTACGGAAAAACCGCCATCGTCTCCCGGCTAGTAGCGCTCAGCTGCCACGGAGGCCGCATGCGTCAGATCGCCTCCAACAGTCCTAGTGCCTCTCCCAAAAGTAATACTTTTTGTTTATACCTGTGGATGTGAGCACCGTTGCAGAATACATATCATATTGGCTAATAGTTTTCACTGTCTATTTGTGATTTGTGGTTTCTTTTAATATTTATATTTCAATATTGTCTTGTAAAGTTGGGAGTGATGATGCCCACTGACACTATGAAACCCCACGTCAAAGCTCCTCCACCAGCTCTTGTTGATCTGATTTCCCCAAATAAGTCCTAATCTGTTACCATCTGTGTGTCATAATTAACATGTGCGATGTGTCATATATATATTATAAAATGTACTTGACAGGGGCTGAACCATTCATATTTCATACAGACAAATGTGATGGCTCGTTGTTAAATTACGGTATTTACATTCCAATAATTTCCTTGGTAATTGTGATTTGATTACTTGATGTTGTATCATAGGCACAATCCACAAAAGGAGATATGCATTTGCAGATTTACTCCTTGTGAATTGACCAAGGATTAGACATACACTACTACCTGTCCAAATTTTGGACACACCAAATTTTTCTTTATTTAAAAAAAACATTTACCACATTTTAGAATACAAATTAAGACAACACAACTATGAAATAACACGAATAGAATTATGCGGTGACCTAAAAAGTGTTAAACAAATCAAAACGATCTTATATTTTAGATTCTTGAACGTAGCCACCGTTTGCCTTGATGGAAAAGCAAAGGCTTTGTAAAGAAAATCATACATGGGGATCAACTTCACTGTTTATATTGGTCTCAGAAATACATTTCAAGCACTTAAACATGCAGTAAGCCTTTAGATAAAAAATGGCTTTAAGATCATGAAAAACATCAGGTTTTGACTGAGTGTGTTGTATGATTAATACCAGTTAGGACATATTATACAGACTCATACTGTATATCGTCTTGATAGTTTCCACGTGTATTAAATGTCTAGATGCATAATCTGACCCACTGTGTGTGATTATGTTGCAGGTGGGGGAGAACCAACCTCAGAGCTTCCTCTGAGCCAGCCTCCACAGCCCACTCCACCTCCCAGTGCCACCAACACCCTGAGGAACAACAGCTGCCCGGGGACCCCCGAGATCCAGAGGTGCAGGGAGGAGGCCGTCAAACGCCTGGCCGCCAAGGTACCACTCCATCTGAGAGCAATCACAGAGGCAACGGTGTCAAGAGTAACATTCTCTCACATGTCCTAACAACTTGATCAATTCTTTAGTATTTTGGTTCATCTTCAAACACAGATGTAAGCCTTTACCACTATGCCAGTTAGCTCTATAAAAAATATATCTGACAGCTATCTATCTACATGACAGCTCAGTAGACTCATGTTATCATATTTTGGTGTGCATCCATCACAGTTTGAGCAGATGAGTTGCAGTCTGTTGTCTATATATTAATCGATGAGCTGGCTTTACTTTCCTCGCAGTCCATTTCTTCTCCCATAGTTTATTTCTACTGTCCTTCATCCACCTTATCTCATCCCCCCCTACAGACTTGCCAGTGATATTCTCCCTCATGACAACACATGCTCATGGTGTGCAGTGTTGCTTTTGAGTATGAGCTGCATTGCAGAAACATGACACTGGTTCCTCTGAGTTGATTTATCTTTGTTTATATTCATTTTGTTTGATATGCAGCCTATGAATTGTAGAGGTTTCTAGGGGATCTGCCGAGTTTGTGAAAGACAGCCCCACCATCGCTCTTCGTTTAAGAGACCTCTCATATCACAGGCTGGTTGTATTTGAGCAGCAGTGAGCTTACTTCAACAAAGTCCTTGTCTCATTTTCAGAAGTGCCATCTTAATACAAGGCAGTGTGAAGACAGAAAACTTCACATCAGGTTCATTGTGTAGACCAGGGGTAGCCAAACTACGGCCCGCGGGCCAACTGCGGCCCGCTGCCCGTTTTTAAGTGGCCTGCCATGAATTTAGCAAAAAATAAAAATGCTAAAAACGTTTTTACGTTTTTCTGTTTTAAAGTTTAAAACGGAAAACGAAAACGGGAAAAAAACTGAAAAACAAAAAAAGACAGAAAACGAAACAGAAAAACAAAAAAACTGTTTCCCCCCATTTCGTTTTTTCAATTTAAAACCATTGAAAATGGGTTATACTTGAGTACCCTGACCTGGTCTATTTATTTTTAAACATTTTTAATACTGAATGAATGTTTAATACTAATGTTATGTTAAATGATCTCTGTCTTAACCTGTTGGCACAGGAAAAGAAAAATTTAAAACATACAGAAATACCCATTGTAATAGGTGAGCACATCAATAAACTATATGTGTCATATATTTATTTAGGTAGAAATAAAATTTTTGATGGCACAAGGGTTTTCTGGTCCAATTTTTTTGCCGCGAAAACTGCCGCGCTTAATATTGTTTGGCCCGCGACTCCTTATATTTTTCTGTATGCGGCCCACAACCAAAAAAGTTTGGCCACTCCTGGTGTAGACTGTAGAGCAAAGACTCCCACAGGGGCATTCTCTATGTTGCCAAGGGAACAGAGTGCAGTATGGTCAGAATAGCCTCAGTCAGGTGTGTTCATTTGTCCTGAGCAGCACGTTGTCTCTTACAGTTCAAAACACGAGGCGCAGTCTTGACGAGTTGGTGGAGCGTGAAGACTTAAGTCAGCTTTGAGAATCCTTTTTGTAATCTTTTCTGTCCTCAGCAGGTTCCACCTGAACAAGCTTTCATTATCGTTGCTGCTCATTAAGCAGAAGCACAATTTGCAAGATACTGTAATAGATGCGCTAGACAATAAAAGCAATACGTAAGACGAGCTAATAGCGTGTCATAACTTTCTATGCACCAAAGACCATATCACTCATTAAGTATCCAATTATTATCAACAAAATTCAGCACTACATCTTGGGGGTGCTACAGTATTATTAAAATCACAGCAGAGGTGCCCTGCTGTCTGTTCTCTTTAGCCTGAATACAGTTTTACAGTTTATACATTTGTCATGTAATTGTTTCCATGCCTGAAAGTTACCTTGTTATGGCATTTTGAATAGCAATCTTCCATTGACTGTTGCACCGTGTGTGGTTACGCCTGTTCTCCTGTGCCATGTAAAAAAACAGCACTGCTGAGCGCTGCACACTGATAGGCTGCTTACTACAAATAGCTGCACATTAATAGTACATTTTAGAAATACTTGCAGTTGGCTGAAACGCTCAGAAGCATTTGAATAACTTCAGGAATGTTTACCCTGCTGACAGTTCAATTGGAAAGAAGTGGCACTACTGTGTCTCAGAGACAGTTTTCTAATATGAGGCTCACAATGGCATTCATTTGATTAGTTTGATCGTTTGTGATGACAGGTTAGTCCAATTGACTAACTGTTTCCCTGTTTGCTCCCCCCCCCCAAATGTTTTCAATTCTTTTTTAATGTTTCTGATTACACCCCATCCTCCCTGTAACCCATCTTCAAAGTTTACACTCCTACTCTGTCATGGATCCCTCTTAAACATTGAAACGGTGCATTAGAAGACTACGGCTTGCCTCTGCCACTGGGAATGCCATGTCTGGTGTGCCGACAGCTCACTTCATGCCACATCTAAATATCTCTGAAACCCAAGCTGTATCCCTCAAGCCGGTGTTTCCAGCAGGCACTCTCTCTCACAGGAGCTCTGTTTCCTGTGATGTGTGAATCCGGAGGCCCATACAGAACAGCTTCTGTTCACATTCTGTCACTTTGATTTTTTTAAATGGCTGATTTGAAATTGCCCTCATAACAGGGGCACCGGTGCTATTATATTTTACGGTTGATCTCAAGTTTAATATTTTATTCATATTGCAGAGGTAGGTATTGTTTCTCAAAAGTAAATTCACTGCTGTCCCAGGAGATGTTGAACGACTGCAGGTGCCGATTTGCAACTCATTTAAAAATTGTATTAACTAATTTGTTGTCCCTAGATCAGGGGTTCCCAAACTTTTCAGAGCAAGTGCCAGTTTGTACCAAAGCACATTTACCAGGGACCACTTCCACTGCAGATAGCACCCCCCCCCCCCCCCCCCCCCCCCCCAAAAAAAAAAGGCTAAATAACAACATAAGGCTACTGGTTCAAAACACACACACACACACACACACACACACACACACACACACACACACACACACACACACACACACACACACACACACACAAACAAACACAAAAGGCTGTGAAAGAGAGGACCTCTATGAAAACGTTTTTTCTCTCTCACCAAAATTCCGCCTACATTTGGAGCCTAACTGCCTGGTTTTAAAACTAAGCCCGCTACACTACAGCCTCTGAAAGTAGATTTTCAAAATCCTGATATTTCCCGAATATTGCAATATTTCCTCAGAGTTCATGTGTATTACGTAAAAACTGTTGACGACTTACCAAATTCATTTTCTGTTAAGATGTATGCTTACTTTTACTGAAGTGGGGCTTTCAGGTCCTTCATCCACCACTGGATAAGAGGGACATGTCTGTGATTGGTACAAGCTCAGGACAGATAGACTCTGAGCACTTTGCTCTAGACATCTAATGTAGGAGAGTGGGGATTTTGAAGAGGCTAAAAAGTGTCATTAACACGTTCACTGCCAACGACGAGTTGAGTCGTCAAACACAATCCAGCGGTTCACTGCCAACGACGAGTTGAAAATCGATTTTTTTTTTGACGGTGGGACGTTGATCTAACCCTTTTACGTCTCCTACACCAGAATTGGAGGTATTGAATGTGTATAATCTATTTTACCGACCCACTGAGTGGCGACATGTCTCTCCACAGTAGAAAGAGGCGACCCAAAACTGGAGGGAAAAGCACGAGGAAGCCGTTCTCATACTGTAAAATTGATGGCGAAAACGCTTTCACTTTCGCGCTGATGCACAGCGGTGGCAACGGTGGGGGGTTCCAAGAATAGATTGGATGCACACTTTGAAACACGCAGCATAAATATGACCAGAATCGCATCAAAGCTCTCAACCAAAACTCCACGAAACGAGCGAGTCCACCCAGACTTCCTCAAACAGCGGCCGCGCAAACAGGCAGCAGCCAGGCAGCAGCAACTTCGTTGTGACACGCCCGCTGGAGAGCCATGGAGGCAGGAGGAGAACACACACGGAGGGAGGAGTTGGAAGCAGAGGGGGGTTTCCTGCTGTTATGGAGGAAATTACTGTTCAAAACTATTGTTTAGATGTCTAGCTCTTACTGATGCCAAAAATGAATGGTTAAAGTGACTGTTCTATCGAATTTCACAAAAAGCCGTTTATCTCTGAATAATTTTTCTGACGCTGAAACCATGCTGTATTCAACTGCTAATGCTTACATAACTACTAACTCTACAAACTAACTCTTTTAGACAGAGAAAGCACACATTCGTTCTTTTGAGATATTGTGTGTTCACAAAATCTTAGCAGAAAAGAATCCTCGGGTCTTGAAAGATGAGCCAGAATCCTCAAAAAAACCCTCTGGCAGAAGCTAACTACAGTAAAAAAAAAACGTCTGGCAGTGAATGTGTTAAAATGGTGGCCATAGACGTTCCATCTCTGCTCTTTGTGGGCTGATGCTGCTAAAAGCTGAAGCGGGGCTCCAGCCTCATTACAGTGGACCTGGCACAGAAACGGAGGAGAGTTTGACATTTGGATGTACTCCTGTTAGGTTGTTGTTGTACCTCCACACAAACACCTGTGTCCATGTGCACAGTTCTGAGTCACATGTAACAAAGCAGTAAACACACGCACACGCACACGCACAGACACAGACACACGCACATGCACACACACACACACACGCACACGCACACGCACACACACACGCACGCACGCACGCACACACACACACACACACACACACACACACACACACACACAGAAATTGCCATTAGATTTTGAAGTGGATAATTCCACATCTTGCTCTATTCATCTCTCCATGTTTTCTTTCATGCCCCCCTGACTGAGCTTTTCCACTCCACTCGTTCGTCAGGGATAATTGCACAAAGAACCATGAGCAGTCTTCCTGAGAGATGATGTGATAGGTGGTTATAGTTGTGTAATAGGGATGTTCATCAATTATCGAAAATCGATAATTGATCGTTAAGGAATTGAATCGATCATGTGGAATTTGGATCGATTATTGTTATTATTATTATTATTTTTTTTTTGCGGACTAGGTTTGGGTGGAATTCGTTCCTCCTCGCCCCACTCCATTGCACAGCCGACTAACGTGAGGTGGAACTTCATATAGTCTCTAGTTTTCTGGCTGGGCACGGGCCTTTGTGCCAACAAAACTGTTTTAAACATGGGGAATTCACACCGGCATGCGCCGGGGACACAAACAAACGCACCCAGCGGTCTGCGGACCTCAGTGAGGCTCAGGCCTGTTGATTTGACTCTTGTGCTGTCAGCTAAGCTGGAAGACGCCGATTGCCTTACATCATGTAACCTGACATGTAACATGTTTGTTTACCTGGCCACAGCGCTAGTGTCTGATATTCTTACTACACAGCGGCATCACCATTATAGCTGGCCGAGAACACGCAACGTTATTACCAGACCAGAGTTTAAAAAAAAATATATATATATATATATATATATATATATATATATATATATATATATATATTATTATTATTATTATTATTATTACTCTATCGATAATCGATTAATTGATCGTTAATTTTCCCGATTTTCGATTATGGAAATTTTTCAAAATGAACATCCCTATTGTGTAACTTAACTTAAAGGCTCTGGTGGACCACCAGGCGGAGCCCCGCGGACCACTGGTGGTCCACGGACCACAGTTTGTGAACCACTGCTCTAGATGACGTTGTTGTTATTACATCCCTCCCAAAAAACACGAGTTTTTGTTTTTCTGGCAGTTTTACTGTGTGGTTAGACAAGTTGATCCCACTGATGTTTCACATCACTGCCCAGAGAAGGCTGGAAGCTCTACTGTAGTGTTTGCTGTAAGTTCAATGGGTTCATCATTTTGCAAAGGAGCAATGAATCAGACACTGTCTGTGGCAAACAATTATGCATTTGAGAGGGAAGTTAAGGATAGGATAAGAAGTCTGAATTTTTAAACATTTGAACTTGAAACTTGTCTTTTTAAAATCCCGTCACCGTCCATTAATTTATTTGATGCTGCTCGTGTCCCTTAATTCAATCATCATCATCATCATCATCATCATCATCATCACAAGTGTCAGTTATGTTCTTCCTTGGCCGCTGCATCATTACATTCAGTGGAAAACCTTTTCTGATCGATGTTCCCGACGCTGTCTGACCACCGTTTTCTCCTGACACGGTGTACTACAAGCCAATGCTATTAGCCCAAACAGAGATGACTGCCATCGTTCCAGGAGAGGGATTTCACTTATGCATCACAGGAAATTAAGACATGTCCAAAAAGGCAGCCTAGCCCAGTGGTTCTCAAATGGGGGTCCGGGGAGACCCCCAGGGGTCCGTGGCACTTTGCCAGGGGGTCGGCGAAACGTTTTCAGGAAAAAAACTATATATTTTTTTGTGTGTGTGCAAAAGCTTCATAGTTCAACGAAAATATTTTATCCTTTAAATCTAAAATGGTTCATGAATTACATTCTAATCTAACAAACCTATCAATTTAAAAGTCTAGCATGTTACCGTGGAAACAATTAAGCTTAGCCCAAAATCACAAATCAGAATGAGGGGGTCCCTGATATATTTTCTATCTTGTAAGGGGGTCCTTGGCTGAAAAACATTTGAGAACCTCTGGCTGAGCCTATCTGTCTTATTTGTCTTTACCTCAGTGTCCTCTCCTGTCCCCCTCTCGCTGACTGAGCCACTGTGTGCCAAGTGTTCAGTGGCGTCTCAATAGAGAGCAGATGACAGACATCACTGTGTTACAGCCAAAGTACTTTACCGTGGATTTATTAGTTACAAATGAGCACTTTCAGATGTCACTGTGACCTGACTGAGGGTGTTTTCTCACTGGCGCCCCGGTACCGTTCCCCGAGCACACTTGTCCCCAAACTGACCCCAGTTTCAGAACATTTGATGAGTGTGAACGTTGCGTTCCGTTCCGTTCTGCGCCCGGGCGCGCAACGGGGAACCATGAAGGGATGCACTTGAAAAGGTGTTCTGGCGAGCGCTTTGGCGTGCCCGGGCACGGAACACTTGCGAGTGTGAAAGCCAACCGTTCCGAACCTCATAGACAACACACGGGCGACGATAAACTCCAGGCATAGTTGATGCTGCAAGTGCACTCTGTTCCGTTTCCGAGCGCGGAAGAAATGCTGTAATGTGAAAGCTGACCAGCGGGGGAGAGGGGCAGGGGGGGGGGGGCAATCGTTCCCGAGTGTGGAACGGAACCGAACGGAATTAAAGCAATTGTTCCCAGTGAGAAAGCAGCCTTAAAAAAAAGCTATTCAAAAATGTTCAATGTGCAGTGGACAGAATAAAATATAGGAGCTTTTTAACTTAATCTGATTCATGAATATTCAGCTTTGGGGTATATTATAGTGTGTGATTTTCCGGAGGCTGGTGATCAGTGTGTTTTGGGACAGGTTGCTCTGCAGTGTCCCAGCCAGCTGCAGCAGCAGCAGCAGCAGCAGCAGAGGTAGAGCCAGTGGCCTGCTGCCCCTGGAAGTGTGTCAGCTCCTCCAGGCTGGACTGTAATTAGAACAGACCTACACATCCCCAGGGCTTCTCCCCTTCCCCTCCTCTACCCATCCCTATCCCTCCTCTTACTTTCTAAATCAGACGTCCATGGAACAACCTGCTTAGAAGCAGAAGGTCCTACTTTTAGAGTTCCACCGGGGATTCACTGGCTGCTTTGGTAGTACAGCTCATCTGAGGCGGTCAGGTATTGCTCAGCTAGTTCATCTTCCCCTCTGTAATGTGCTTAGAGAGTGGATTACTATGGGATTTCAGCTGGGCTGGAGTCAAGTTAGGTGGCTTTACGGAGGTTATGAGTAAAGAAAGTCATCAGACAAGCTTGAGCACCACCTTGGATGTTCAGCTCCATACAGTCATAATGCCAGCGAGACTGTGCATACTCGAACATAACTCGTTCAAAACACGTCCAAAACATTATCGTGTCGTTTACCAAGAACTTGCAATCATGTCGGTGGGGGGACATTTTATATTGTCCCTCCATTTCAAAACTCATTCCGGTGAGCCTGCAGAAGGCTTTGCTAGATGAGGGACAAGCACGTTAAATGAGGAAATGGCATTTCCTCATTCCTCACAACAATGAGTTGACGGCGCTAGACGGCGCAGAGTGACATTTTCGAGGAGCTGCACGCCCCCTACGCCGAGCTGCGCCGCCGATTTCGCTCAAGCATAATTTGCGCTTTAGTCAACAAGCCTGTTTGTTGGCTTTTGCAAATACTTTTGAGGTCACGCTACTGCAGCCAGCTTTGAAGATTGTTTGTGGCTAAAGCTAACAACAATGTAAGCTAAGGTGACCAGACGTCCCCGTTTTTGGTGACCTGTCCCCGGCTGGAGCTGTCCCCGAAAATGTCCCCGATTTTCTACTGCCGTCTGTGGCCGATATGACTCTAGCTCTAGCGGGCTCATTCTTAAATCTAGAGTGAAGATACTTATAGAATATGAAACTGTATGACCTACAGCATCCATTGGGACCAACAATGCCATGCTGCTACCTTGTTGGGAAGGAAGGGGGCTAAATAATACATTTTGAAAAACCAGCATGGTCAATTTCAAAGTTGACCACTGACCGCTCTCACCTCAAGATATCTGAATGAGAATGGATTCTATGAGTGTACCCATGAGTCTCCCCTTTACAGACGTGCCCACTGGCCAACCACTCAATCAGGAAGGTTGCAGGAGGCTTACGGGCGGGTTAAAAGCATATAAAAGCATCACATGTCTATGTAGCCCGTTGATCCAGGCATCTAATAAGTGCTTACATGCTGCTTCCTGCTGGTCCAGGAAATCTTGAACAATGAAGATCTTGAGATCTGAGGCTTTTTATAAAACATTTGGCGCTGTAGGTACGGACGGCAAGGCCTCATGCTGCTGGAGAACACAGTGACATTGACATTTTGTAAAGGGGCACAGTGAATGAAGTGTGTAGTGTGTGTGTGTGTGTGTGTGTGTGTGTGTGTGTGTGTGTGTGTGTGTGTGTGTGTGTGTGTGTGTGTGTTGGGGGGGGGGGGGGGGCACCAGGGACCTCTTCATGAAGCCAACACTGTTTATTAATTTATTAATAAATTAAACTGGAATCCCTTTTTTTATTTCATAGGTAATAACATTGGATATTTTAATGATATATTGATTGCCGGACTGGAAATGTCCCCGATTTTCATTTGAGAAATCTGGTCACCTTAATGTAAGCTGAGCTCTTCACACTGATTGTTGTGAGATGTTTTTAAACTATGCATTTAAGTCTAAAGTCAGGAAAGTTTAAAATAGAATGTCCCCCCCCCCCCCCCCCCCTTGTTTTCCAGGTGGTGGCATATCATTACTGCCAGGCTGACAACACCTACACTTGCCTGGTGCCGGAGTTTGTGCACAGTATCGCCGCCCTGCTGTGCAGAGCACACCAGCTTGGCGCATACCGTGAGCTGCTGCTGAAAGAGCCCCACCTACAGAGCATGCTCAGTCTGCGATCCTGTGTCCAGGACCCCATGGCTGCTTTCCGGAGGGGTGTGCTTGAGCCACTAGCCAACCTGCGTAAAGGTAAAACGCTACTGTCCCAATTTCCCAATAATTCACCTCTATTGGCTTCTCCTGCTGTTCCTCAATCTCTGACTGTTATCTATCTATTTATATATATATACAATTGAGTATGTGGACTTTGTTTGTTTGTTTGTTTGTTTCAAGATTTAGGCTAATTAGGCTAATTAGCTAATGATGTGATGTCATCAGTGATGATGTCAAAAGTGATGTCATAAGGGCGCACACACACGCACACACACTTTTCATGGTGTGTAAAGATGGCAAAGTA
The DNA here is from genome assembly GCF_964638095.1 of Poromitra crassiceps. NCBI lineage: Eukaryota > Metazoa > Chordata > Actinopteri > Beryciformes > Melamphaidae > Poromitra > Poromitra crassiceps. The sequence continues at coordinate 4,135,512 of NC_139629.1, forward strand.
TAACTATAGCAAATGGATTTTCGAAAAGGTTTGCATGGTTTCAGTAGATAGCGCATTTATTGGTCCACATTTTAAATCGTTTTGTTTTTACAAGAGACACTATACAGTAGATGCAGAAAAATGAACGAGCTGTTTCTATGACAGGTTTGGTGAGAGAGTGTGAGTTGGGGGTAGCAGTGGAGCATGGAGGAGCATGGACCATGCCTGTGACAGATCACATAGCTCCTTGCTTTCTCTTCCTCCATTCCTCTCTCCCTACCTAACTGTTATGAATGACCTCATGCATTTCGCTTTATATGGAAATGAAGTGTTGATTTATCTGCCACATCCCACAGAAACACATGACGCTCGCATCCATTCACACCATGTTAAATTCATCCATTCACACCATGTTAAATTCATCCATTCACACCATGTTAAATTCATCCATTCATACCATGTTAAATTCATCCATTCATACCATGTTAAATTCATCCATTCATACCATGTTAAATTCATCCATTCATACCATGTTAAATTCATCCATTCATACCATGTTAAATTCATCCATTCACACCATGTTAAATTCATCCATTCACACCATGTTAAATTCATCCATTCACACCATGTTAAATTCATCCATTCATACCATGTTAAATTCATCCATTCATACCATGTTAAATTCATCCATTCACACCATGTTAAATTCATCCATTCACACCATGTTAAATTCATCCATTCACACCATGTTAAATTCATCCATTCATACCATGTTAAATTCATCCATTCATACCATGTTAAATTCATCCATTCATACCATGTTAAATTCATCCATTCACACCATGTTAAATTCATCCATTCACACCATGTTAAATTCATCCATTCACACCATGTTAAATTCATCCATTCACACCATGTTAAATTCATCCATTCACACCATGTTAAATTCATCCATTCACACCATGTTAAATTCATCCATTCACACCATGTTAAATTCATCCATTCACACCATGTTAAATTCATCCATTCACACCATGTTAAATTCATCCATTCACACCATGTTAAATTCATCCATTCACACCATGTTAAATTCATCCATTCACACCATGTTAAATTCATCCATTCATACCATGTTAAATTCATCCATTCATACCATGTTAAATTCATCCATTCATACCATGTTAAATTCATCCATTCATACCATGTTAAATTCATCCATTCATACCATGTTAAATTCATCCATTCACACCATGTTAAATTCATCCATTCACACCATGTTAAATTCATCCATTCATACCATGTTAAATTCATCCATTCACACCATGTTAAATTCATCCATTCACACCATGTTAAATTCATCCATTCACACCATGTTAAATTCATCCATTCATACCATGTTAAATTCATCCATTCATACCATGTTAAATTCATCCATTCATACCATGTTAAATTCATCCATTCATACCATGTTAAATTCATCCATTCACACCATGTTAAATTCATCCATTCATACCATGTTAAATTCATCCATTCATATCATGTTAAATTCATCCATTCATATCATGTTAAATTCATCCATTCACACCATGTTAAATTCATCCATTCACACCATGTTAAATTCATCCATTCATACCATGTTAAATTCATCCATTCATATCATGTTAAATTCATCCATTCACACCATGTTAAATTCATCCATTCATACCATGTTAAATTCATCCATTCACACCATGTTAAATTCATCCATTCACACCATGTTAAATTCATCCATTCATACCATGTTAAATTCATCCATTCACACCATGTTAAATTCATCCATTCACACCATGTTAAATTCATCCATTCACACCATGTTAAATTCATCCATTCATACCATGTTAAATTCATCCATTCACACCATGTTAAATTCATCCATTCACACCATGTTAAATTCATCCATTCACACCATGTTAAATTCATCCATTCACACCATGTTAAATTCATCCATTCATACCATGTTAAATTCATCCATTCATACCATGTTAAATTCATCCATTCACACCATGTTAAATTCATCCATTCACACCATGTTAAATTCATCCATTCACACCATGTTAAATTCATCCATTCACACCATGTTAAATTCATCCATTCACACCATGTTAAATTCATCCATTCATACCATGTTAAATTCATCCATTCATACCATGTTAAATTCATCCATTCATACCATGTTAAATTCATCCATTCATACCATGTTAAATTCATCCATTCATACCATGTTAAATTCATCCATTCATACCATGTTAAATTCATCCATTCATACCATGTTAAATTCATCCATTCATACCATGTTAAATTCATCCATTCACACCATGTTAAATTCATCCATTCATACCATGTTAAATTCATCCATTCACACCATGTTAAATTCATCCATTCACACCATGTTAAATTCATCCATTCACACCATGTTAAATTCATCCATTCATACCATGTTAAATTCATCCATTCATACCATGTTAAATTCATCCATTCATACCATGTTAAATTCATCCATTCATACCATGTTAAATTCATCCATTCACACCATGTTAAATTCATCCATTCATACCATGTTAAATTCATCCATTCATATCATGTTAAATTCATCCATTCATATCATGTTAAATTCATCCATTCACACCATGTTAAATTCATCCATTCACACCATGTTAAATTCATCCATTCATACCATGTTAAATTCATCCATTCATATCATGTTAAATTCATCCATTCACACCATGTTAAATTCATCCATTCATACCATGTTAAATTCATCCATTCACACCATGTTAAATTCATCCATTCACACCATGTTAAATTCATCCATTCATACCATGTTAAATTCATCCATTCACACCATGTTAAATTCATCCATTCACACCATGTTAAATTCATCCATTCACACCATGTTAAATTCATCCATTCATACCATGTTAAATTCATCCATTCACACCATGTTAAATTCATCCATTCACACCATGTTAAATTCATCCATTCACACCATGTTAAATTCATCCATTCACACCATGTTAAATTCATCCATTCATACCATGTTAAATTCATCCATTCATACCATGTTAAATTCATCCATTCACACCATGTTAAATTCATCCATTCACACCATGTTAAATTCATCCATTCACACCATGTTAAATTCATCCATTCACACCATGTTAAATTCATCCATTCACACCATGTTAAATTCATCCATTCATACCATGTTAAATTCATCCATTCATACCATGTTAAATTCATCCATTCATACCATGTTAAATTCATCCATTCATACCATGTTAAATTCATCCATTCATACCATGTTAAATTCATCCATTCATACCATGTTAAATTCATCCATTCATACCATGTTAAATTCATCCATTCATACCATGTTAAATTCATCCATTCACACCATGTTAAATTCATCCATTCACACCATGTTAAATTCATCCATTCATACCATGTTAAATTCATCCATTCATACCATGTTAAATTCATCCATTCACACCATGTTAAATTCATCCATTCACACCATGTTAAATTCTGCATTTTGGTTTTGATCAAAAAAGAAATATGGAGAGGTTTTGTCCCCTGATTGCCGACAATATCTCAACCACCGCCACTGAAAATATGAATGTTTTATTAGCAGAGCAAATATCATTTGACATCCCCGTGAGGAGTGAAGTGGGGCTGCGTAGTTGATCAGCAAAGGCTCTTACGACTCACTCACACCCCACCTATGAGACTTACTGCAGTGAAGTAAATCAGGTGTGTGCAGTCTGGCCACGGAGCAGTGCTGTGGACCTAATACCACTCAAGTTCATTCATTAGAAACCTGGCTGGGTAAAGGTGTTACAGCCAATTCTTCATCCATTGCAAGTATTTTGGCATTTGTAGCCCAGCTGTTGGTATTTGTAGCCCAGCTGAGAAAGAAAAACGTTTCTAAGCATGCAACGCGCGCGCGCGCACACACACACACACACACACACACACACACACACACACACACACCCCACAGAATTTTATTCTTCTGTAATGTTCTGTACGGTTTCTTTCAACTAAAATTCTTAAGAGCTGTATTGTCCCATTGCTGCAAACCTCCTTACCTCTGTGTGTGTGTGTGTGTGTGTGTGTGTGTGTGTGTGTGTGTGTGTGTGTCCGCCGTCCGTCCGTCCGTCCGTGTGTGTGTGTCCCCAGAGCGGAAGATCCCAGAGGAGGACCACATCATCTTGATAGACGGGCTTAACGAGGCAGAGTTCCACAAGCCCGACTATGGTGACACCATCACCTCCTTCATCACCAAGATCATTACCAAGTTCCCCTCCTGGCTCAAGCTTGTGGTCACTGTTCGGGTCAACTTGCTGGTAAGCTTGTGGTCACTGTTCGGGTCAACTTGCTGGTAAGCTTGTGGTCACTGTTCGGGTCAACTTGCTGGTAAGGAAGTGTTTGTTAAGAACAAAGTTTGCACTATGTTCTCGTCATCCCAGCGAGTGCAGAGACATATCTTTCTTGGAATATGTCTAAATTAATAATCATCATTCAGATACATAAAAATATTTCCGCCGACATCCCTTCCAATATGGCAGAGTTGTAATTGGCTCATTAGGTTAGCTTGATTTCATCGTTCATGAGATTGACTAAATATGATAAAAACTAACAAGGACATTTGATACGGGACTAAGACTAAAACTCAATTAAAAGATAGCCGACAAAATGAACACTGTATCGTTCACTCAATACACATGTAACATGTCACACAATGTCAAGTGAACAAACTGCAAGTGGAATGCGCTGTCAATTTTTGATGCTCCTCTCACTGAGTGACATCGGACCCAGTAGATTCTGACAAGTGTTAAAGGTGAACGGGTTTCATCAGGCGACCAGTATCAGTGACCCGGGAATCAAGGCTCCACGACAGGGTGAGAGCAGCGAGGGGCTTTGAGCTGACTAGCGTGGAGTGGAAGTGACACTGAAGAGCTGAGCCGGGCCTGTGGCGAGCTCACACACCGGGGGAAGGATCCGACTGTGACAGGTCCGATGAGCCACATGACGGCTGCTTGTCTTAGCTGAGATGGAGCCTGGGATAGTGTGGCAGCCCACTGACTGACAGCCAGAGCTCAGGCTATTAATACCTGTTCAGAAGCCAGGCCCAGGGTGCTGTCCATCACTATGCTCTACACTGCAGACTGAACCAGGCCCAGGGTGCTGTCCATCACTATGCTCTACACTGCAGACTGAACCAGGCCCAGGGTGCTGTCCATCACTATGCTCTACACTGCAGACTGAACCAGGCCCAGGGTGCTGTCCATCACTATGCTCTACACTGCAGACTGAACCAGGCCCAGGGTGCTGTCCATCACTATGCTCTACACTGCAGACTGAACCAGGCCCAGGGTGCTGTCCATCACTATGCTCTACACTGCAGATTGCAGAGTGCAACATAGTGTTTATTGCAGCATTTGTTTATCCCGCAACTGCGCGGGAGCATTGGAATTGTGTTGATGAGAAGGTTCCCTGGATGATAAGTCAGTATATTGTAGCGGTTATTCACATTTTACATTCAGGTCTTTTCTATTCAGTTCCACCAATCCTGTCATGGTTGGGATGAGTCTGTGATAAGGAAAGAGTTTTTGGATCCTTGAGTCTCCAAAGCACAACACAATTTGGTTCAAACCCTGCGGTGAAAGTTATGTAGTTGCCGGGCTCTGATTGACACAGTGAAGCGAGTTTAAATTGGGAAGGAACATGTGTCAGAACCTCTAAACTAACCTCTAACTCTAGTTTGAGTTAGTTTCACATGTCAGGATGTCAGAGCAGCTTGGGGCAGAGAGCAAAAGTAAGGAAGATGAATCTGTCATCTAGCATAGTAGAAGCCAGAGAATACTTTTCCTGCAGCTCCATCGTAGTGGAGAGAAGTGGTGAAAAAGAGTGACCGTGTTGCTCCACACATTCTGCAGACCAACAGGATCTGAACAGGTAGGAAGGGCCTTTGCTCTTGGCCAATGCCCCCTGCTGTCCACCCCCTCTGCTGACCTGGGGAGAGCAAACATGGAGCAATTGTGCCAGTATGGACACCCAAACCAAGTCACACGGTGGGGGGGGTTGGTAGCCAGGGAATCTACTGCTGCACTACCCGGATGCCCTCTGTGAGGTGTTTCTAGCACTTTGGCCACCTTGTGGACGATGCGTGCGTGTGCGTGTGTCCGTGCAGGCAGGCATGTGTGTTTCTGTTTGTGTCTCTCCAGCTGCTGCTCCGTGTCAGTAGGAGGAGGAGAGGTGTTATCTCACTGAGGCCATGCTTCTCTCGCCTCAGACGGGCAGCGCACGATTAACGTGCATCGATTTCTTCAATCCCTAGGAGGGAGATTGAAGTGTGGGCCTCTGGCTCAGGTCTCTACCTGCTCCCCCCCCCCCCCCCCAGGCTCTGGCTCAGAGGTGTCCCCCCCCCCCGCATCTTCATTCTCAGTTTCTCCATCCTAATGTCCCTGCAACCACATGGTTCCAACAGTGGCAGGTGTCTGCTGTGGCCTGATAACGCCTTCATGCGGCATATAATAATAATCTTTACTTTTTGTACAGCAACCCTGCAGCAGCTACACACAAGGCAGGCCTCAGGATGAGAGCAATGCTTTTGGCCTACAGTCATTTCATTTTCTGGTCTGGTCAGAAGGGATACAAGTTCTAAAGCAGAATGTAAAAGTTTCTGAATTGCTTGAGACATTGAGGTTTGATTATTCCTCTACACATTTTCTCATGAACATTAACATAGCTATTATCTGTGACGAGGAAGCGATTAAGCAGAATGGCTGCTCAAATGTGATTTCCAGCAAATCGCTCTCTCATAATGTCCTCACCTCGTTTCTTCCGTAGGAGATCACCAGCCTCCTGCCCTTCTCTAAGATCTCCCTGGATGATTTCTCCGACAACAAAGAGATCAACAGCGACCTCAACGCGTACATCCAGTACCGCATCAACGGCAGCAAGGAGATCATGAACAACATCAGCCTCAACGGCAAGGCGGAGCCCGTCATCGTGGGCAAGCTGAGCAGCCACCTGATCTCCCGAAGCCAGGGCTCCTACCTGTACCTCAAGCTCACCCTGGACCTGTTCGAGAGAGGCCACCTGGTCATCAAGAGTGCCGGCTACAAGGTGGTGCCCGTGTCGCTGGCCGAGCTCTACCAGCTGCAGTGCAACATGAAGTTCATGAGCCACTCGGCGTTCGAGCGCTCGCTGCCCGTCCTCAACGTGGCGCTGGCCTCGCTGCACCCCATGACCGACGAGCAGCTCTTCCAGGCCATCAACGCCGGCAGCGTCCGAGGAGAGCTGCCCTGGGAGGACTTCCAGCAACGCATGGAGCTGCTCTCCTGCTTCCTCATCAAGCGGCGGGACAAGACGCGCATGTTCTGCCACCCCTCCTTCAGAGAGTGGCTCGTGTGGAGAGCTGACGGAGAAAGTACCGACTTCCTCTGCGACCCCAGGTCAGACGTAATACAGTAACTGCACTCCCTTCAGAAATGTATCTTATCAATGGATCTGTTATCGATTTACTGACTACAAGGTTTCCATTAATGCATCACAGACAGAGTGTAAACAGCCCCTTAAAACAAGTACAAATTTAGCTTTGAGGAGAATTACATGCAGGTATGTGATCTCAAAAAAGTCCAAAATCGTTGATTGATCTCCATCAGAACTTGATGAGGCTTTTTGCAGGTTTGACCATTTGTTAGAGAGTTGAGTGGATGGAGAATAACATTCTTCCCCGTGAGCAGAAAAGAAGGGTTGCCAGGAGATGCCTGGAAATGGGCCCTGCAGATAGCATTCAGATGCTTGACTGAAGATCCTCAACGTCTGAGCGTGCTTCTGAATTGTTAGTAGCGTGCGTGTGACTCAACTTTAAATAGTGTGCGACATGCTGGAAAGTAAACGGGTATGAGCTCTTTAATTTGTTTGTTAGTTTGGAAATGAAGGAGAAAATTCCAATCAATATAAGTTCAGCATGACTCATTTCAGCCTGAGATTGTCTTGGTATTTGTTGGAATCACATCAGCTCACTCTTTTGAACTCAATCGCTGATCTGTTACAGGCTGGCATTTATGTATTTATTTTTTCCCGCCAGTAATGAACCATTTACAAGGACACTGTTCCAACCTACAGGGAGCTCTGCTGCGAGAGGAATTACTGAATTTATGCCTCCACCCAGGAACAAAAGCTGACAAGTAATATTTCCTGCTTTGGTCCAAAGCTCTGGCTGTTTGGCACAGGGAGTGTCTCCATAAATCCTGGCACTCAGTCCTGTCAGCTCCACTCTCGTTGGGCGACTCTGAGCTGAAGAGGCGGGGCATCAGAAATACAGGGGATTAGAAACCTCAGTGCTTTGTGGGAAGAGTTATTTATGAGATCCGTCATAAGTGTTTGGCTGTGTTCAAAGCAGCATAATTAGTTTAGTGTGTGTGTCCCTATTTACATTGTCTCCTTGTAAACATAGACATGAATCAGCAGCCAGGAAATAGGCTGCAATACTAGTTTTTCTTTGATGTCAAAAAAGAAACGTTCAAACTTGGACTTTCTTAAGGAACAAATTGGCTCCAACATTTTTGAATAATATATGCAGCCTTTTTGAAATTGTAACAAGTAACCTGCAGTGTGTTCCACTTGAGCCCAGATGAGTTTTCAGAGGAAAACCGCAATCTGCAGATTCATTGTTTGCTGCCATGCCCTCTGTGCCCTGTGGGACAGACTAATGTGTGTTAGATGCCCTCTGTGCCCTGTGGGACAGACTCATGTGTGTTAGATGCCCTCTGTGCCCTGTGGGACAGACTCATGTGTGTTAGATGCCCTCTGTGCCCTGTGGGACAGACTAATGTGTGTTAGATGCCCTCTGTGCGCTGTGGGACAGACTCATGTGTGTTAGATGCCCTCTGTGCCCTGTGGGACAGACTCATGTGTGTTAGATGCCCTCTGTGCCCTGTGGGACAGACTCATGTGTGTTAGATGCCCTCTGTGCCCTGTGGGACAGACTAATGTGTGTTAGATGCCCTCTGTGCCCTGTGGGACAGACTCATGTGTGTTAGATGCCCTCTGTGCCCTGTGGGACAGACTCATGTGTGTTAGATGCCCTCTGTGCCCTGTGGGACAGACTAATGTGTGTTAGCTGCCCTCTGTGCCCTGTGGGACAGACTAATGTGTGTTAGATGCCCTCTGTGCCCTGTGGGACAGACTAATGTGTGTTAGAGGCCCTCTGTGCCCTGTGGGACAGACTAATGTGTGTTAGATGCCCTATGTGCCCTGTGGGACAGATTCATGTGTGTTAGATGCCCTCTGTGCCCTGTGGGACAGACTAATGTGTGTTAGATGCCCTCTGTGCCCTGTGGGACAGACTCATGTGTGTTAGATGCCCTCTGTGCCCTGTGGGACAGACTCATGTGTGTTAGATGCCCTCTGTGCCCTGTGGGACAGACTCATGTGTGTTAGATGCCCTCTGTGCCCTGTGGGACAGACTCATGTGTGTTAGATGCCCTCTGTGCCCTGTGGGACAGACTCATGTGTGTTAGATGCCCTCTGTGCCCTGTGGGACAGACTCATGTGTGTTAGATGCCCTCTGTGCCCTGTGGGACAGACTAATGTGTGTTAGATGCCCTCTGTGCCCTGTGGGACAGACTAATGTGTGTTAGATGCCCTCTGTGCCCTGTGGGACAGACTCATGTGTGTTAGATGCCCTCTGTGCCCTGTGGGACAGACTAATGTGTGTTAGATGCCCTCTGTGCCCTGTGGGACAGACTCATGTGTGTTAGATGCCCTCTGTGCCCTGTGGGACAGACTCATGTGTGTTAGCATAGCAATGCTAATTGTAATTCTGGAGCCCTCTCACCCTCATTAGAGACTTTTGTCATGCACACTTAATAAACTGGATGATGTCACTACGCCTTGCTTTTGTCCTCCCCATCACGCGTTATAGTCTCACCTCTGCTCTCACAGCGGCTAAAGCTAAATGGACCAAAACCTACCATTGTTTCATTATTTACCCCTTTTAGAAATGAATGCAGTGCCCGCCCCCCCCCCCCCCCTCCACACACACACAGTGGAGAGGAGAGGATTTCACCAGATCAAAGTGAATTGCAATCATGCATGTCCTTTTAACGAAGTTCTGCGTTAATTAACAGCAGAGTGGGCCTCAGTGCGGATGGAAATGGGAACCAGGGGTTTATATGCTCATACCCCTCCAGCCTTTCCAAGCCCACGCCGTCTAGACTTTTTTTTTTTGCCTAATCAGTAATAATCACGCCAGCACTCGATGGAATAACGCTCCATTGATGACGCCATCAATGCTCTCCTCAAGACTGGAATTAACATTTTGCGGAACTGTCTTCAGATGAGCCAGTTAAAATACTGTGATTGTGAGTGAGCCAGAAGACCACTGCCATCATCAGTGCTCAGTCAGCGGGTCATGATGGCACCCAATCATTAATGAATGCATTCATATATAGCAAAGATCTTTTTTGTTCCACGGCTAAAGAGCAAAAATTAGGCCACTTTATGAAACCTTGATGAAAATGGTGTTAATACACATGATAATAGAGCAGCTTATCCCCTTGTACCCTACTGTCTTCCTACTGGTTGCCTATTCTGCTACCCAGCTGAATGTCCTCTCTGTTGTTTCCTAACCCAGGACTGGCCACGCCCTCATGGCTTTCATGCTGTCCCGCCAAGAGGGGAAACTCAATCGCCAGCAGACCATGGAGCTGGGCCACCACATCCTCAAAGCACATATCTTCAAGGTACAGCTAGGAAACCCTGCATGCACTCTGCAGCATATTCATCTATAACTATGAAATAGCTACAGATGTCACATGTCAGGCTGCTTTTGTATATAAGAATTTGTTCTTACTTGCTAATGCTCGCCTGGGTAAATAAACGTAAAAAAAAGAAGAAAGAAAAACCTGCATGCACTCTACAGCATATCCATCTGTAGTTGAAGTCTATCCCTTCTAGGAATTTCATGGTGTGCACTCCATGTTTTTTTTATGAATTATGAATATGGTATTACGGAGGATAAGCCCCTGGATGTGGAGAAAGGCAGTGAGAGCTTACACAGCTCTGGTTCATTTGTGTGTGTGTGTGTGTGTGTGTGTGTGTGTGTGTGTGTGTGTGTGTGTGTGTGTGTGTGTGTGTGTGTGTGTGTGTGTGTGTGTGTGTGTGTGTGTGTGTGTGTGTTTGCAGGGCCTGAGTAAGAGAACAGGTGTATCGTCCAGTGTGCTGCAGGCTCTGTGGATCAGCTGCAGCGCAGACGGCCTGTCTGCAGCCTTGGCCTCCCTGAGGAACCTCTACACGCCCAACGTCAAGGTGAGACCACCTCAGGCTCTCCTGTGTCGATCAGGCTTCATGTAAACACACACACTCCACATGGTCATCTGCAGTACTACAGTCCAAATGACCTTCCCCCCCAAACTCCCTTATCACATTTCATTACATGGCAATATGTATTGACTTTAAAAAAAATCAAGTTGGTCAGTTCCCCCTGCTGTCCCAGTCGTTGCTCCACCCCCTCTGCCGATCTGGGGAGAGTTGTATACTAGCACATGCTTCCTCCGATACATGTGCCTCCGATACAGTCGCCAGCCGCTTCTTCTCAACTTGACAGCAAGGAGTTTCACCGGCAGGACCTAGCGCGTGGGAGGATCATGCTATTCTTCCCCCTGTTCCCCTCCCCACCGACCAGAGGAGGCACCAGTGCAGTGACCAGGACACATAACCGAACCGGCTCCCCACCCAAAGACATGGACAAATGTGCCTGTATGGACGCCCGACCAAGCCGGAGCCAACACGGGGGGCTCGAACCTGTGACGCTCGTGTTGGTAGTAGGCAGGGTCCCGAGTGCTTTTTAATTCCACTGATGGAGATAAGTTGTGTCTTATACCGCATTCAAGACAACTCGGACCGCCGTAAGTTTCAACACGGAACCTCCGGCCCGGACAGATTTGCGTTCACGCTGCACCTCCCGCTCGGGGGGAAAACCAAACTGTTGCTATAGCAACCCGCGTTAGCATGGTAGCTACCTACTAGCGAACAATGCTAACCGAACATGCTGAATGCTGAATTTCACACAGAGCGAAACACAGATGACACAATCACATATCGTCGCTGTCGTTCCAGGACCTCGAATCTCCAAAACAGCAACTTTTCAGGAAGTTAAAAAAACCTGTTTGCTCTTAAAATACTGAACCAAACATTGTCAAAGTTGGCACATGTCTTAATTATAGTTAGTTTCCCGCTGAATGTGTCATTACTTTATTAATATCTTACCTGGATAAGCTCAAATGATGTTGTTTATATTATCAGTCCGAGTTGGAAGCACTCTCTCCCGGCCAGTCAGGCGGGAGAGAGTCGTATGCTCATGCACGAGCCCCAAGCTCCGGGCCGCGGGGGCGCGCGCAGCAGCAGCAGCCCTCCTCGGCTCTCATGGCCGAGGCGGGGGCTTGGGCATGGGGTGAGAACAGTCTGACATAACGTAGCGTTAACGTTACTTTATTCTCGTCAGAAAACACTCCAATTTGCATGTTAAAACAAGTTTGCAGCCTAGGAATAACTGGAAAACATTTGATTGATATATTAACGTCAGAGGAAGCCAGGATTAGTCAAAACGATATTAGAAATACACAGCACGTCTGCCATGTGACTTTTCCGGGTTTACTGTCCTGCGTGGGGGCGTACATACGGAGGTAGGGGACGAATTTCGAGGTTTGACTGACAGATTGAGGGCGAATGGCGTTACGAGATTTACTCACAAGCTCGTTTTAATGCTTTTCCATTGGTTGCATTTGTTAAAAACCACACAGAGACATGAAGGGTGACCAATGGCACTGATTTATGACAAAAAGTAAAAAAGTGAAAAAAGGGACATTCGAGGTCCTGGCACAACAGCGACGATATGAAATGTTAACATTACATAATTAAGACCTCAAATTGTGTGTTAAAGCGACAACAAACGTCTTTATAATAATTCAGTGATTATCATTAACGATGCAAGTCGCCATTTTGATGTGGCTGTGACGTCAACTCGGACAAAGCGGAGCTCTGAATGATACCTGAATTTCCGAGCTGTAATTCCGGCCTGAACGACCGTTCAATTCACTTTTTACAGGTCGGAACCTATTTTTTTCGGCGGTCCGAGTTGTCTTGAACGGGGGATTAGAAGTCTTAGGGTTTTTTCCTGGAAGCCCTCAATAACAGTGATGAATCCCACCATGAAGAGCAGCACAGAGATGCTCATTGGCCTAGATTACACCTTGCTCGCCATTAGCTTGATCCATGGCTATCTGTGGTGCTCTCTGCAGGGAGAAGAAGCCTATGTCCTTCTCACTAAGTACCAAGGGCCTTCCATAATACTATTAATTTGATCAACAAATGGCCTTTTTAATGGTCGAGCTAGATCCCCCCCCCCCCCCCCCCCCAATTATTATTCTGAATTATTCCAACTGCCTGTGTAGCTTCCAGCTTTGCTTCGGAAGGGAGGAAACATTGGCCTTTACAGGAAAGGCCATTGTGTGGGAATGATGTATTCTGGCTTTAAGCAAAATGATGGTACATTTGTCTTTGTCATTAGCTTTAGTATTTCAGCAGGGTTCCATCACTTGTTGGCATCCTCATTGTCTTTTTGCCAGTTATTTTGTGTAAGTATGTCATCACTCAACAAGACAGGTACAGAACGGCCTTGTTCTGTCCTCTGGGAATCGCTACAAATTTATTCCACCGCAGTTCCAATAAATAAACCCAATTCAATTTGCGTTTTCCAACTCTAAATTGAGGCCATGGTTCTGTTTGATGAAGCATTCGTTATTATTCATTTCAAGCCACTTAATTACTGCGTTCAGTAGAATGTGACCACTGAATGTCTGACCTTTGCTTGGGAACAGAAAGAAGCTCAAGATCAGCCTGAGGCAATAGCGTGTCTCGCAATGAAATGATTTTAATTCCACTTAGACTCTCTGAGGTCTACATGGTATAATGCAATGCACGAGTCATGGTATAATGTCATACACGAGTCATGGTATAATGTCATGCATGAGTCATGGTATAATGTCATGCACGAGTCATGGTATAATGTCATGCACGAGTCATGGTATAATGTCATGCACGAGTCATGGTATAATGTCATGCACGAGTCATGGTATAATATGCTGAGTCATGGTATAATGTCATGCACGAGTCATGGTATAATGTCATGCACGAGTCATGGTATAATGTCATGCACGAGTCATGGTGTAATGCCATGCACGAGTCATGGTATAATGTCATGCAAGAGTCATGGTATAATGCCATGCACGAGTCATGGTATAATGTCATGCACGAGTCATGGTGTAATGCCATGCACGAGTCATGGTATAATGTCATGCAAGAGTCATGGTATAATGTCATGCAAGAGTCATGGTATAATGCCATGCACGAGTCATGGTATAATGTCATGCAAGAGTCATGGTATAATGTCATGCTGAGTCATGGTATAATGCCATGCACGAGTCATGGTATAATGTCATGCACGAGTCATGGTGTAATGCCATGCACGAGTCATGGTATAATGTCATGCAAGAGTCATGGTATAATGTCATGCAAGAGTCATGGTATAATGCCATGCACGAGTCATGGTATAATGTCATGCAAGAGTCATGGTATAATGTCATGCTGAGTCATGGTATAATGTCATGCATGAGTCATGGTATAATGTCATGCACGAGTCATGGTATAATGTCATGCACGAGTCATGGTGTAATGCCATGCACGAGTCATGGTATAATGTCATGCAAGAGTCATGGTATAATGCCATGCACGAGTCATGGTATAATGTCATGCACGAGTCATGGTGTAATGCCATGCACGAGTCATGGTATAATGTCATGCACGAGTCATGGTATAATGTCATGCACGAGTCATGGTGTAATGCCATGCACGAGTCATGGTATAATGCCATGCACGAGTCATGGTATAATGCCATGCACGAGTCATGGTATAATGCCATGCACGAGTCATGGTATAATGTCATGCACGAGTCATGGTGTAATGCCATGCACGAGTCATGGTATAATGTCATGCACGAGTCATGGTGTAATGCCATGCACGAGTCATGGTATAATGTCATGCACGAGTCATGGTATAATGCCATGCACGAGTCATGGTATAATGTCATGCACGAGTCATGGTATAATGTCATGCACGAGTCATGGTGTAATGTCATGCACGAGTCATGGTATAATGTCATGCACGAGTCATGGTATAATGCCATGCACGAGTCATGGTATAATGTCATGCACGAGTCATGGTATAATGTCATGCACGAGTCATGGTGTAATGTCATGCACGAGTCATGGTATAATGTCATGCACGAGTCATGGTATAATGCCATGCACGAGTCATGGACGACAGTATCTGCAAATCATTTATTAAATTGCTTAAATTTGAGACCCTAAACATTATTCAAATTTCTTTTTTTCCCTTTGTAATGACAGATCCATGGCAATCAGGTATTGCCAGCTTTTTGTTTCTTAATTTTGGTATTTAACACATTCACTGCCAGCCGTTTTTTCAATACTGTAGGTAGGTTCTGCCAAGTTTTTTTTTTGAGGATTCTGGCTCAGCTTTCAAGAGCCGAGGATTCTTTTCTGCTAAGATTTTGTGAACACAAATGATCTCAAAAGAACTAATAGAATGTGTGCTTTCTCTGTCTAAAAGAGTTAGTTTGTAGAGTTAGTAGTTATGTAGGCATTAGCAGTAGAATACAGCATGGTTTCAGCGTCTGAAAATTTATTCTGAGATAAATGGCTTTTTGTGAAATTCGATAGAACAGTCACTTTAACCATTTATTTTTGGCGTAAGACGTCAGACATCTAAACAATAGTTTTGTACAGTAATTTCCTCCATAGCAGCAGGAAACCCCCTCTCCTTCAAACTCCTCCCTCCATGGGTGTGTCTCTAGTGGCTTTGCAGCGTTTGTCACAAGCGAGGCTCTGCCTGTCTGTGCTGCCTGGCTGCTGGCGGCTGCTCTTTGGGCGAGTCTGCATGAGTCATTTCGGTAGTGAGCTCAGCTGCAATGAAGCTGCGTGCGATTGTGGGCTTTCTGCGGGTGTTTCAAAGTGTGTTGCACGCATAATCTATTATGCAAATTTGCAATCCCCCACCGCCAGCTCCCAGCGTGATAATGCGCGAAAGCGAAAGCGTTTTCGCCAATCCATTTTACAGTATGATAATGGTTTCCTCGCGCGTTCCCCTGCAGTTTTGGCTGGGCTTTTTCTAGTCTGGAGAGCACTGTCGCCACTTAGTGGGTCGGTGGAATGGGTTGTACACGTTCGGTGGCTCCAATATTTTTATAGGAGACGTGGGGGGCGTTGATCCACGTCCCACCGTCAATTTTTTTTTTTTTTTTTTTTTGACGTATCAACACGTCATTGGCAGTCAACCGTTGGATTTTTTTTTACGTATCAACACGTCATTGGCAGTGAACGTGTTAAATTGGTGGCTTAAATTCAATTCAAGTAAGCATAAAAATTTACTGAAAATTAGTAATTAGTTACAGTTACTAGTTATTTCTCTCAAAAAGTAATTAGTTACAGTTACTAGTTATTTATCTCAAAAAGTAATTAATTAATTACTAGTTACTGCAAAAAGTAGTGGAAATAGTTACTCCCAACACTACATTTTCACATGACAAAGAAGAAATATGAATTTGAATACTTAAAATCAGATCAGATCAGATCAGATCAGATCAGATACTTTTATTGCCACGCGACCAGGTTGGTGGTATTTAGCAAAAGTACACTTGATAACTCTTGCTTCAAACCGACTTTCTGTGTTTGCATGGTCATTTGCAGGTGAGTCGTCTGCTGATGCTGGGCGGGGCAAATGTGAACTACCGTACAGAGGTCTTGAACAACGGCCCGGTGCTCTGCGTGCAGTCCCACCTGGGCCACCAGGAGATGGCCTCCCTGCTGCTGGAGTTTGGGGCGAGCGTGGACGTGGTCTCCGAGAACGGCATGAGCCCCCTCTGCTTCTCAGCCGCCGCGGGACACCTGGGTTTAGTCGGCCTGCTCTGCAAGAGGGGGGCCAAGGTGAGGAGCCAGCCTTCGTAACCAGTGTTAGAAGTAACTAGTTACTAAGTAACGCGTTGCTGTAGTTCAGCAATTTTTTGGCGGTATCTAGTAATCTAACTAATTACTTTTTGAGAGAAGTGACTGTAACTAATGACTCATTTTCAGTAACTTGCCCAACACTGCATATCTGTTGTGTTTTATTGTTCCACTACTTACTTTCCATCATAGTGACAATGGGTACAATGATAGATCAAATTTGACAGTTGTCTCGTCCCACACTGTGCCACAGTATCACTAAACTTATATGTCTGCATTAATAAGAGAATTGAAGCCAAAATAAATGAAGTAACGCAAAATGTACTTTCCCTACTAACAAATTACTTTTATTATGCAGTAATCTGTAAATTAAATTGCTTTGTGTGAGGAGTAACTCATAACTCTAATTAATTACTCATTTTCAGTAACTTGCCCAACACTGTTCGTATCCCTCCACCTCAGTAACTTCTGACGATTTAAGCTACCATAAAATGTCATCTTTCATCCCCTAACTTGTGTTCATAGAAACTGCATGGCTAATGCCATGTTTACTGGCACAGACGGCGTAGAAGGTATACGCAGTGGAAGTGGTCCCTGGGAAATTTGGGTTGGTACATAGTGGTACTTGGTCGTTGAAGTTTGGGAACCCCTGATCTAGGCTATTGGAACATACTTTGATCACAGGTGTTGGGTAGAATCCCACTGTTTCAGTACAGTAAAGACAACGCTGTGGTGTTGTGGGCCCAGGTCGATCATGTGGATAAGAGTGGGCAGTGTGCGCTGGTCCACGCCGCCCTGCGAGGACACTCGGAGATCATCCAGTGCCTGTTGGAGCTGGAGTGGAGCGCTGAGGGCCAGCAGCAGGACTGCGGCCTGAAGGTCAAAGCCCTCCAGCAGGCTTTGATAGCAGCCTCCAGCATGGGACACACACAGGTCAGACTCACTGTGCACACAATCACTCTCACCCATCTCCCATGGCATACACACAGTGAATATCATCCTACTACTGTATGTACATAGAGCCACAGTACAGTATGTACATAGAGCCACAGTACACTACAGTACAGTACAGTACAGTACAGTATGTACATAGAGCCACAGTACACTACAGTACAGTACAGTACACTACAGTATGTACAGTAATTAGAGCCTGGGGATACATGTACCTACTGTATAGAAAAGAGAGAAATGTGCATTTCCTCTGCGAGTGCCTTCTCCGTTGCTTGGCAAAGTACATTTCAGTTATTC
Source organism: Poromitra crassiceps (assembly GCF_964638095.1). Lineage (NCBI taxonomy): Eukaryota > Metazoa > Chordata > Actinopteri > Beryciformes > Melamphaidae > Poromitra > Poromitra crassiceps. The sequence continues at coordinate 4,153,871 of NC_139629.1, forward strand.
CCTCCACCAACGGATTTATTTGAAATAAAGCCTAAGGCTGCTATCGACCCACACATGCTATATACACATTGAATACAGAAGATGGACTGACTGCTGAAAAAGCCATGGAATCGGTTACCTCTATACCAATTCTATGGCTTCCACTGTCCTTCATAGCAACATCACACCTCCTCTGCAGTCTTTTCACAACAAGCCTCCAGAGAGAATGTCTGAAAGCAGAGGGAGCAATAGAAAACTCTGAGCACATCTTGTTCTCACCGACGATGCGTGAGGTGTTAGTCCGTCTCGCCAATCTATCTGACGACGATGACCTACAGCGTGGGGTGTTATGGCTCATTTATAATCCATTTTCATATGGATTTTTATGCCTCCGCCGGCGATAGCCAGGCCGGAGGCATTATGGATCCGGGTTGTCCGTCCGTCCGTATGTCCGTCCGCCCGTCCGTACGATGTTCGTTAACGCGATTTCTGAGGAACGCCTTGATGGAATTTCATAAAATTTGCCTCAAACATCGACTTAAGACTCAAGGATGATCTGATTAGATTTTGGTGGTCAAAGGTCAAGGTCACTGTGACCTCTCGAACGCCATTTTCAAGCTTGTTAAGGCGATATCTCAGGAATGCCTTGATGGAATTTCATCAAATTTGCCTCAAATGGCGATTTGGACTCAAGAATGAACTAATGGCGGAGGCATAAATCCGCGGTGCGGTCGTTCTAGTTTAATGTCCGTTTCAAACGGTGTAATCGTCACTGCCCACATACTTCCATGCGTCTTTCACGTTGGTATCATGTTAAACAATACATCCACCAGTGGGCAGTAGAGAGTCAAATGTATGAGTGTGTGTGTGGTTCTGCTGCGTTTCATGCGTATCCGGAAGCTTTCAGAGGACGGACAGAAAATGCACGTAATGAACGCAGAGTACGGACAGAAGGCTCTGACAGAAGGCTCTGTCCGTCTCGTATAATTGGGCCTTTAGTCCGTCTCGCCAATCTATCTGAAAGCAAGGAAGGGGATGGATCACAGCGCCGTGCCGCCAGCTGCCCAGGTGCATTGTGGGTTTATTTTGGCTACGTCATTAGCTGGGTTTGGATCCCTCTCCGGGCCTGGATCTTCTGGGCACCTTAGAATACTGTAATAGAACTGGGCCAAGCAAAGCTATCGACCCACATATACCTCTGCTGTCGACGGAGAAGAGGAGACCCCTTAACACTCCAGTATTAATCAGCTTGGCCTTGGCTCACAGAACCCCACTGGCTCAGGAATCAGCAGTTCTCTCGTCTGCTGTGATTAATTGATCATCTGCTGGCCGACCAGTTTGCGCAGGCAGCTCCGTATCGATCAGCTGAAGCTTGTTTCACTGCTCCACCTGCTTGTTTCTTTTCTGCAATGTAATCAGCATGTCAGATACCTTCTTGAAGGTTGATTTGATATCTTATGCTGAAACACGTTTCTTGTTTGGCAGGTTGTGAGAGGCTTGCTGGCGTTGAATGATGAGCATGCTGTGCAAATTGACAGCCAGGATACTCTGTGGGGCGAAACAGGTATGTTTTCATCTTTTTGCATTACGTGACTCCACCTTCGTAGATCACCTGCTGTCTTATCTATCTGGACTCTGTGGTGCTGCACACTGACTTCTATCTCTTTTCTGCACCAAAATGCTGTCTGTGTGATGTACAGTGGAGCTTTGAGTTCAACCCAAATGTACAGTCATTTTGATAGCTATTCCAACCCAAATGTACAGTCATTTTGATAGCTATTCCAACCCAAATGTACAGTCATTTTGATAGCTATTCCAATTTTCCTTTACCCTTTCTTCCTGGTAAAATCATTGAGGTCCTATGGGGGTTTAATTCGAGTTTGGTCCGTCTTTTCCTCCAACAGTGATTTTCAAACCTACATAAGAATTACAGCTTGGATGTTTTTAGACCATGCCAAGTCACTCCATCTGTTGTACACATAGTCAATCCGTTAGTAGAGCAGGAACATCATTATCTGATAGAATTGTGTATTCATTAGTAAGCTCTTAACCATAGATTTTTGTCCTGATTCAATGTAGACTGGTAGCGGTTGTTAAAGGTTGGATTGATTTATTGTATTCCCCTGGATGCACTGATTCTGATTAAAGCTGTGTGATGACAGAAAGGGAGAAGATCGGGAGTAGATGTACAGTAGCTGGCTGCTGTTACAGTCATAACAGAGATTACACAGTAGACCACTCAGTCTCTGTCACACACTCTGGATGCGTCCACTCCGTCACACTGTCTGGATTAAACCCAGCCTCCATGTACTATCAGTCACAACTGCACGTAGAAACTTACGCTAGAGACATAGTCTGTGACCACCCAGGCTAACTCTGGATGGGTCCAAAGATCTTTGTAATATTTCACCATTACACATGAAAGTTGCTGCTGCTGTACAGTGTCATTACCACTGTTTACCAAGGCAGTACTGCCCATTAGGATGTTGACTCAACACAACACAGCCACACACATTTCCTTCCGAGCTGTTTTTGGTACAGTATTACCCTTTCATTTCCTGGAAATACAATCAAACTAAACACACTAACATCACGACTCAAGTGTGCACTTTGTTTCCTGCTGCAACAATATAGAAACATAGCTATTATATTTATTATATTTATATATTATATTTGAATAGCTAGCTATTCAAATTACATGGACATGTAATTTGAATAGCTCGTCAATGTGCACAAATACACTACCAACACCTATGATGCAGATAGAGTTATTTTAGAATGTTTTGAAATGTTGGCAAACGAATGTCTCTGATCTCATTATCAACTTTTTGCTCTGAGAGTTTAGTCATCTAGAGCTGAGATGCCAATTTCACAGTTGCACCCGGTCTTTTGGGCAGCAGCGTTTGGTGCATTCTTCTTTCCCCGCCAAACTACAATAGATCAAATGAGGATTTTAATAATTGTCTCTTTGTGTCGTCCTCAGTTCTGTGCCAGCTTGATTGAGCACTAACAGTTGCTGCATGAATGTAGGTCAGCCTATTAGCGGTGAGACTGTCCACAGTGTTGGTAACTGCCTGGCTAAACTACTGCAGGACTTGAGGCCCTGCAACCCAGGGACAATAGTCCCTCTGAAATAAGGTGACCAGATTTCTCAAATGAAAATCGGGGACATTTCCAGTCCGGCAATCAATATTTATCATTAAAATATCCAATGTTATTACCTATGAAATAAAAAAAGGGGGATGATTCCGGTTTCATTTATTAATATGAAATAATATAAAGTTCAACGCAACTCAACTCAACTCAATAAATTAATAAACAGTGTCGGCTTCACAAAGACGGCCCCTGGTGCCCCCCCCCCCACACACACACACACACACACACACACACACACACACCATTCACTGTGCCCCTTTACAAAATGTCAAAGTGTTCTCCAGCAGCATGAGGCCTGGCCGTCTGAACCTACAGCGCCGAATGTTTTATGAAAAGCCTCAGATCTCAAAAACTATTTTCGGTGTCGTCCTGAGTGCTTCTTCATTGTTCATGATGTCCTGAAAGAGCTGCAGCAAAACATGTAAACACTGGTTGGATGCCTGGATCAATGGGTGACATAGACATGTGATATGCTTTTAACCCACCCGTAAGCCTCCTGCAACCTTCCTGCTTGAGTGGTTGGAGTGGGCACGTCTGTAAAGGGGAGACTTGTGGGTAGTCATAGAATCCATTCTCATTCAGATATATTGAGGTGAGAGGTCAAGGAAGGGTCCCCTTTGAAATTGACCATGTCGATTTTTCAAAATTCATTATTTAGCCCTCTTCCTTCCCGACAAGGTAGCAGCATGGCATCGTTGGTCCCAATGGATGCTGTAGGTCTTTACAGTTTCACACCCTATAAGTATCATCACTCTAGATTTAAGAATGAGCCCGCTAGAGCTAGAGTCATATCGGCCGCAGACGCCAGTAGAAAATCGGGGACATTTTCGGGGACAGCTCCAGCCGGGGACAGGTCCCCAAAAACGGGGACTGTCCCCGAAAATCATGGGACGTCTGGTCACCTTACTCTGAAATATTCTGTCAGTGGAACCTGTTGTTCTCTGTTTTCACACATTTTGACTAGGATCTTTAAACAGTAACAAATAAAATGCAAAGTTAACTGTCAACACATCTGCCTTGTTGTGAAAGCATGATGGTAGGGTTAGAATTTGTTCAAAGCTGTTGGTCCTATTACTACTAAACATGATAATAGTCTGTGCAGTTTTTAGCCCAGGGTACTTTAGATATGACTATTGTGAATAATAGTACCGTAGTTATAATCTCATGCTTCCTCAAAGTCATAGCATCGGCCTGTAGCTGCAATCCAATATTTACCTCAGCTCAATTTACCCAGTGGATGTTCAATCACGAGCCCCTCCTGGCACCCATGGTAATCTAATGAAAGAGCAGGTCACAGGCTATGGCACCATTGACCTGGAACCAAGTGACACACTCTCACACCCTTTTGCCACATGAGCGCATATTCAAATAGCATTCCACCCACCTGGCGCTCATTTAAAACAAGGTCACGGACCATCTGTATTCCAAGGAAATAGCCGCGTAAACATCACAACGATAATACTGATATGATCCTCGGGTGTGTTCTTAGCAGACCTGAGAGTACTTAGTGCTGTGTTACAGCCATGCCTGGGCTGCAGTATCGTGGAGGAGTTCAACACAAGGCGAGGGAAAAATGCTTAGTTGACGTTTTCATCTTGTGGATTAGACACAAGCAGCAGAACTGGTTACTGAAGCTCTGGGAGATATTCAATCACGATTACTGTACACCCCAAACCCCCTTTCTGCAATTCAGAGAGCAGATTTAATAGGCTAACCTTGTAGTAGCCTACTATAGTAAGATGTGGAGAATAACATTGCTGCCCGTGAAACTATTCTCTGTTACCAACCTGTCTCGCTCTGTGAAATATGAGTCCGCATTTAAAATTCAATGGAAAATAACATCTCTATGCAAATAGGCCCAGTGTGGCCTGTGTTTGAATAGAAGCAGAGTTGATTGCACATCTGTGCGCGCCGGGCTCCAGCTAAAATCCCTTCTCAGAATGCAAGAGGCTTCTTCTCTCTTGTTTGAAGAAAATGTATTTGACTCGGGGTTGTGCAGTAGTCTGGTTTCTCCACAGCATCTTTCTCATAGGTGTGAAGAGTTTAGGGTGAAGGATGAATAGATTCTTCCAGTGTTGAAAAAGCCTAATCTTTGTGATCTAGTCAAGTGTACAAAATGTTGATGTGTTATGGTATCATTATGTATAGTATCCTGATGAACGTCTATGCCAAAACATATTGGAATGAACCTTCCTTTCTTAGCGTGGTGAGAAGTGTGCAGCCATCTCTTTTTTACTCGTGTGGACAAAAGAAAATGGAAGTTGTTTCTGTACACAACATGTATATCTCACTGTACCCGTACTCAATTAATAATATTACTGCTATAAATTCAAGCTAATTCTTGGGCTTTTTATGTGGCATAATAGAACAATTATATAAAGTTTTTATCATGACAAATGCAGTCCCCAGTGGGTAGTTCTGTGTATGTTGTTTCTGTCAAGTGTAATTATGGCAAGAATCCATTTAAATGATAAAATCTTTTCTTTGGTAGGTTTAGCATTTCTAATGAATGACTGGTATTTAGTGTTCAAAGTGTTTGTTTTTCTTCCATTATTTACCGTGTGCCGGCTCCATTCAGGGCTCTCTGGTGTTCTTCTTCCACACATACACCATGGCACCAGGGTGGTGTGGTGTTCTGCTGCAGAGTAGAAGTCTTCATACTGTATAGTAACAGCCAGTGTTGTAGTTCAGAGTCCGAGGACTCGTGACTCGACTTAGACTCGAGCACTGATGACTCAGACTTGGACTCGAACATTCATGCATTTGGACTCGGAAGTTGCAGACGAGGACAAGTTTAGACTTGTTTATTTTGTTTTTGGTCGTTTTTTGTTGTTGTAATAGGCCCTAATAATTTGGCATGCTATATTAATATCATGTCATTATTCAATTTTGTGCAAGGGCAGGCACATGTGTATTCCACCTACATGCGGATTCACACTCATGTTCAGTAACTAAGGACTCGTACTTGGACTCAGGGAATGGGGACTCGGACTCTTCTTTGGTGACTTGAGCTGCTTTCAGACATGCCTTGGAATTCGGGAGTTATCTAGAGGGCATCCGGATGGCGGTGTATGTATGAACACATTTTGGTGAGCTATGCGCGCTCCCGCGACCCTCCTACTATCCGGAGGAGACACTAGCGTGCTCCAGAGCTCCGTGAAGTAGCCAGCTCAGTGAGGCGGGGGAGAGAGACAGAAAGCCAGCATGACAGATATTAGTATATAAATAGTCGATGTGAATGAGCGAGTGAAAAAAAACATCATGCAGTTTCAGTTTTTCCAAATGAAGCTCAAACCTGCTCCGTGTGCGTCAGCCAACAGGCTACATGTTGCTGGATTGAAACGCTCATGGCTTTGATCTTATTTCATTTCTGCATAGCTTCGCACAGCACACACATTTAAAATAGAGCATTTTTGGACGCGAGGGTTGTCCTGCTTCCCAGTATTGGACATCGCTAGGTAGGGTATCTGCCACCTGGATGTGGTTGCTTGCGTTCATGCCTTTGATTTAACGTTTACACAGCGTTTGTGAAGATTCACGTGCAGAACCGCAAATTCCAAGTAGCGTCAAGTCAGGCAGCATAAAACGAAAACTTCCGGGTATAACATAGCAAACATAACATAGCAAAGACCTGTTTTCTTTGTAGCGCTTGAGACTCGAGGAAATCGATGCATCTGGGCGTGAGTTGTAGGGTTGTTTAATTAATTACTAACGTTATGCGCAAACGATTATATGCCGTGAACGTTAGGCAGTTATCGCCCATTATGTATTTTTAGCAACTTGTTTTCAGACTCTGCATGTTGTGATAGTTTGTTGAATGTCAATGCGATTCACTTAAGGCTATGCTCAGACAGTGAAGTGCAGCTGTGTGGTCAGTTTTCACAACTCCCCATTGTGTGGTCATGCTCAAATTCCCCCCACCCCCGCCCCCTCTCTACTTTACACCCGGAGGTGCTCCTCCCCCACCCGCGCCCCCTCTCTACTTTACACCCGGAGGTGCTCCACATGTATGAAAGCAACATGCCTCATGTCTGAAAGGGTACACTTCACATATCCCCCGGGTCAGGCTCAGGGCAAGCAACCCTGACCTGACCCGGAGTTCATGTCTGAAAGTGGCTTTGGACTCCAACACTAGAGACAGGAGACTCGACTTGGACTGGAGATATAGTGACTTGACTACAACACTGGTAACAGGCTAGCACAGCGTTGGTGATGATGACTCAGAGTTGGTGTATAAGCCGAGGTGCCCTTGACTGAAAAAACACTTGAGTCTTGCCTCAAGCGACAAACGCCTACACACTCTGTGTTCAATTGAAACCAAACCAAACTCTCAATCTTTCCTTATCGTTTCTGCTCCGATAGGCTAAATGAGTAGCTACTTCTCCAGGCTGTTTCTGGTATGCAGTATGAGTTCAGGTGCTGGACACGAAACTTTGGGAAGAGGACTTTACAAAGTGTGTTTACCTTGTTCTGTTCATCTGTTGATCAGACAGTGATTTAGAGAGTCTCCTCTCAGGACAGCTGCGTTGGTGGGCTGGAGAAGTGGGAAGAGCAGAGTTGAGACAAGGCTGACGAATTGCTTACAAAAGAGATGAGCGAGATATCAGCCTCTCCTCTGAGCAAACGGGGGAAGGGGGCGACTGAGATGGATATTGGTGAGATGAAATTGAGGAATTGAATGTTTTAAGCTTGCAAGGCAAAAGCTTAAGGCCTGTCGATCGTTGGTTTGGGACAGTCCCAGCTGCTGCTACTGCTCAGCACAGACACAGTCCCCAAGCTGAGGTCTGCCCAGAGTCATTGTTGTCTCCTCTGCTGCCTGCATGCCAGGATAGCCATATATTTTGGTGGAGCAGATGGTGGGTGGGGTTGTTTGGCTATGACGAGTGTCCCATCCAGATGGATGATGTCAGTCAGCCGTGGAGGCTCAGCGCCTTAAATCTCGGAGGTGAATCTGAGAGCAAAGCTATTCTTATTGTGGATCTCACTCTATTTGGACAGCCAGCACTAACCTTAAGGCGGCCCCATCTGCTACCATACATTGGCTGCCACTGATTCAGTGTAAGCCTTGAACAACTTGGAGAATCTGTATGCTAGCTGGTATGGCTCATTTAAGCTTTGGTTAGGAGATTCAAAGACAAGCACCAATTAATTACTGACATCTTCACTTTTTGTTTACAATGAATTACACCATTTTCAAAAACAACTTAAATATGTAAACAAGGATAGGCGTTTAACAGAGTTGTTTGTCTTTGTTGTCTAATGTTTGTCTGTTGATGCATTCAATAAATAGTCGAGTCTGTCAGAACAATGCTGTGGGAGCTTCAGGCAGGAAGTTAATGTTTAATAAGCGTAACACAATTGTCTGGTGTTAAACTCAATTAGCACAAAACATTATTCTGCATTTCTCTCTTATCTTTGCTCTGTAAATAGGACGGATTGGAGCAGTGTTAATTTTGACAGCAAATTTTGATTTAGTTTTTTTTTTTTACTAAAATGGCATTTAGTTTTAGTCATGTTTCAGTCATCTGAAATGTTTTAGTCTAGTTTTAATTGGATAAATATCATAAGATTTTAGTCGCCTAAAATCTAACAGGCTTAGTTAAAGTGTAATGCGTTATTTAAATGTTTTTCTAGAATTTCCAAATTCATTGGAAAGATCTATTAAACTGTTATTATGGAATGGTATTAAGGTTTGAACATGCAATGCAGACAGATTTAACTGTTTAACTTCTTATTTTCTGATTGAATCTCTTCCCAATGTGTCCCTCCCTAACATTTTCACCTAGTTTTTATTTGTTGACGAAAATGTCAATAGATTTCCTCATAGTTTTCGTCATCACAACTTTGTTTCTATTTAGTTAAGATCTAGAGTAGTTTTCATCAGTGTTAGAGGGTCATTTTAGTCAAGTTTAAGTTTTAGTCAACGAAAATAAAACTGGATTGCAGGATTGCAAACATGGACTATAACCAAAACTTTCAATTTCCACTCACTAAAGAGGTTGTCAGGGGTCAGTCCAAGTCCCTGTGTACTATTTAGTTTATTTTGGATCAGAAAATACAAATATATTGAAATGTAGTTTAGTGGGATGGTTTGAACTCCACTCCTGTCGCAGCACTGTGTGCTGTAATCCTTACCATCTTCCCCTCACATGCCGTCTATATAAAAGCATTAGGCCCTAACAGGGTGGGCTGTCTTCTCCTGTCCTCAGCCTTGACAGCTCTTGTCTCTCCTGTCCTCAGCCTTGACAGCTCTTGTCTCTCCTGTCCTCAGCTTCGACAGCTCTTGTCTCTCCTGTCCTCAGCTTCGACAGCTCTTGTCTCTCCTGTCCTCAGCCTTGACAGCTCTTGTCTCTCCTGTCCTCAGCTTCGACAGCTCTTGTCTCTCCTGTCCTCAGCCTTGACAGCTCTTGTCTCTCCTGTCCTCAGCCTTGACAGCTCTTGTCTCTCCTGTCCTCAGCTTTGACAGCTCTTGTCTTCTCCTGTCCTCAGCCTTGACAGCTCTTGTCTCTCCTGTCCTCAGCCTTGACAGCTCTTGTCTCTCCTGTCCTCAGCCTTTGACAGCTCTTGTCTCTCCTGTCCTCAGCCTTGACAGCTCTTGTCTCTCCTGTCCTCAGCCTTGACAGCTCTTGTCTCTCCTGTCCTCAGCCTCGACAGCTCTTGTCTCTCCTGTCCTCAGCCTTGACAGCTCTTGTCTCTCCTGTCCTCAGCCTTTGACAGCTCTTGTCTCTCCTGTCCTCAGCCTTGACAGCTCTTGTCTCTCCTGTCCTCAGCCTTGACAGCTCTTGTCTCTCCTGTCCTCAGCCTTGACAGCTCTTGTCTCTCCTGTCCTCAGCCTTGACAGCTCTTGTCTCTCCTGTCCTCAGCCTTGACAGCTCTTGTCTCTCCTGTCCTCAGCCTTGACAGCTCTTGTCTCTCCTGTCCTCAGCCTTGACAGCGGCAGCAGGCCGGGGCAAGATGGAGGTATGTGACTTCCTGCTGGAGCAGGGGGCGGTGGTGCAGCAGGTCAACCGGCGGGGGGTGTCCCCTCTCTTCTGTGCCGTCAGACAGGGACACTGGCAGGTGAGACATCACCAGATGCACCACGTCCACAATACAATATTATCACAATACGATAGTATTGCGGTTCAAGGCTGGCTCTGGAGGGATGCCTTTTGAAACGTTTTCTAAAAATCACGTTAAATCTTTTTTTAATTTACCTTCCAAAAGTCATAAAAGTTATTACCGTTTGTGAAGATTATCCTGCTGAACCCAAATTTGCATTCCCATAAACTTTTGTTAACCACAGACCTTATTTTATGCATCCAAGTGAAATCCCCATTCTAAAACCCCATTCACTTTTCCCCTCACAAACCCGGAAGTATACTTTCGGACTCATTCCTGCGGTTCTCTATATGTACACTTCAAAGAGACAATTACACTTGGCCAAAAAGCATGTGACTTACAGTCATCTGTCATGTGACTTCGAGTCATGTGTGTTTGTGCGAGCTTACCGGCATGTGTGTTTTTCTCTGCCTGTTGTCTGTGTGTTGTCTGTGTGTCGTCTGTGTGTCGTCTGTGTGTTGTCTGTGTGTTGTCTGTGTGTCGTCTGTGTGTTGTCTGTGTGTCGTCTGTGTGTTGTCTGTGTGTTGTCTGTGTGTCTGTGTGTTGTCTGTGTGTTGTCTGTGTGTTGTCTGTGTGTCTGTGTGTTGTCTGTGTGTTGTCTGTGTGTCGTCTGTGTGTCGTCTGTGTGTCGTCTGTGTGTTGTCTGTGTGTCGTCTGTGTGTTAGATCGCAGAGCTGCTGTTGCAGCATGGTGCCGATGTAAATATCAGTGATAAGCAGGGCAGGACCCTCCTCATGGTGGCTGCCTGTGAGGGCCACCTGAGCACCGTCCACTTCCTGCTGTCTAAAGGTGAGCAGCTCCAACCACGTCTGCGCTCAAAACTAAAAGACAATGAATATTCATCAGCTTGACTTATAGGCACTTCTTTGGTGTTTTGTAACGGGAGTTTTTGACGACTACGCTTCCTCTGAAAGGTGCCTCGTTAACTTCGATGGACAAGGAGGGACTGACGCCACTCAGCTGGGCATGTTTGAAAGGACACAAGAACGTAGTGCAATGTTTGGTGGAGAAAGGTGCGGTCATCGACCACACGGACAAGAACGGACGAACTCCGCTGGACCTCGCTGCCTTCTATGGAGATGCAGAGATCGTACGTGAAAATTGAATCGGGTCATTTTGTTGAAAACATCCAAACACAAGCAGAAACTATGTAGTTACATACACACATACACACACACACACACACACACACACACACACACACACACACACACACACACACACACACACACACACACACACACACACACACACACACACACACACACACACACACACACACACACACACACACACACACACACACACACACACACACACACACACACACACACACCACACATTAACCCCACCCTCCAGTTAGCCTTAACTGAAAGCATCATTGTGTCATTATTGACCACATACCGCTGTGCATTAGCTTCAGCACATTAGCCTCAGCACATTAGCCTCAGCACTAGCCCTGCTACTGCAGACGCTACGTTTGTGAGACAAGGGTGTTTTTAACGGCGTTGCCCTCATGTAGGTCCAGTACTTGGTGGAAAGGGGAGCGGTGATAGAGCATGTGGACTACAGTGGGATGAGGCCTCTGGACCGGGCCATAGGCTGTCGGAACACCTCGGTGGTGGTGACTCTACTGAAGAAGGGGGCCAAGCTAGGTAAGAACCGCTTTTCATACAAACACCAACGTTATGCCTGCATAGTAGAGCCCACTGCACATAGTTCAGGGTTCCTAAAGTCCTGGAATGTTTGCTGGATAAGTTATGAAAATTGATAAAAGGGACAACAGTTTTGGAAAAGTCAATCAATTCTATCTGTGAAGTTTGAATTTTGTTGTCAAACAAACCTGCTGTTGGAGGAAAATATTGTTGGTTGCCGTCTGTCTTTAGAGTTAAAATACTATATCAAAGTTGAATGCTTACAGTTAGTGTAGCTCATGGTTACTTTTTGATTCTCAATTCTCAGATGTTTTAAAATTAAAATTTGGTCATGGATATTTGAAAAGGGGTCATGGAAAAGTTTTGGAATTTCATCAGTGAAAATATGTGGGCTCCTGATAGATATAAAACTTATTGTACATTTATGTATTGTATTGCCCATTGTACATGTATGTCTGTATCGTCAACCATACATACGTGCAGCCTATATAGCCCATTGTAAAATGATGTACCCTACAGTCGTGTTACCACATTCACATAAGGAATGTTAAGTGAGTGAGTTTGTTCATCACTTCTAAATGCTACAAAGACGGCTGCTATTCCTCCAGATCCATGAGGGGTCTGCAGAGTTCTTTCATGTCTTACCAAATGTTGAGAACAACTGAAGAACAGGCTTTTGTTCTCCATGTAGCCGCCATTCCTCAAGTGTCTCATGTTAAGATAAGGCTAATGTTGGGGCAAAACCCTGTTTCCCTTCCTGCTATTCTTATGTTCACCATCAGTAGTACAGAAATATGTATATGTGTGTGTGTGTGTGTGTCGTGTGTGTGTGTGTGTGTGTGTGTGTGTGTGTGTGTGTGTGTGTGTGTGCGTGCGTGCGTGCGTGCGTGCGACTGTGTGTATGTGTGTGCCCTTCCATTTCTCCCTGAGGTATGCTGCTAGGCTAATTTAAGAATGTGACTTATCACCTAAATGACATCACTGAGCTATCTGGGCCTGCAGCTTATCTGCACTGCAGTCCGCTCGCTCAGAAAACTGCTAATATGCACCATGTCAAATGTTCCTTTAGCACAGTTAAGTGTGCTGCACATGTGTGTGCTGCACATGTGTGTGCTGCACATGTGTGCGCTGCACATGTGTGCGCTGCACATGTGTGTACCGCTACAAATACCAGGCAATTTCACTCTAAATGCATGCTCTTTTGTCTTGTCTTTGCATGGTTTCCTTCCTCTTCAATCGCTCATACTTAACCTTCTCTTAACTGCTTTCAATAAACTAAGGCTACAGAACTTCACCTTACGATCGATCAGGTACAATCTTTAGGTAACTTTACCTTGTATCAGTTTCCAAAGAATACAGTCACTGTCTGTTGGGGACCAACACCAATATAAGACCGGCTATCTGTTTCTCTCCGTTCCTCCGCCCCACAGGGAATGCTGCGTGGGCCATGGCTACGTCCAAGCCTGACATCCTGATCATCCTTCTTCAGAAGCTGATGGAGGAGGGCAACCTGCTTTACAAGGTACTGACTGAGACGTCAATGACATCGCTTCCAAAGGTCAACAGTAAAGAGCACTTTACTGAATAAATGAAATGTTACATAATACTCCTAAACTGCTCCGCTATACCGCCACAAAGACACACGCACTCTGAGTTATTATAAGATGTCACACTTTTATGCATTCTTTTATGTTTATTTGAAATGGAAGTGGAAAGGCACACAGGACAATATCATTTAGTTCAGCATGAAAACAAAAAAGGCGACTGTCATCTTTTACTGGCTCAGTGAAATGCAGAAAAATGAATGGATGTGTTCTGCTCTGTTCACACAACCAGCCGGGATTGATGGTCGACATTTAACAGATTGACTTTTGTGGCAGAAAGGATGAGCCAATCAGAGGTGTGTGTGTGTGTGTGTGTGTGTGTGTGTGTGTGTGTGTGTGTGTGTGTGTGTGTGTGTGTGGGTGGGTGGGTGGGTGGGTGGGTGGGTGGCTGTGTATGTGCTGTGTGTGATTGATGAGGAGGGAGGGCTTGAGCTAGAGAACAGCTATTGTGGGAGTATCTGGTGAACGCCTTGCCCTCCTCTCCCCCCCCCCCCATGTTCTCTCCATTCCTCACTGCCTGTTTGCCCTCCGTGTGTCCTCCAGAAAGGGAAGATGAAAGAGGCTGCCCAGAGGTACCAGTATGCCCTGAGGAAGTTTCCCAGAGAAGGCTTCGGTGATGACCTGAAGGCCTTTAAAGAGCTCAGGGTCTCTCTGTACCTCAATCTCTCCCGCTGTCGCCGAAAAACCAACGTAAGCCTCTCAAGAGGAACTCCACTCTTTTTTGTCTGTGTTCTTCATCCAGTGCCATATTCATAGCCTGCTCAGTTAATGACTTCACTGAACCAGGATTTGATTTGATTTGTCAGACATCATATGAATATCACGGGGCACATATGAATATCACGGGGCACATATGAATATCACGGGGCATGTGTAAATGGATAATTGGTGTAGAGCAGACTATGGGTAGTATTTCAAAATGTTTTGAAATGTTGAAAATGAAAAAATTAACCTCTGACTTGAACTAATTCAAACGATTAGGCTGTGTTAGCGTAGCCGAACGCCTGTTAGTGTTCAGAGAATCTGGAAAGCCATCGGTAAAAAAAACAACGAGCAAGCACCTTCCAATACCTGAAGAACTGGAACTCAACTCGCCCGGGCCGCGCACATTTATGCTAATTTTACAGAACGCTTGCGCTATTATTCTGAGTGCTATTGTCCGGATTTTCTTCAACCATGCCAACAGATTTTCATACAAATGGAAAATGTGTCTTGAGAGATTAGTGTTCAGATGCTACTGTAACAGACAGCGAGGAGCACAGTGCGCTCAATCCTGTGAAATCTTCATGTGAAACTCCATTCAAGTACGTGCCGACCTGCTTGCTCACTCGGGCTGAGGTTAACTGTGCTGAGTTGTGGCATTGCAGAGTTTGAGTAGTCAGTGAATGTTTTATTAGAGCGATAAACTAAATGACTGTTTGCTATGTGCTCAGTCGTTCATTTCCATACTCTGTGGCTCAAACATGGAGAAAATTTGAATCCTTCAAGCTATAATTTTCCTGAATAGATTTTTCTGAGCACATGTTTCTATATTGACAGAAAAGTTCATGCAAGTCTTGGTCTAGCAGGTACTGTAGATGACATGTTGTAGTGAGCCAGCTGTTGTGACATGTCGTGAGCTAGCAGGGAAACTTGAGTGAAACAACAGGAGGTGTGTTGTCTATTTCCATGGTAACCACGCATGGGGTGCCCGCCTGCTATTGTATCACTACCAGCGTTTCCGCTAGCACTCATTGCTGCAGGACATCGTGTCCTTTAAGATTTCAAATAAAGTAGGGTAAATGGTATAAATTATAAATTCAGGACACATTAAATCTGTGTTTATTGAGCTTAAAAACCTACGCTGCGCTATGTGGTGTGGCGATGGTCCAGCTGGTCGTCTCGTCCAGGCGGAAAACACTAGCGTCCCGATAATATAAATAGATCCATGCGTCCACGTTAGCAAGCAGGCAGAAAACACTAGCCTCTAGCTACGTTAGCAAGCAGGCAGAAAACACTAGCCTCTAGCTACGTTAGCAAGCAGGCAGAAAACACTAGCCTCTAGCTACGTTAACAAGTAGGCAGAAAACACTAGCCTCTAGCTACGTTAGCAAGCAGGCAGAAAACACTAGCCTCTAGCTACGTTAACAAGCAGGCAGAAAACACTAGCCTCTAGCTACGTTAACAAGCAGGCAGAAAACACTAGCCTCTAGCTACGTTAACAAGCAGGCAGAAAACACTAGCCTCTAGCTACGTTAACAAGCAGGCAGAAAACACTAGCCTCTAGCTACGTTAACAAGCAGGCAGAAAACACTAGCCTCTAGCTACGTTAACAAGCAGGCAGAAAACACTAGCCTCTAGCTACGTTAACAAGCAGGCAGAAAACACTAGCCTCTAGCTACGTTAACAAGCAGGCAGAAAACACTAGCCTCTAGCTACGTTAGCAAGCAGGCAGAAAACACTAGCCTCTAGCTACGTTAACAAGCAGGCAGAAAACACTAGCCTCTAGCTACGTTAACAAGCAGGCAGAAAACACTAGCCTCTAGCTACGTTAACAAGCAGGCAGAAAACACTAGCCTCTAGCTACGTTAACAAGCAGGCAGAAAACACTAGCCTCTAGCTACGTTAACAAGCAGGCAGAAAACACTAGCCTCTAGCTACGTTAACAAGCAGGCAGAAAACACTAGCCTCTAGCTACGTTAGCAAGCAGGCAGAAAACACTAGCCTCTAGCTACGTTAACAAGCAGGCAGAAAACACTAGCCTCTAGCTACGTTAACAAGCAGGCAGAAAACACTAGCCTCTAGCTACGTTAACAAGCAGGCAGAAAACACTAGCCTCTAGCTACGTTAACAAGCAGGCAGAAAACACTAGCCTCTACAGTCATTAGCATCAGGCTACAGTTCTCAGACGATAGGATAGCATGCAAAACTTTAGCCGTACAAACACACTTATTACAAATGAGTCAGGCTAATAAGAGTACTAGAAAATAGTAGACTTGGCTTGCTTTGGGTAGCTACCCACTAAGTTAAGAGGAAAACACACACGCTATAGACGGTTTTCACCTGTGTGTTGCGCAATAGACCAAATCACCGTGACGTCACCATGTAAACAACATTTACTTCCGCGTACCACTTCGGGAAGGCGGCAGGTTTAAATTTGCGTGTTGTCAAATAAATGCTGTCAAACTCTCGTTGCTTTCGGCCGACTACTTTCAATTTAAATGTTCAAACGGTTGGCAAACATGCTTGTCCGACGTATCTAGCCTTTCTTCTGCGTTTGTTTTATGTAGTGTTAGCTAGCTAATAACGTTTGTTTACAACTGTCAAACTCGCTGTTTTTTTGCAGACTCGTTAACGTTACGTTACAGACAGAGGCTACTGACGCCGCTCGGATACAGCTCGGAACCCGGATGTTGTAGCTGTAGTAAGCCTGTGCCGCCGAATCCAGAGTTCTCTTTGCTCATGTTTGCCCTTTGCAGAGGGAATTCTGAATAATCCAAATCTTGACCCGCTCTTTATGGTCACTGGACACCCAACAACACAACACGAACTAACCATTTTTGTCGTCTTTGTCTGTTTTTGTCTTCAACACGTCAGTTTGTGCCGTTCACCGCCATTATGATGTGTGGAGGTAACCTAAGGTGACCAGACGTCCCCGATTTTCAGGGACAGTCCCCGTTTTTGGTGACCTGTCCCCGGCTGGAGCTGTCCCCGAAAATGTCCCCGATTTTCTACTGGCGTCTGCGGCCGATATTACTCTAGCTCTATTAGGCTCATTCTTAAATCTAGAGTGAAGATACTTATAGGCCGGCGATCCTCAAAGTCCGGACTCCGGTCCGCATCCGGACCGAGACGCCGTCCTATCCGGACCGAGCCCTATAACCTACAAATCATTGATAACTCACATTTTCATGGAGCGTTTCTATTTTAACCGGCACATGCTTTTCTAGTCTTTACGGTAATACTGGTTCATCTGCCAGGAAGCTCACAGACCAATGAATGCGCTGTAAATCATCGCACGTGATGCTACTCGGCCAATCAAATAAGCGAATCGTTTCTCCCTGTCGTTTCCTAGTGCTGCTGTGAGATTGACACACGGACGGAGGGGATGCGAGACATAGAAGTAATTTCACATGGCGTGGTCAAAAGAAACGACTCTTACATGTCCATTCATTGTTCTTACAGGCAGTTCAAAACCAGTATGTCTCGGTTGAAGTGCGATCCGATCCTGACCTGTCTATGGAAGCGCCACACATGAGCAAACACACGTACACACACACGTACACACACCAGCGCACACACACATTCACTTGCCCGACGGCATGAGAAGTTTGCATTGGGAACGCTCGACAGACAGACACAGACACAGACAGAGGGGGCAGACGGATAGATTGATATATGGATGGATGGATGGATGGATGGATAGATAGATAGATAGATAGATAGCTCACTTCTCTAAAGAGAAAAGGTGGAGCTGGAAGTTTGTTGGCTTGATTTAACAGTCAGTTGTATACAGACACCATTAGGCTACTTCAGTCATTGAGTTCAATGGCACTGAATCATAATGCAAGCTACGTTACAATGTTCCGGACCTTTGCTTAAGGAAATTTTCTCGAACTGGACCTCTTTGAATTTTAATTGAGTGCCCCTGTATGAAACTGTAAGACCTACAGCATCCATTGGGACCAACAACAATGCCATGCTACCTTGTTGGGAAGGAAGGAAGGCTAAATAATGAATTTTGAAAAACCGGCATGGTCAATTTCAAAGATCTCTGAATGAGAATGGATTCTATGAGTACCCATGAGTCTCCCCTTTACAGACGTGCCCACTGGCCAACCATTCAAGCAGGAAGGTTGCAGGAGGCTTACGGGCGGGTTAAAAGCATATCAAAGCATCTCATATCTATGTCGCCCACTGATCCAGACATCCAACAAGTGTTTACAAGTTTTGCTGCTTCCTGCTCTTCCAGGAAGACATTGAAAAAGCAATTAGCACTCCACCGAAAATACATTTTGAGATCTGAGGCTATTCATCAGGGCCTCTTCGGTACAACAGCCATGGGCAAAATAAATGAAACCGGAATCATCCCCCTTTTTTATTTCATAGGTAATAACATTGGATATGTTAATGATATATTCATTGCCGGACTGGAAATGTCCCCGATTTTCATTTGAGAAATCTGGTCACCTTAAGGTAACCGGAACCAGGGGTAACCGGAAGTAAATGTAAACATCCCCGCTGATTTGGTCTATAGCCACAACTCCTCAGCACGGCTGTATTCAGACCCGAATTATAAACTGGAAACCGGAGTACGTTATAAACGTTATAAATATAGTTACGTTATAAACAACTAACCAACGCTGGGGGTCCGTATGGAAACAGTGTTACTCGAAATGGTTAAAAGTTAAATCAATTTGGTTATTCAGTGGTTCATTACTTTACTGCCATGTAAAGTAACTAACGTTAGCCGCTAGCAGCATTAGCCACAGTATCCGTCTATATCAGTGCCCCAGTGCACAGCAGCGAGCGCAACACAAACCTCACTGCACTGTCAAAATCCCAACACTCAGTCCCGCCCAGCTGCCCCATTAGTCAATAGCATTTGAGAGAAACGTGATGTACAGTACCTCTCTAAACTGATCAATCAGAAGCAGCTAAAGACGAGCAGTACTAGCAACTATAGTGTTACCAAACTATAAAGTGACAGGTCAATATTCTTGACTCGGGGTTTAACCCGGGGTTACAATAATTAATAGCATCGGGACTCGGGAGATAATTTACAGGACACGGTGTCCTGAAGATTTTAATTTACAGGTTTTTGATGAATTTTAAAGGCCAATGTCCTGCAATTACGGGACAACGGAAACCCTGATCGCTACACAGAGCCACCATGCAGCATGGGTCCGCTGCAGCTACAGTGGCAGCCATCTTGAATTGCCGCTCCCAACCCGCTGCCATACCAAACAAATGAACTTTGCTACACCATAAGGGACATGTCTTAAGTTTAGAGAAACTAAAGACATCTATATGGTTTTGTTAAGAGGTTGAATTGGTTTTAGTTCGCTAATGTTAAAGGAGAACTTAACCGAAAAAGAATGCTGATTTATTTTACACATGATCTCACACATATCAGATTTATTTTGCACATGATCTCATACATATCAGAAATGTGTAAACAGTTTTGCAGACGTTCATTTAGTTTGGCAGTTATTGAGAGTTGATTTGAGTTAAGTTGTGGACCAGTGATGTCATTTGTGCATGAATGACATCACTGGACCACAGCTCAAATCAACTAAAACTAAATGAATGTCTGCAAAACGGTTTACAGTTTTCAGATATGTGTGGGATCATTTAATCTGGCAGGGCCCTGTCGAGGACCAGCCGGCTGCTTCTGTATTGCTTTCAGTCTGAAAATACAAAAAAAAAAATTTTTTTACAATATGATGAATTTCAGAGTCTGTTTTGACTGTACAGTAGGCTACGCCTCTGTTCGTTCAGACCTGCCTTCAAAGCAACAAATGACTGAATAAGATATATTACCATCTTCAATCCTCACCAAAGCGTTATGGTCCGGTCCTTTACTCAGTCTCAGTCCTATCAATATTCATAACCAACTGGTGTCTAGGTGTATTTAACTGCACCACTGATTCCGTAACATGAGAAGGGACAAACAAATGGATGAGTGAGGGCTCCGGTATATTCGCTCAGAAGTTCAGAGTCCCATGAAGAAGGGACAAAACAAAAACACTCCACACAAACATGTAAACTACCATAGGCTATCAGCTAACATGAACACGGGTGCTACCATCTTATCAGGTATGGGCACACACAGAGACGAGGGCGGAAGGGGGGCGTACCCACGTAACTATGAGAGCCATATATAGACATCTATGGAAGCCACATATGGACAAAAAGGCTCCCCCAATACGAGCTGACTGGCGTCACCTCATTTGATAAACAGCCAATAAATATGAAAATCAACATCTATCATACATAACGACCAAACTCACCAACGCACACTCAAGTCCAACGTTCAACTTAGGTGCAAGGCCACAATAAAGCATAAGTAAAGGAAGCAAGGGCAGCACTCTAGAATGTCTTTTCAATATTTAATAGGCATCTGGGACAGACTCAAACACAACGGATGCATTTCAGCGAAGCAACGCTGATGAAGGCTTCACGCTGAAGCAACGCTGATGAAGGCTTCACGCTGAAGCAACGCTGATGAAGGCTTCGCACTGAAACGCAAAAGGACATTCTAGAGTGCTGGCATTGCTTCCTTTACTTATACATAACAAGACGGGTGAAGCGTAACAAAAGATATACAGTATCTACAGTATTTAACATATCTACAGTATTTAACATGTTCATTTAAAGGACGGCTTTACCGTGGGGAATATGAATATATATTAAATCTCACGCCCCTAAGGTTTTCGAATCCGTTGAAATTTTTGAAATTGGTGCTTCCCTGCCTGACCTATCAACCATCTCTCACATATTTTTCGGGCCAGCCGACGTCATCTGGCCCGAGTCCGCCTTGCGGAAGTTGAGGGCCTATGAACTACAAGTGTTGTGAGCCATGGTCCCGCCTCTAGAGGTCCTCCACGCCCCTTCAGAGGCCTCGAAGAAAAGCAAAAGGCAGCCATCTTTTTCAACCGCCTAGCTTATGGTAGCTAATATTAGCTTCCCATAGCTCCTTGCCAAGAGACCATCTTTCTCATTAACATGATCGGTAACAGATTTGTCAAGAGGTTGATTGTATTGGATTGATTTTGCTCCCTTTGTAGGATTTTGGGATGGCTGAGGAGTTTGCAACAAAGGCACTGGAGCTGAAACCCAAATCCTATGAGGCCTACTATGCCCGCGCAAGAGCGAAGAGGAGCAGCAGGTAAAGCTGTTCAGCACGGCCTAAGCAAGGGACATGCATAAAACACCCAACACCGCTCGTTATTGGTGGTGAATGATGCGTTCTATATTATATCTATACCTGTTCACTTTGTGTCTCTATACCTGTTCACTTTGTGTCTCTCCACAGGCAGTTTGCGGCCGCCCTGGCTGACCTGCACGAAGCAGCCAAACTGTGCCCCAATAACCGGGAGATCCGTCGACTGCTGGCGCGAGTGGAGGAAGAGTGTAAACAGATGCAGCGCACCCAGACCAAGGGAGGCCCTGCTGGGGCTGCAGCCGCCTGCGGCCAGGCGTCCGGGGGCCACGACTCTGAGCAGGAGGAGCCTGCAGAGCAGAGCCTCGCACGGGGAGACACACTGGAGGAGGAGGAGGAGGGGGAGAGCCTGCAGCACGACAGGGGAGCACCAAACATCTACTCCTTCAACAGAGTCCTGCCCTCTGACTCGCTCAGCAACAGCCAGGGCCATCAGAGTCCCAGGCCCGGCTCCCCGCCAGGCCCGAGCAGACTGCCCCCCCACCGTTACCCTCGGGAGCACCGGGAGGCCCTGGCCCAGCAGGCCCTCATTCTGCAGCCCACCAAGCAGGCCCAGATAGTCAAGACCAACCAGCATATGAGCTCCATGCAGGCAGGGGGAGGAGGAGCTGTGGGCCGCCCAGCGGGGGCAAAGTCTCAGTACGCTCCCTCCAGCCCTCTGCCCAGCAGACACATGTCCAGCCTGCTGAAGCCGGGCCCCGGCATTGACATCAGCCCTCTGCCGCCCCCGGCCGACGAGCCTGTGTACGGGGACCGCAAGTCGCTGGCGGCTCCTTCTACCTCCATGGGACACCACTGCGACAACGAGAGCCTCCATTCGTCCCAGGCCTCTTACTCATCCTGCAGCAGCTCCAAGGGCCAGGGGCAAGAGAGGTTGTCTGCCCACTCTGCATCGTCCCTGGATGGGTTGGACTGCTCCGGGCCCCAGGGGAACCACATTGATCCAGGAAAGGAAGGTGGGTGCAGGGCCGTGGGTTCCCAGGGAGGAGGCAGCAGCAGCAGCATCCGGGTGTCCAGTTCCACCAGCAGCCTGGCCTCCAGCAGCAGTCTATCAGACAGTGGCAAACTGGGCCCCGATGTCCGCACCAAGACCTCAGACAAGGCCAAGCAACAACAGGCCGGCCCTGCTTCAGAGTACAAAGCCAGGCCCTTCATGGGCGTCATGGACAAGACCGCTCGCTTTCTGCAACAGCAGCAGCAGATTCAGCAGCAGATCCAGCAGCAGATCCAGCAGCACCAAGGCTTGCAGTCCGCTGGCCGCAGCTGGTCCAGCCACTCCTCTGAGGGGCCGGCGTGTCACAGCATGTCAGCCGTGGGCCTGCAGCCGCTCAACTGTGAGCTGCCTTATGCCAAAACACTGAGCACTTACACGGAGCAGCACAAACCTCCTCCACCTCAGGGTGCTATGGCAATAGGTGGCTTGCAAAATGGAATGCACGCCAAGGAATTCACAGAGAAGTTCTGCCAAGCCGCCACCTGTTACAAGGAATCCAAGCCAGCACTGGCTCTGCCGCACACTTTTCTGGACAGTAAGCCCAAGCAGCCTGGCCTCGCCCGAGATAATCCCGCCATTCACGTAGCTTCAATGAAACCAAAGCGATCATTTATAGAGTCAAACGTGTAGGGATATTTACCCTATCTGTCATAGAGTACACACGCACAAACTAGGACAAATATTAAGTTGAAGGAGATTTTTTTTTGTAACCAGCCCAAGAAAGAATAGTTTTAATTTTAAACCTTAAGAAGTATGCAAACTATGTTTGTTTTCCTGTGTGAATATGGACCACATGCAGCACGCTGCTTACTACACATTACTTTCCTACTTTCAACCCACTGCTTGTGGCTGTCAGCTTCTGTTACCTGATAACATGCCCCCTGTCATTCAGCCAAGCTGGAGACATTGATTGCACTGAACAAAGTCATTGGGCATGTACTGTACAGTCCTCCTCGACGAAACAGTGACAGCGAGCACTTTATACTGTACGCATTTAGGCCTTTCAAGTGCTTAAACAACATACTCCATTACAGCGTAATGTTCTTACAGAACCGTTGTACATGAGAGATTGGAAATGGGGTTTGAACTGTGTTCATTATGTCCATGGTGTTGAGAGGCTGTCTGCTTACAGGAAGTCTAACGAATGGGCATTCCTGTGTTTTACGAAGGATGTTGTAGATCCTCACGTTGTGTATATTATATAAATATGTACTTTTCTCTTCTTTTGAGTGAAGGTCTATGTTAAGTGTATTGACCTATTCAAAATTATGTGTATTTTGAGTTTTATTTTATGCAGAGTTTTGTTCAGATGGTGTCAAAGGTTCTAAAAATACATTTGTTAAATATGTTTGTACATTCTATAAATTGGCCAATAACATTGAAATCAAATCCTTTCAGTATCTGCTTGTTGTTGCTGTCTAGTTTAATTTATTTACAGCGCCTACGGCTTGGTTAATTGTAAAAGCAATATATTTTATATAGTTATTTTTGCACAGCTACTAAGACATTTTATGATTCTCTCAATAATGCGTTTCAGTGCATGCTACAATTGCAGTTTATATTAGAGTAAAAAAATCTAATAAAAATGGTTTTGGGGCGCATTGCCATCAGCTCCATCAGCTCATTGCCATGTATGTTAATTGCAATTGTTGCCATGTTTTCAGTATTGTGAGCTTTATTAGCTGTGATACTGTAATAGAACATTACTGCCATAGCCACCATGAGAGAAATAAAGATCCACTGAGGAAAAAACTAAATAATCTACTGGCATTTATTTTATTTTATTCTGAGGCAAGTTTGGGACTGAATTGAGGATCTCTCAATATAATTATTTTGAATAGGAATGTAAACATTCTATAGGTATTTGGCAGGAGAGAGGACTTCAAGGCAGGAGAGAGAGGGCAAGGCAGGAGAGAGAGAGGAGAGGACAAGGCAGGAGAGAGACGAGAGAGGACAAGGCAAGAGAGGAGAGGCAGGAGAGAGAGGACAAGAGAGGAGAGGACAAGGCAGGAGCGAGACGAGAGGACAAGGCGGGAGAGGACAGGGCAGGAGAGAGGACTTCAAGCAGAAGACCATCTCCCCCCCACTGTCCCCCCCACTGTCTGCCCTCTCCAACCATCCCCCCCCCCCCCCGTCTGACTGACCTCTCCAACCATCCCCCCCACCCACCCCCGTCTGACCTCCAACCCACCCCCGTCTGACCTCCAACCAACCATCTCCCCGACCTCCCCTCTAGTCCCCTGTCCTTAGTCAACAAAATTCCCTCCTCTGCCATCTATCTATGTATCTCCCGGCCTCCTTCCTCTCACCCTGTTCTCACTCAACCACTCTACCATCTCTGCAGGGACTGACCCGCAGAGGAGAGAGGGGAGCGGGCACAGTCCCTGCAGAGATGGTGAGAGTGGTTGAGTGAGAACAGGGTGAAGGAAGGAGACCGGGAGATGGCAGAGGAGGGTGGGGGGATGGGGGAGCAGGGTGAAGGTAATCGAACCTGCACCGGGGTTGTTAAGGTGACCGCCTTAACCCCTAGACCATCAGCCTAGGTAACTTACAATGGATCTCTAGGCAGTTTTGTTATGGCTTTCCCAATGAAAGACTTGAAAAGGTTTTAGTGTCCGTACCGGGATTCAAACCACAAACCTTTGGGTTGGAAGGCATGGTCTTTAACCACTGGACTACAGCCCAGCTCAAACATACAGAACATGCAGCAAGTAAAATAGATGTGGTTAAGATTAGGGTTTTCTTAACCACGACCATACCCTAACCCAATTGATATTATGGTGGTGGGGGGGGGGGGGGTATATAGATTTTTTTAATATATTGTTTTCAATTATTAATATTATTTTCACATTTACTAATCATTAACCACTCTATTCAGGAATTGACCGACTAATCAACAACTATCTAATGATTAACTAATATATTCACGAACTGACATGTATTAATCATTAAAGAAACAGTTAACTACTCTGAGTCTGCACTGAGTGCTCATAAGTGTCAAAATAGAAAACCAGATTCAAACATAGGCAGAATGGTTCCAGGTCCATGTTTATCACCAGGCCATTATTGAAAATAAGAATTTGTTCTTAATTAACTTGCCTGTTTAAATAAAGGTTGATGATGATACCAGAATGTTAGCACAACAATACAAAACTCACAGCAACAAGTAGACCAGTGGTTTATTGATAGTATTCTGTGACATCACCACACAGACATCTTGGTCTGATTGTAATCAATTAACACGTGATTACAATCTAATTACACACTAGTCTGGGCACCTTTCACCCCGCTTTTTGTCATGGGGTGTAAACCACGGAACCAGAATGAACACCGGAAGGCAGTGCGCCAAAAAACGTCTTTGTTGCCGTTAGCTTGACGTCTCTTTCCTCGATTAATTGTCTGATTCAAAGCTTCTGTATTGGCTTAAAAGATGTGAGATTGTGAATCCGCAATGTTTCTAAAATAACTTCTTCAAAAACTTTGTTCGGTACGTCCATCTTTTGTTTTGTTGTTTGCCGTTCTGATACTTGTGTCAAATTGTCAAGTTAACGTAAAAGTTGACGAGCTAGAAACGCTGCCCTTCCTGTCTAGGGCGCGCTCTAGGCCGGAACCAGGGCCCCGTTCCAATACCCATACTTCCATACTATTTAGTAGGCAAAAAAAGATTTAGTATGTCCCAATACATAGTATGTCAGATGCAGTATGCCAAGAGTACCAGGATGTTGTACTACATCAGCTCCTATTTCGGAGTATGCATCGATGCATGCTTTGTCAGCCAATCTTCCCCACAATCCTTTGCGCAGCAGGAAGTTACATCTTCTTCTTCTTCTAATGTTTTATGGCGGTTGGCAAACAACTTTTTGTGCATTACCGCCACCTACTGGAGTTATGTCGCACTGACTGAGCTGCGTGTTCATGAATGAGATAATTAACTTTAAGAAAGCCTTGAAATATGTTAAAACCAAACAAGCATGGAGTGTGTACCAAAACATGCATATCTTGATTCCTGTTTAGAACTCTGACTTAATGTTTTTGCTTTATTTATTTTATTTTGTTTATTTGATTGTCTGTTCCAATTTTGTAAATGTTTAGTCTGAATTTTTTGTATAATGTACTGTTTGTTACTGCCAGACTTTGTTTATTGAATAAAAAAAAAAAAAAAAAAAAAAAACTCAAATGTGGCGCTGCGGACGTCGGCGGAAGTGAGCAAGAGGTCGGAGTTCAGGAAGCTCACGTGACGACAGATGTAGTGTGTCCCAATAGTATGCATTTTGCATGCATGCTGCACACTACAATCCATACTATGTGAGGGCAGCGGCAGTACATACTACAAGAAAGAAGTACAAGTATGGGTATTGGAACGCAGCCCAGGTAGGGTGACAAAATCAATAGACCCTTATCACGGGTGCCATTTTGTGTCGAAAAGGCAGGATAAACACAGGTGCAAGCAAAACAGTAATGAGGGTTTCCAACTTCCAATCATGGAAGATGGAAACCCTCATTACTGTTTTGCTTGCACCTGTGTTTATCCTGCCTTTTCGACACAAAATGGCCCCCGTGAGAAGGGTCTATTGTGAATGGAAGCCAGGCTCTTTCTCGCCGAGAAGAGCCTGGTGACGCGAGGTTAGTCTCACCGTGAGCATGGGCGCCTGGCCAATCCCGGCGCTTGACTGCTGCGTAGGCGGGCACAGGGCGTGGTTGTTGCGTAACCTATGTGCGAATAGAAATCACGCCACCCGGACTAGTCAGAGGAAGCACGTGATTTTTTGTGTTATTTCCTGTTTTGGAAGCTCCCGCGGAAGAAGAAGCTGCTTGCTAGCTGTAGCAGTTAGCTAGCTTATCTCGTCTCGTTACCAGCGACATCACAAACAGACAAAAATGACTAGTGGCAGGGGACAAACGTGGAGTCTGTAATGTTTACTGTTCTATTGACATACAATTGTCTAAATAAACAGACATAAATTGACTGGTTAAACGACGTGCGTCCATCTTTATTTTCTGACATGGAGTAACTGTGTCGCATAGTGACACGTCATCAGCAATGGCCGAAGGCCTCAACGTTGGTTGGTGTGGGCAGGACTAGTGGATTCTGGCCTTGTGAACGCAAACCGAACCAGCTGAAAAACGAAACAATGTATCATCCTCTTCTCTGGCCCGAACCAAGGACCCGGACTTTCTGGTGTGAACCCGCCCTAAGAAGACCCAGGATAAATGGTACTGGTACTGGGTCCGGCTCAAGTTCAATTCCTAACAGTCTGTATTTCATGTAGGCTACTTTCCAGATATGTTTGTAATTTGGGGCAGGACCAGAGACAATGTGTAAGGCTGCCAATATTGATTTTGCATTTAGGGCACATTGGGACTTAAATTTGGAGAGGTGAACAGGTGGTAAATGCACTTCTATTGCAATCCCCTGGTTCGGTGACAGATTGATTTTTTTTGTTTTTATTGTCCCAAATATCTTCCCTCATAATCTTCTACAATCTCGACAGCCAGTTCCCTCTCCCAGGTCAGTCTTAGTTCCTGTAAACCAGCAACAGAATAGTTCCTTAATAGAATATATAAGGTGCTAATTGATGTATGTTGTCACTACCGCTAACTGCTCATCTGATAACAAGTGCTCTTTATTTCTGACACACACGTCAGAAATAAGTGATGAGCTGCAGTCTACTGGCTGGACTTCCATCGTGCTATGGCCATCTTCAGAGACCTGTTGGGGGTGACGAGCGTCGTCTGCAGGGGCAAATTCGTCATGGGACTGGATTTGTTCTTGGCCCTGATCCAGCTCTCAATGGCTTCTCGCTCATAGGAATACCCATCTGTTGATCAGGCAAACATCAAACCTTAAATATGAAATCCTGAGGTCATGCATGTATGTAGAAAACGGCTGTGGACCTACTGTACAGTATGAGACTAACAATGCATCAACACACACCAGAATGAAAAGTGAATACCGTGTTACATATTGCTCATATATTTTGGGACATTGGGAAGCTGAATTTTGATTTGAGCACTTGGTTGTCTCTAACCTGCAGCAATGACTGGATCCTTCATCAACTCTCTGGTGATTGGGCACAGAAACTCATCTGGGGCCTCTGAACCGCTCTCTGCTGCCTTCAGGGCCTCAAGTTTCCTCAGCAGGCGACCGCGGAGGCCCACTGACTCTGGGGAAGAAACACTCTGTTCAGTATTCATGCAGTGCATTTGATGGTAACACTTAAAGGTTGCTGAATTAAAAGTGATATGTATCCAACATGTTATCCAACCATGCATTTATCTACAATCTTAGGCTTAACAGTAGTTCACACAAACCAAGGCAAATTAATAGCTGAATAGCTTGAATACTTGAAACCTGATCTGTATCACAGTACTGAAAACCAAAACATTGTAAATGTTTATTACTGCATTCACTATTGGATGGTGTGACCTCCAGATCTTTGAGTGGTACTGTGAGATGAGCGAGGTGATCACTCAACAGAATGACTGTGGTCTTTCTGGGCCACACAGAAAACATGGACAAAGGAATATATATATTCTGAACATGAGCTCCATCCATCTGAGCTAGACCCATTCCCCGTGTGTCCATGTTTTACAACTGTGCTGTGCAGGCAAGAGTTGCGTCGGCGGTAGTTCACTGCAACATCTCTCATTGTTCTACTGGAGGGGGGAGATGAAGCAGCCCCTCTTCCCTGCTGAGAGCAATTTCATCCGTTGAATTTGAAGTCATCTATCCATCGAGTATATGAGCGGACCCGGCCAACACAAATGACCCATATGAAGAAGTACTGTAATTCTGTGCAGGATGCCCATTGCACCACCAACAGACCAATCTGGACCACGTGGCCACACATCATTGGTGGCACGTCGGCGTAGACGTAGAGTTTGAAGAGATAAGAATCACAATCAGGGGGCGGCTGTAGCTCAGGAGGTAGAGCGGGTCGTCCACTAATCGCTTTGGATAAAAGAGGTCGGTGGTTCGATTCCCGGCTCCTCCAGTCTGCATGTCGAAGTGTCCTTGGGCAAGACACTGAACCCCAAATTGCTCCCGTTGGGTGTGCCAGCACCCTGTGTGGTAACCTGCCACCATCGGTGTGTGAATGGGTGAATGTACCTACTGACTGTAAAGCGCTTTGGATAAAAGCGCTATATAAATGCAGGCCATTTACCATTTACAATCAGCCTCACACTGGAGAGATCTTCACAATCAACATCTTCACAATCAACACAATTGTCCCCATTCAGCACTGTCTCTTTCACTTCAACGGTGCAAGAATTGAAATGCTGTTGCTTAGTGCTTTGGCCTCTCTGGGGATAAAGTGTTTCTTATTGAATTTCCCTCTCTCTTACTCGCTTGTCCCTCTGCCTATCACACACACACACACACACACACACACACATACACACACACACACACACACACACACACACACACACACACACACACACACAGAGCAAGCAGCTGCGATGACAGTGTGAATGCACGCCAGCAGCACACATCATAAAGCTTATGGCAGCGAGTTATGATGACTTCAGCGCCTTGCTAAACCTGTAGCCGTGGTGGAGCGGCACCAGGAAGCAGCGGCGAGCAGCAGACCGCGCCGCTGCGAGCGAGCAAAACGTTGTGCAGAGCAGCTGCTGCACTCACACATGGCTGACATCGTATGGGAACGGCCAAGAGGAGCGTGAGCAGAAGCGCTCAATCAAAGCACGCTGAACACGTCAAGTCATCCAATTAGGCACTCACGGATGGAAGAACTGCACTGTACAACTCCATATAGTAATCGTTTTTCAAGCTTTCTATAAGTTGGCACACGGTATTCTTTTATAGTGTCAGTC
This sequence comes from Poromitra crassiceps, assembly GCF_964638095.1. Lineage (NCBI taxonomy): Eukaryota > Metazoa > Chordata > Actinopteri > Beryciformes > Melamphaidae > Poromitra > Poromitra crassiceps. Next base: position 4,184,120 of record NC_139629.1, read on the forward strand.
AAGAGGCACAACCCTATAAGTGCTATGCTGTCTGTGTCTGCTTATTAATATACTGATCATTTGATGAGTCAATAAAACTGCAGTGTGAGGCAGACTTAGGATCCACACTGCTATTCCATAGAGAGATGGCCAGAGGATGGGGGCGGGGTGGGTGTAAACGTACATAATGAGTCTGCCTAAGTCTCCATAGAGATGCATTGAATTATAACCCCCCCCCCACTCCCTTCACTCAAAGATTCATGAATATTTCATGAAGTAAAGTGGGCTGGAATTTAATTTCCAGCGCGCACACACACACACACACACACACACACACACACACACACACACACACACACACACACACACACACACACACACACACACACACACACACACGGATAGTTGGTCAGGTCACAAAGGGACAGGAGATGTGGCAATCTGCCGTTTCCAGCGGCCCTGATTCTCTGGTAATGATGGGAGCTGTTCTCCATACTAACGACATGTAAAAGACATGTTAAATCCATAGGACACACTTTGCTTTGCATAGCTGAGCGGCCTGCGACATCTGCCGATGTAGCAGTATAGCTGTGTGTGTACTGTTTATGCATTCAAATGTAGCGCGAGCCACCTTCCTAGATTGGCATTTTGGACCTCCGCTGACGCCACTCTCTTAGGTAGGGCACAACTGATGTCATATCACTGGTCACCAGTGCTGTCACTTGAGCAATTGTGATGTCATCGGGAAAGTGGCCAGGTCGCCGATGAGTCATCTATGTCATCACTGACTATGTCATCACAAATGCTTGAGTGTGAACGTAAGAAAGAAAACAGCCAGGTCGCTGATGTCACAGCAATGATATCACTGATGACATCACTGATGACATTGCTCAAGTGACATCACTGATGACAATGCTAAGTTATTTTATGACATCACTGATGATGGCACTGATGAACATAGAAGTACGCGTGAACACAGTGAGATTGCGCGCCCAATTCTAGTACAAAGACAATGTCCATTGAACTGATGATGTCGCTTATGACATTGTGACATCATCAGTGATGTCACTGATGAGGTCATATCAGTGATGTCATAAAGCATTCCCTGCTGAGGTTATAAATTGGACGACTCTTGATCATGGCCCAGTCAATAAAGCCTGAACCTCGACCAAGCCACCGAGTCCAACAACAGGGTAGAGACCAGACCAAGGCACGCCACTCTCGTTCAGCCTCTTGCCTTCTTTCCTAACGCTGTAGTACACGTGAAAAGGAGCAGGCCAAAACCAGCAGCTCTTCCAAATTCAAGTGGGCAGAAACCAGCTTCAAACCTCAAGTCAAGCTGCCAAAGCCCAAACTGTCCCTGCCCGGATCCTCCAAACCTGAAACCTGGGCCTTCAGGATTACAAGCTAAACTAGCAAGTTTGAGGAAGTCCACTAAGAAGCTCAGCGAGTCTCCTCGAGCAGAGATCCCCAGCTTTTGGCAGAGCACACACGCCAGAAGAGCACCAGTCGGCGGTGATCAGGCCTGGTGGAGCGCGGGGCAGCAGACGCTCACAGACAGGAGAAAATGGCCGACTACGACAACAACCAGGCTGTGCAGCTGCTGCAGGGCCTGCAGGCCACCGGTGATGAGTCCCAGCAGCTCCAGGCTGCCATTGAGATGTGCCAGCTGCTGGTGGTGGGCAATGACGAGACACTTGCTGGATTCCCCGTCAAGAGCGTGGTACCTGCTCTGATCACACTGTTACAAATGGAGGATCATTTTGATATTATGAATCACGCGTCTCGGGCTCTCACATATATGATGGAGGCACTTCCTCGATCCTCTGCTGTGGTGGTTGATGCCATTCCTGTCTTCCTGGAAAAGCTTCAGGTAATCCAGTTCATTGATGTAGCAGAGCAGGCACTGACTGCCTTGGAGATGTTGTCAAGGCGACACAGCAAAGCCATTTTGCAGGCTGGTGGGCTTGCTGACTGCCTGCTCTACCTAGAGTTCTTCAGCATCAATGCCCAGAGGAAGGCCTTGGCCATTTCAGCCAACTGCTGCCAGAGCATTACCCCAGATGAGTTCCACTTTGTAGCTGCTTCTCTGCCATGGCTGACTCAGAGACTCACATACCAGGATAGAAAATCAATTGAAAGCACCTGTCTCTGTTTCGCCAGACTGGTGGACAACTTTCAGCATGAGGAGAACCTCCTGCAGGAGGTGGCGTCGCGCGACCTGTTGACCAACATTCAGCTTTTGCTGGTGGTGACGCCCCCTGTGCTCAGCTCGGGAGTGTTCATCATGGTTGTGCACATGTTTTCCCTCGTGTGCTCAAACTGCCCCTACCTGGCAGTCCAGCTCATGAAGCAGAACATAGCAGAGAGTCTGCGCTTCCTCCTCTGCGGTGCATCAAATGGTAGCTGCCAGGAGCAGATTTACCTGGTTCCCCAGAGCCCTCAGGAGCTCTATGAACTGACCTCCCTCATATGTGAGCTGATGCCATGCCTGCCTAGAGAGGGCATCTTTGCAGTGGATGTCATGCTGAAGAAGGACAGTGCCCAGACCACAGAAGAAGACATCTGGCTGTGGAGAGATGACCGGGGACTCTGGCATCCTTACAACTGCATTGACAGCCGCAGCATTGAGACAGCCCACCAGAATGGGGAGGATGAGATCAGCTTGTCTACTCTGGGCCGTGTCTACACCATTGACTTCAACTCTATGCAGCAGATGAATGACGACACCGGCACGGCACGCAGCATTCAGAGGAAACCCAATCCTCTTGCCAATCCCAATACAGGGAGTCGCCGGGAGGTGCGGCAGGAAGATGCACGTGCCCAGCTTATGAAGGAGGACCCTGAGCTGACAAAGTGCTTCATCAATACTCTGTTTGGGGTCCTGTATGAGGTGTACAGCTCCCCAACTAGTCCTGCTGTTAGACACAAGTGCGTTAGAGCCATCCTCACGATAATTTACTTTGCTGATGCAGAGCTGCTGAAGGATGTTATTAGGAACCATACTGTGTCCAGTCACATTACCTCCATGCTATCCAGCCAGGACCTGAAGATTGTAGTAGGTTCTCTGCAGATGGCTGAGATCCTCATGCAGAAGGTGCCTGATGTCTTCAGCGTCTCTTTCAGAAGAGAAGGTGTGATGCACCAGGTGAAGAACCTGACAGAGTCTGAGAGCTTCCTCATCACCATCACTAAGACATACACCAGTGGTACTTCCAGTCTGAGCACTACATCCACTACACCTGCTACCAATGCCACTCCTGACCTGGGCTCACCCAGATTCCAGCACAGCATGGATGACTCACTGGACCTCAGCCAACAAAGTCGTTTAAGCGTTGTCCTGAAGAGGAAATGGCTACGTAACAGATGGCCCAGAAGACCCAAGTACTCTCCCCCAAGGAATGATGATAAAGTAGACGATCAGGCCAAGCACCCTACCACTACTCAGTCCGCCAAATCATCCTTTTTGGCCAGTCTCAATCCCAAGACCTGGTGCAAACTGGGCACCCAGACAAACAGCGCCAACTCAGAGCCCTTGTGCACAGTGGGCGTGAGTGGCCTGGCGAGGGCACCTCCCAAGGACTCCATTTCAAACAACAGGGACCAAATCAAGGCCTGGATCCAAGAACATGCAAGAAACTTTGTTGAGCGCTACTTCAACTCCGAAAAGGTGGACATCAGCAACCCTGCACTGAATGTACTCCCGATACTTTGCATAGCCACTGAGCAGCTCAACCTGCAGGTGGACGGTGGTGTGGAGTGTCTGGTGGAGATATCCAGGATTGTATCAGAATCTGACGTCTCTTCATTTGAGATCCAGCACAGTGGGCTGGTGAAGCAGCTGCTGCTGTACCTAACCTCCAACACCGACCGAGACATAATCAGCCGTGACGTGCGGCTCAAGAGGTTCTTTAACGTCTTTGGCTGTCCAGTTCCTGGGATGGAGCCTGCAGGTGGTCTGGAGCCGTTGGAGAACGGGCCTCTCCTGGTGTTGGTGCACAAGATGAACAACTACCTGAGCCAAATGGAGCAGTTCCCTGTCAAAGTGCACAACTTCCCGAGTGGTAAAGGGGGCAGGCGCTCTCAGGCCCTGAAGTCCTTCAACACTGATCAGCTGAAGTGCCAGCTGCAGGGACACCCAGAGTGTACTAATGTGAAAGAATTGAAGGGCGGCCCAGTGAAGATTGACTCCCTTGCCCCCCTCAGTAGCAAAGACGCTGTGGGAGAAAAGAGCGGCCGAGCACAGACCGCCCACACCAAAACCTCACCTTGCAGCGACAGGAAGCACGATGAGCTGTGGCATGATGGCGTGTGTCCCAGCGTTACTAATCCTCTCGAGACATACCTGATTTCGGAGCCACCAGAGACCATAACCTTTGACGACCCCTCTTTAGAGGTCACCCTGCTGCTGAGGGTCCTGCACTCCATCAGTAGATACTGGTTCTACTTGTATGAAAATGCTGTGTGTAAGGAGATCATCCCCACCAGTGAGTTCATCAACAGCAAGCTGACAGCTAAAGCCAACCGTCAGCTGCAAGACCCGCTGGTCATCAAGACAGGGAACATCCCCACGTGGCTCATCGAGCTCGGAAAGACCTGTCCATTCTTCTTCCCCTTTGACACACGGCAGATGCTCTTCTATGTAACCGCCTTTGATCGTGACAGAGCCATGCAACGCCTACTCAACACCAACCCTGAAATCAAGCATTCAGATTCTCAGGACAGCAGAGTGTCACCCCGTATTGACAGGAAGAAGAGGACGATAAACCGTGAGGAGCTGCTAAAACAGGCCGAGTGTGTGATGCAGGAGCTCGGCAGCTGCAGGGCCATGCTGGAGATCCAGTATGAGAATGAGGTGGGCACAGGTCTGGGCCCCACTCTGGAGTTCTACGCTCTGGTGTCCCAGGAGCTCCAGCGGGCCGACCTTGGGCTGTGGAGGGGTGAAGAGGTCACCCTGGCCAACCCTAAAGGAAGCCAAGAGGGAACTAAGTACATGTTCAGCTCCAGGGGACTGTTTGCTGTTCCCTTCGGCAGGACAACGAAACCAGCACACTTCGCTAAAGTCAAAATGAAGTTCAGTTTCTTAGGAAAGCTGATTGCCAAAGCCATTATGGACTTCAGGCTGCTGGACCTGCCGCTGGGCCTGCCATTTTACAAGTGGATGCTACGGCACGAGATGTCCATCAGCTCCCATGACCTGGTCAACATTGACCCTGGCATGGCCAAGTCCATTCATTACCTGGAGGACATTATCCGCCAGAAGAAGAGGCTGGAGCAGGACCGATCACAGACGAGGGAGACACTGCAGCAGGCGCTGGAGAACCTGAACATGAACACAGTGGAGGACCTGGGTTTGGACTTCACCCTACCAGGGTTCCCCAACATTGAGCTGAAAAAGGACGGCAAAGACGTTGCGGTCACAATCTACAACCTGGAGGAGTACCTCAGGTTGGTGGTGTACTGGACTCTAAATGAAGGCGTGTCCAGGCAGTTTGAGTCGTTCAGGGAAGGGTTTGAGTCTGTCTTCTCCCTGCATCACCTGCAGTATTTCTATCCAGAGGAGCTGGACCAGTTGCTGTGTGGCAGTAAATCAGAGACGTGGGACGTCAAGACGCTGATGGAGTGCTGCCGACCGGATCACGGCTACACACACGACAGCCGCGCGGTACATTTCCTGTTTGAGGTGCTGAGCAGCTTCGATGCCGAGCAGCAGAGACTCTTCCTACAGTTCATCACAGGAAGCCCCAGGCTGCCTGTGGGAGGTTTAGGGAGCCTGAATCCTCCTCTGACCATCGTGAGGAAGACATGTGAGTCGACGGAGAAGCCGGACGACTTCCTGCCCTCAGTCATGACCTGCGTCAACTACCTGAAGCTGCCCGACTACTCCAGCATAGAGATCATGCGCCACAAACTGTTGATTGCGGCCCGTGAGGGGCAGCAGTCGTTCCACCTTTCCTGATCTCTCCACTCACATTCAAATGACTTCTACAGCCACTGATGAAATCATTACTTCCTTCCTAGTTTTTATAGCGTAGCTAGGGGCCGAGGCATCTAGAAGAGGGTCTGTCTGTCTGCATGTCCCACCGAAAGAAAGTTGCCAGGTCGCCAATGATGTGATCAGTGATGTCACTAGCAATTGTGATGCCCCTGGTTGACCACACTAAGTGCCCACCTCATTCCAATTTACATGTAAAAAAAAAAAAAATTACTATAGCAATAACGACCATTGCAAGACCATTTGCATGAACGTATTGCTAAAGTAGCTACAGGCTCAACACACATACTACAAAACATGCAAGACTCAATGTAGTAACTAAAAAATATCAAGTATACGGCAAGTTTCGAAACATGGTCTCACTAAATTGAAAATATGCAGAAATATTAAAATAGAATGCGAAAATAACAAATTTATAGGTTACTGCATGCAAAGAAATCTGCATGTTTCCCCCCCAAAAAACTACATGGATGGGATTAGTATAAGTGGGCATGTCTGTAAAGAGGAGACTCATGGGTACCGAGATCAAGGGGCCCCTTCGAAAATGGCCATGCCAGTTTTTCCCTCGCTAAAATGTAGCCTAAGTCTGCCGGAAAGCCATTAGAAGAAGAAGACCTGTGGCGGTTTGGATCCCAGGAGACCGCGTTCGGTGGAGAGAGGAGGGAGAAGAATGGACCATTCCCTCCAGGAGAGGGAATGGTCCAAAAGGTAATACAGTAGGGAAAGAGTGGATAAAATCCAGGAGTCGGTAATGCAACATAAAGGATGCCAACTGCCATAAAACGCCACAGAAGAAGAATAGACCTGCGGCAAAAACATAGAGCATCGACCAACCCCAAGTAGTCTCTTAAAACAGACGGTTGGCTCTTGCAATTTTCAAATGCTTCCGCCTAAATGTCTGTAATTTGAGCACGAAGAACCAAAAGCGGAAAGGGAGACTCAGGGAAAAGAATGGGTGATGATAGGGGGATGTCCCGGACGTCCCGCCTAAAGGGCAGGTGATTGGACAAATACGAGCGAATGTCCCGCTTAAAGGCGGGAAACCTGCTCGTATTTCTCCAATCACCTGCATCGGTTCGAACTTCCTTTGTCCGTGTTCTGTGGGCGTGAATGACAGACTGCTGCATTCACAAAATGTAGAAGAGACAGTCTGGCTACCGAGTCCAATATTTGACCCTGGGTCTTGTTGTGTTCTGGTTACAGACTTTGGCCAACCCCAAAATCCACTAATCCTTCAGAAGGATTACCACAGTTTGTGATGTAAAGGTCATCTGTGTGTGTTGTACTGTTCGATTGTATAAGCAGATAGTAATGTACGGAAACTCAACATCCCCAAACAGCATTATAGTATTTTAGTGAAAGTCATGGAAAAATCAAAGCATTGATAAAAGTGGCCCATTTCATGCTTCCCAAAACAAGCTCATATTTTTTCGGATGAAACCGCAAATCCCCAGAAAAGCAGCGAATCTCGATGCGTCGGGTGTTTGTTGCGTTGTGTTTTGTGTACTTTGCGCTATTGTACGCGTTTGTACTTTATCTTCTATCCTCACCGATGCCCAGCTCAGCCACTGTGTCCTTGTTCAGCCGGATGAGCTCTGCTCCGTCGATGTTGTGGGCTTCAAAGATGCTGACGAGCTCCTGCGCTCCTTCCTCGCACAGCCAGTTTCGCACATCCTCCTCGGACCAATCGGCAGCCAGCAGCGGCCTGGAGTGACCCGGCCACTTCCTGCCTGCAAGAACACACAACAGGAAGACAGGAAGTGTTCTGTCCCCCCCCCCCCATCTCCTGCAACACAACTTATCTGATCCAAAGCAAACCGCTTCCCGCACATTCCACACAAAGGACCGCCTCCCTCCCTGCAGATAGCCAATCACGGTTGCTTTCTCACACGTGCACGCCACATGCATTTCCCCTACTGTGTTTGCATGCAAGCATGTGCACATAAAACACACACACACACACACACACACACACACACACACACACACACACACACACACACACACACACACACGTACGTACACCCATGTACACGCACACTAAATGAAAGCCAGGCGGTGTGGTGTTATTTGTGACTGTGCCAGCATGCAGCTCATCAACCTTCACATGACACTGCCTCTCATTGATCACATGACACTGCCTCTCATTGATCACATGACACTGCCTCTCATTGATCACACTGAGACAAACTGGCCTGTGGGCTGCTGGCTGGGCCTGCTAATGACACCTCACAGCACCCTCATGCTTCCCATCTCCCATCATTAGCCGTGTGAATGATAACCCTGAGGACACCAGGAGGTGGATCTCATTACCACATGTTTGGTTTCTCCTCCACCACCTCCCCCTGCTTTCCCTTCTATCTGCACCACATGTTTGGTTTCTCCTCCACCACCTCCCCCTGCTTTCCCTTCTATCTGCACCACATGTTTGGTTTCTCCTCCACCACCTCCCCCTGCTTTCCTTTCTATCTGCCAGCTAAATGATGTCCAATCTATGCACATATTTATTTGCCTCCACAAAGGAGTCCGCTCTTACAGGGGGAGAAAAAAAATCCATCCTCGTTCAATGAGTCCCGGGAGTTATTTTGTGATGAAGTGTGTGGTTGGTGTCCCCACTTTCACTCAAACCGCCTCGTCTACTTCTAGTGCCGTTAGTGATCTCCTACATTTCCCAGAATGCCTTTAGACAACCGGCAGAACAGGCCTGAACTTGTATTCATAGGTGGATTATAGTGATAGTGTAGTAACAGTGAGTTCTTTGAGTGGAGAAAAGCGCCCCTTACTCAAAACTCAAACCATGTCTTATGGCTGCATTGCATGCTGGTCTATAGAGACAGTCGGCATGTGTGGGAACGCCCACAAAATGTTAAACGGCTGGCGCACGAGTGGGGTAAAACCGCCCATAGGCTGACTCATCAAAAGACGGTGCTGCGGCTCTAAACTACAGGTTTGGGGGTTCTAGAGCAGCATACAAGACGTCTGCTCAGATGTGCGTTTACTGCGGTGGTTAAATCCCCGATCGTGTCTGCCTGGGCTGGGCTATCAGCTAAATTCTAACTTTGCTGAATGGATAGAATGGGGTTTTTTACCCCACCCTGACCACGCCCCCAGCCAGGCTGAGCCAGCTAACCCAGCATCTATGACGAGACATCGCCTCAACCTACTGAGTTTACTGTCAAATTAATTGGTATCTCTTCATTTAATGAATTTCTCCCTGTATGAATGTAGAAAGAACACTTGTGTGTGTTTTAAAGGGCATGGTGCAGGTTGGAGACCACATTGCATTAATATGTGGAAGGGGTATATAGCAATGGGATTTGGGGGATTTTTTTTTTTTTTTCAATCACACATAGCTGCGTTTAAACTAGTTTTTGTAACCAGCAGGGGGCGGCACTGGTCCATTTCATGGAACTACCTTTTGTGATGTCACAGGGATGCAAAATAGTCACCTTTAGGTGACAGTCACATTTTTCAGCCCAAAATATGAGGATTTCTGAGTGGTTTTATGTCTGCCCTGGTATCTGTCACCTTTTTTCACTCTCCATGACTTTGCATCCCTGTGTCAGCCCCAGCAGAACATTCTCCTCTTGTGATGTCACTCCTGTTGTTATGTCACACGCCCATTTATAAAATGCCACCTTTTCCTCCATATTTATACTGTTTGGGGGGGAGGGATCTTTGTCTTTTTGGAGTGTTTTCACTGTAATCATGAGCCCAAAATGTCAATTCAGATATTTTTTTTAACCTGCACCATGCTCTTTAATAGTAGGCCTATTTTAGGGTGGATTTTTCCTTTAATTTGCAAGTGATAAAGCGTATATTCTGTAGGGATACGTCACAGCAGTGCGTCTTGTGGTACTGTGAAAACATGCCGGTACGATCAGATGAGGTATTCCAGACCACTGTGCTACGCAGTGGATGCCCTACTTATCGGCCTGCATGGACAGTGTGTAGAGCAACACGTGTGATAGAGCTGGAGTCGCCCCGTCTAGGAGGTTGATGAGTCATGGAAAGTTCTGCGCCAACAGAACAAAGTGTTCCATCACTTACATGCCCATATCCAGTCCTCTTCATCATCTCCGCTCACTGTGATGTTTGAGATGTTTGAGTCACACACTATCACATAACACTAACACCTGCTTTTTAAATGCGACCTGCTGTATCCGGATACGTTATCTGGATAATGGTCGCGTTTAAAAACCAGGTGTAAATGGGGTGAACGCAATCTGAATACACAATGTGAGCCAGACTACCTCCAGATGTAGTCAGGAAGTTCTGATCACATTCTGATCACGATGCCTTTACACCTTGCATTAACATGCGTTTTTCCCTTACCCAGATAACATCCAGATAACTTATCCGGATACAGGTCACATTTAAAAACCAGGTGGAAATGGGGTCTAAAGGAGTGCTGGTGCTCCTGTCCAGTAATGATCAATTACAGAACCTAAAGGAGCAACTGTGAAGGATTTCTTTTTTTTATCTATCTTTTTTCTTCTTCTCATATTTTCTCCCCAATTGTACTTGGCCACTTCCCTGTCCTGGTCATTGCTCCACCCACTCTGCCAATCTGGGGATACATGTGCAGCCGCTTCTTTTCACCTGACAGCGAGGAGTTTCACAGGCAGGACGTAGCGCGTGGGAGGATCACGCTCTTCCCCCAGTTCCCCTCCCCTGAACAAGCGCCCCGACGGACCAGAGGAGGCGCTAGTCCAATTTTGTATGTCGGACCATCTGACCAAGCCGGAGGTACCGGTGCCGGGAATTGAACCCGGGTCTCCATGGTGGAAGGCGAGTGCTTTTTCTCCTCTACACTACCCAGACGCCCACTCTCTCACTGTGAAGGCTTTTTAAGGACAGAGCGGAGTAATGGAGTCATTTACCTGAGCACACAGTCTGTCTGGATTCAGCTGCTGCAGGAAACACAACAAGAGAATGAGTTTAATATGTGAAGAGGAAAAAGTCAACAAACAAACAAACAAACAAGAGGTGAAAAGAGAAAGAGGAAAGTGGGGTGAGAGCCGGGGAGAGGGAGTGGCAGAAGCCGACCTAAATGTAAAGACCTACATAGATGTGCCATTTACTTTGTCAACATCAGTCCCACTAATGGCAGATTTGGAGCTCCCCTGATGAAGCCTCTAGAGCCTCCTGATGTCTGAACACTGCATTCTGCTCCACAACCTTTTTCTTTAGTATTCCAAACATGGCCTTTCATGTTTGGGTCTCAAACTTGTTTTCTAAGGCTTCAGCTCCATGACAACACAGCTCTCTGAGGCTCCAGCTCACCCCTGCTGCTCCGATAAACATCTATCACAAAACCTATTCTTAACTGCCACAGCCAGACAGCAAAACACATCTGCTGGATCGCTCCTTCCCAAAACACCAAAACACTCTTTTGGGAGCTTGGCCTCTCTAAATGGCTCGTAGGCTTTGGACCACCGCTAACAGCCTCCTTTAACTCATTCACCGCCAGTTTAGGACTGCCAATATTTAGCACAGGCCAAAGATTTTCATAATTGTTGGTCATCTTTCAAGACCCACAGTAAATTATCTATTAGCACCAGAGTGATTTGCAATACCTCAAAATGAAGATGTACGTCTCTGGGTTCACCAGGAAAAAAAAAGTGAGCTTTTAGCATGTTCTGTACTCTACTTATAGCCATTTATATACACCCTGTTTTCCCCCAAAATGTCTCTCTGAGAAAAGAAATTGCAGAAAATGGCATTTATGTATTTATGCACACAATCTCATGCAGAACTCGCTCTCAATTCTTTTATTTTGAACTGTATTGACATCAGACATGTAAATATTATTCGTTAGGACACAAATGACCAAAAAAAAAATATATATATATATATATACACATGAAGTGTTTTTTTTTTACATTCAACAATACAGTTTACTCGGTGTGAGTGAGTGTGCAGACAGACAGACAGACAGACAGACAGACAGACACACACACACACACACACACACACACACACACACACACACACACACACACACACACACACGATCCCCCTTTTAGATTTCTAACCCCACATAGGATAAGCAATAACCACGCCCTGTGGCGCTGGGATTGGCCAGGAGCAACACTGGAGGGCACGCAGCCCAGCGATTACATGAACCAACTGAATAGCTCTTGAGAAAGGACAGCGGGCTGCTCTGACTCCCGCTTCTGCCTTGTGCCTTGCTGTTGTGTGTTTATTTTGCACCCGTCCTCGTCCATGTCTCCCTGTCATCTGATCGTTCCCGTTTTCCCCTCGGCTATTCAACACGTCCTCACCGCCCTCGCAAACTGATCGATCATTTCCTCATTCCTCCGATGATCAAACACATCTCTTGATTACTTTCTCCCGGCTGGCACAGAGGAAGGCGACTCCAGCTCGTGCAGCGCGCCGAGGCGCGTTTCAATGGCGTTTCTCCTGTCTGCACAAGGAAGCGTTACCAGTTTTCTGCTTTTCCTCCTGCTCAATTTCAAAACAACAGCTGCGGTATGTGTTTGTTCACGTGTTGTCTTAGATGATAGGGACCTGATACCATGTGACAGGCTGGGGAAGTGTTTAAACTACGCCCTGCAGTAATAAAAACAAAAACACGTCAAACACGTCATTGGCGGGGAGGGCTATTTCTGATAACACGTCAAAGACGTCATTGGCGGTGAATGAGTTAAGAGGAGTTATTGTGCGTTGTTAGAAAGCAACGGCATCCGGCCTTAAAGTGATAATACGGAACATTTCAGTTTTGTTCTCTTGGGTGACACCTATTGGCGATTAGTGGTAATTGCAGGTGAGATCCAAACAGCGTTATTATGTGACATTAGTGAGTTTGTTCGGCCATAGTAACCACCCGTAATGCTAACAGAGACCGGGAAAAAGTAGCTTGTTATCCTACTTCACACAAGAGTTGTCAGGAACCTACAGTAACCTATCAGAGTGAGTCTATTGTGTTAGCTCCGCCCACCCTGTGAACCTACAGTAACCTACAGAGTGAGTCTATTGTGTTCGCTCCGCCCAGCCTGTGAACCTACAGTAACCTATAAGAGTGAGTCTATTGTGTTAGCTCCGCCCAGCCTGTGAACCTACAGTAACCTATAAGAGTGAGTCTATTGTGTTAGCTCCGCCCAGCCTGTGAACCTACAGTAACCTACAGAGTGAGTCTATTGTGTTAGCTCCGCCCACCCTGTGAACCTACAGTAACCTGCAGAGTGAGTCTATTGTGTTAGCTCCGCCCACCCTGTGAACCTACAGTAACCTACAGAGTGAGTCTATTGTGTTAGCTCCGCCCACCCTGTGAACCTACAGTAACCTACAGAGTGAGTCTATTGTGTTAGCTCCGCCCACCCTGTGAACCTACAGTAACCTGCAGAGTGAGTCTATTGTGTTAGCTCCACCCACCCTGTGAACCTACAGTAACCTACAGAGTGAGACTATTGTGTTAGCACCGCCCACCCTGTGAACCTACAGTAACCTACAGAGTGAGTCTATTGTGTTAGCTCCGCCCACCCTGTGAACCTACAGTAACCTACAGAGTGAGTCTATTGTGTTAGCTCCGCCCACCCTGTGAACCTACAGTAACCTGCAGAGTGAGTCTATTGTGTTAGCTCCGCCCACCCTGTGAACCTACAGTAACCTACAGAGTGAGTCTATTGTGTTAGCTCCACCCACCCTGTGAACCTACAGTAACCTACAGAGTGAGTCTATTGTGTTAGCTCCACCCACCCTGTGAACCTACAGTAACCTACAGAGTGAGACTATTGTGTTAGCACCGCCCACCCTGTGAACCTACAGTAACCTACAGAGTGAGACTATTGTGTTAGCTCCGCCCACCCTGTGACCCTACAGTAACCTACAGAGTGAGTCTATTGTGTTAGCTCCGCCCACCCTGTGAACCTACAGTAACCTACAGAGTTAGTCTATTGTGTTAGCTCCGCCCACCCTGTGTCACCACAGACACCAAGTTCATAAATGCTGCAATACTGAAAATGCAAAGGCTTCCATCAATGGGCCATACGCTCAACCACCATTGTGTTAAGTCACTATCAGATAGATCGTGACTTAACACACATTTATTTAGATGAGAATATTCCGTATTATCACTTTTAACGACTCCAAGTTGTGTACGTACCAATTTCACCGTCGCCACTTTGGATTCTCCACACGTTGACAGTTCTATCCATGGAGCCAGTTGCGATCCAGGGCATGGTGGGAGACAGAGCAACAGCCGTGACGTACCTGTGGAAGAGAGGAAGGACAGGGGGTATGTAGAGAGGAAGGGCAGGGGGTATGTAGAGAGGAAGGGCAGGGGGTATGTAGAGAGGAAGGGCAGGGGGTATGTAGGACTAGTTTGCACAGGAGCAGCAGCAGACAGGCTGCTCTTTCAAAAGTCAGGGTCCCTCTACACTTAAAAAAAACAGCCAGTAAGGCTGTTTTTCATCAAACAATATCTCAAATCCTTCTCAAGCACTTCAAAGCACTCCTGCCTGCAGCGCCACTCCAATGAGTGTCTGCCAAGCTACGACGGAGAACATAGCATTTCATCATTGCATCCATCGCTTCAGGCAAAACTAATCAAGCGTAAATCACACGTTTTTTTTTGGATCTCCAGCACCCCCCAAATCCTATTCCGGTGATTGACTTCTCCAGAGTTGCACAGCTAGGAGGTAACAGTCAGGTCATGTACCTGTCGTGCTGTTTCAGAGTGTGGAGCAGGGTTCCCCCCTCCTGTAAACCAAGTACAAACGAACAGGAATGTCTGGCATGTCTCTGTGTTTACGGAGGCTGTGATTTATAGAGCAGAAAGCTTTGGAGAGAAAGTTCAACTGCAGCACAAACGGCTAAACACATTACAATAAGCGTACAAAGCAATGTGCTTGACTCACCGCATCATACACCGTGACACTTTTATCCACTGAACTGTTGAATAATCAGAGAAAATATATATATTTATATATTTTTGTATAATCAAAGACAAAACAATATTCTAGTTAAACAAAAGACAACATTATGCAAATATGAAGAACCAAAATGCTACAAACAGCATACAGGAGTAGCTTATGTGTGGTATTAAATCCATGAATCTTGAGTCTGACCCAACAGGCGCCCAATACAACAAACTACACTCCTCTAGTGGGCAAACAGGGAAACGGCAGGATCAGGGATCTGCGGTGGCATCTGCCGTTTACAACTTGGAAAATAAGCATAAAATACTGTGTTGAACTGGGCAACTTCTTTCACAGCAAGTAGGAAAAACAAATCACATAACAAAACATAACATAACACTGACAGACACAACTAACATTTAGTTACCGATGTAGAGCCAGTCTGTCATGTAGTTAGTTTTATTTCCCCCAAAGTTCTTTTATTATTATTATTTTCATTTTAAATTGAGAGGAGGAAGAGACACCTTTCACTTGCTCAAACAGGAATTTAAATTCCATTCCATTAAGTTCCTGTTTGAACAAGTGAAGACAGTGTGGATGTCCCTTCTTCTTCTAAGTGCATCTACTCCACCTGTGCATCTGCCATAAGACTTCTCATGTGTGCAACAGACTTTGGATGATCATGTTAGTTTAAATTTAGGCGTGAGGCTTTTTGAGTTGGCTGCTTGAGTTTTGGACTTGGCTCTCTCAGACAGCCTCTTTACTTCCACGTTGATGTAAGGGTCCCACGCAAGACCGAACCCCCTCTCAAAACACCACAACGCAAAACGGAATTATTTCTATAGGCATAATTTACAATTATGAAATATGTTACTCCAATAATTAGGCTCTTTTCTTTTTACAATGTCAGTCAAAATGGAAATGTCTGCAATATTCCATGTTTTAATAATAATAATATCTTTATTTGTATAGCACCTTTCAAAACAGCCGTTACAAAGTGCTTCACAGGCAGATCAATTGATTTACAATTGATTCCATTTTTATTACCAAATTCCATCCACGTTTTCTGCATTGTGCAAATCATATGGCCCTACTGATGCAAGGTGTGTGTTAGTGCTGATCAAACATGACAGAAATGTAAATCATGTATGTGTGGTGTGTGTGATGAGATGGTCTGTCTGTCTCTCACCCGGAGACAACCGTCTCTCCATCAGAGGAGAAGGCACAAGACAACACTGGAGCTGACTGGCCAGAGAGAGTGTGACACAACTTCATGTCAGGGGCTGAGGAACAACAACACCACACACACACACACACACACACACACACACACACACACACACACACACACACACACACACACACACACACACAGGGTTAGTCAGTTCAAAACCCATCAGTGTCTCTCTGTGTTTGATTGGCTACCTACCTCCCACAATTTGTCCACAGCAAACTTGACGTGCATCATGCAAGCTAGGGCTGTGAAGCTTCACTGGCCTCACAATTCGATTACGATTCATCTGTCAACGATTCGATTCCACGATGCAGCTCAAAGTATCACAGCTCCAAGTATCACATCGTCAATTTTCTATATTATTACTGCACATGGCTACTTTTTCATCAATTAATACAGTCAGATAAATACCAATTCCCTTTTTTACTTAAAATCTGAACGATAAATTTTTGACACCCCTAACACACACACACACACACACACAGTATACAGTATGTGTTCAGCTATAGCCTGCAATCTGACTACAGCAAACTTTTCTGTCAATAACCATCTCTCTAACTCTATCAGCATGGCAACACTATGTTTTATAAGAAGCTGATTCTTTGTTGAAATCAAACTAGAAGCATCCTAATATACTACTTATAAGAAATATCTCAACATGCAATGATCCTATGTGGCAAAAGTAATTGGGCTGTAACAACATTTCTATGATTTGCCTGCCAACACATATTAACAGTAAAATCTCCACTATTTAAGCCATCAGGTAGCTCACCTGGTAGCACACATACCACGGAGGCTCGGCCGACGTGGGTTCGAAACCGAGCCCACGTCCTTTGCTGCACGTCATTCCCTCTCTCTCCCCATCTTTCCTGTCTGCCTATTGTCCTGTCTAATGAAGGCAACATGCCCAAAAAATTATCTAATAAAATATATATATACTATATTTCCGGCCAGTGAGGGAGTTTAATTTATTTGCATGCATATGCAAGATGTGATTGCTATGAAAAACGAGCACAACTGAGTAAGGAGAAAAACGGAAATGTATTAAACCTGACAAAATGTATCCAAAATAAATCAACGTGATGTGAGGTGTAGAATAGCAGAAAGAGGGGCTGAAATGAACACTTACTGACATGAAGGAGGGCAGTGAAAATGACCACAATCACAGATTTGATCCATGGCGCCGACAACTACTGTACGCCATCACAATACAGAGTGGTTACAGCTAAATCACAATACAGAGTGGTTACAGCTAAATCACAATACAGAGTGGTTACAGCTAAATCACAATACAGAGTGGTTACAGCTAAATCACAATACAGAGTGGTTACAGCTAAATCACAATACAGAGTGGTTACAGCTAAATCACAATACAGAGTGGTTACAGCTAAATCACAATACAGAGTGGTTACAGCTAAATCACAATACAGAGTGGTTACAGCTAAATCACAATACAGAGTGGTTACAGCTAAATCACAATACAGAGTGGTTACAGCTAAATCACAATACAGAGTGGTTACAGCTAAATCACAATACAGAGTGGTTACAGCTAAATCACAATACAGAGTGGTTACAGCTAAATCACAATACAGAGTGGTTACAGCTAAATCACAATACAGAGTGGTTACAGCTAAATCAACATGTTCCACGCTGACGGGTCCCTCATCTTTCTCACAACACAGTGGAAGAGGCTGTTCACGCTGTTCAAGCCTCCAGTTATTATAAAGCCTATTTATTTAACAAAGCCAGTTGGTCACAAAGTACCCAAGGAAAGAATAACAGAAGAACCATTTTCTCTGTTGTGTCCTCTCACAAGATGAGAAATCCCTGTGAAGCCCAGCAGGGTCACCCTCGCCCCCCCCCCCCCCCCCCCCCCAACGCATGCATGCATCTCAGGAAACAACAGCACATCTGTAATGTAAAGAGAACGCTGTCTGTCTGTCTGTCAGTCTGTCTGCCCCCCAGTCAGTCTGTCTGTCTGCCCCCCAGTCAGTCTGTCTGCCCCCCAGTCTGTCTGTCTGCCCCCCAGTCCGTCTGTCTGCCCCCCAGTCTGTCTGCCCCCCAGTCAGTCTGTCTGCTCCCCAGTCTGTCTGTCTGCTCCCCAGTCTGTCTGTCTGCTCCCCAGTCAGCCGAGCCGTCACAGACAGCAGATGGTCAAACGCTTTAATGTACATGCAATGTCCCTGCTCTCCCACACACACGCTCTCCCACACACACACTCTCTCTCTCTCTCTCTCTCACACACACACACACACACACACACACACACACACACACACACACACACACACACACACTCCCTCTCTCTCTCTCTCTCACACACACTCTCTCTCTCTCACACACACTCCCTCTCTCTCACACACACACTCCCTCTCTCACACTCTCTCTCTCACACACACTCCCTCTCTCACACACACGTGTCTTCTTCCTCCTCCTCCGCTGCTGCTATATTTCAGCAGGATGTCTTAAAGTGATCTATTATTAATGAGTCAGTCTCCAGCTGATTTATTCCATGCACTAATAAAACCATTCTATTCTTCTCTCTCTCTCTCTCTCTCTCTCTCTCTCTCTGTGGAGAGGGGTCAGCCTACATTACCTGCTCCCGCGTGCTGGGAAACAATCCATATCTTCAGCTGGCTGTCTTGTCCACAGGAGGCCAATCGAAACTCCATACAGCAGCCATCTGGAGAGCCAAAACATCACATTTCCCCCTGCATCACAGTCATCATGTTGGCCTGGATATATACTCTGAAAAAGCAGGAAATTATCCCCATAACAAAAGACATCTGGCCGCAAGGGGAACAGCAAAACTGTACAGCTACAGAAACACCACATTTTTACACTATTATTATTATTATTTTTTTTTTAAGGAAACGAGATTAGGGCCATGTAGATAGAAGAGTCCCGACATCTCCATTCACTCCAATGGACCAGTTTTTTACTCTCAAGAGTTCCAGGAAGTAAGGTCCTGGATTAAGCAGCACTGTCGAGTTGCAGCAAAATAGACAGTTTGTGTTGTACTCTGAAAGGGTTTTTCCCCCCTTGAATCAAATTGTACATTATCAGCTTTATTTTAGCATGCAAAAGTAGCGCGAGACCCATTCCTGGCTGTTCATTGGCTAATGAGTCTCGCATTTTGGTCCTCTACTGAATGATGCCACTCTGTCTCTAGAGGACACTAGGTATAGAGGGAATGCACGTGACGTCACGGACGCGACAGTCAGTGCGGGTACGCCCACTCAGCTGCAGTGAGTGTCAAAACGTCTAAACAAGCCAGGTGGCGCCGCCGGGTCACGGTGTTTAGCGTTCAGCTTCCGCGAGAAAACAACGAAAATGGGAAAGTGCTGTTGTGCCATTGACTGTAAAAATAGATTCAACAAGGCGTCGGAGGTATCTTTTTACAGGCTGCCGAAAGCTAATGAAACGGTCCCGGTCTTCTCTGCAGCTATCCAGGGTTTCAATGAGGGCTCATTCATTCTCTGGCTGTGTTTTACCTGCACAGATATAACGTTACATGAGTGACAGTGTTCACTATGATTGAACAAAGCTAGCGTGTGTTAGTGACAGCGTATGCTATATTTTTCTTAATAAAAGTGGTAAAAAAATAAATATTTACCTCTCCACATACAACCAGAATATCCATTGCTTTCCTCGTTACTTTAATGTCGCCAACAAATCCAGCCTTGAAGTACGACCACACGTCCAGGCTCTTATATGCTTTCATGCTTTGGTTTGTGTATTTCCCCGGCGTCGATATTAAGTACATATAAATGTCAGGAAACCCTATTCCTGGCCACATGTCTACGTCCATGGACCACTGGTTCTTTGGCAAGCTGTAAGGGTCACATTCGAGTCCAACTGCCTTTAATTTAAGCAGATAATCGTTTATATTAGCCGTGGTTTCGCTACTACCCATGGCGGAAGCCACGTTTGTTTTGGAAATTTGACACTCAGTGCTGCTCAGTCCGGCTGAGGGGGCGTGTTCGGGAGGGGGCGTGGCGTCGGTGCATTCCCTCTATTAGGTTGTAGCTGCTACGGGAGTGGGCCAATCACATTCACACGTCAGTGACGTCACATTAAATCAAAGCATGCTTGTGGTGACTGGCTGCCAGCAAAACCATACAAATAGATTTTTCCTAGATC
Organism: Poromitra crassiceps; assembly: GCF_964638095.1. Classification (NCBI taxonomy): domain Eukaryota; kingdom Metazoa; phylum Chordata; class Actinopteri; order Beryciformes; family Melamphaidae; genus Poromitra; species Poromitra crassiceps. The sequence goes on from NC_139629.1 coordinate 4,204,353, forward strand.
TGTGTAGAAGAGGGATGGAATGAAGGTATCGTTTGACTGGAGAAGTTTCCATGCTACTTGCTACTTGGTATTTCAGTAAAAGGTATCAAGTAGCCATACCCAGCCTTATTAGTACATATAGATTGGCATGAGAAACCATAAGCCTAGAAATGTATATTCACATGCCTACTAGTGCAGCATGAGGTCACCATAGGCCCTTTTCACAGCAACCGCTTTGAGGTGGTAAAGCAGAAAGTACAGCAGCTCTAACCAATAACGTGTACTGGCCCTGGAACACCTAAATGGAATGAAACCAATTGGTGCTGCTTTACCACCTCAAACTGGTTGCTGTGAAGGGCCCATTTAAGATGGCAGGTTTTCCAGGAAGTAAGAGTAATAGGAGTTTGTGTCATGGGGACTTTAATGTGCATATTGACTCTCGAGTGTGTGCATTAAGAGCTCACCAACTGTATAGAGGGAGGCGGAGCTGCAGCAGGTGACTCCCAGGTCGTGGGCATCTTTCTGGGCGTGCAGGAGGCCGACCTCCACCACATCCCACAGCCTCAGGTCTCCGCCGGTGCAGCCCGTCACAAACATCTGGCCACAAGGAGAGAAGCAGCAAGCCACCACACTGGCCTCACTCACCACACTGCATCTGAGAGGGAGGGAGGGGGTGAGACATTCCCAGGCAGGAACCAGACAGCTAGGGACCAACAGAAAGGCTTACAGTTTGATCCAGGCAGGGTGGAAGTAAGTAACTAAGAATTAGCTCAAGAGTTTGATGTACAAGAGTATAATATGCATGTTGTGTGAACTGTCGCAGTTTTTAAATTGTAAACACGGTCAGCCGGCTAGAGTCAGACGCTCAAACTCAGGCTTCATAGGGTTCCATTGCCGTTTCCACCCAGTGACATGGTTTGTTTACCAAAACGCTGCTCGGCTGATCCGTCGTATTACTTTCATTGAAAAGTAGTTTTTTTACTGACGCACTTCACTACATTTTAAATCCCATCCATTACAGCAACCGTGTGCACAGCCTGCGCTGAATTTACAAGCAGGGTGTGTTTGATCTCACCATCATGCTGCACCGATGGCACACGGTGAGCGAGCAAACAACACATGCAGTCACACGGACACAGTGAACAAATCATCAAATCCAGGGCACCTGGGAAGCAAAACATGTCATGAAATACTCAAACTCTCAAGGTTCCTGTCGACACTAGGAAGCTTCTCCTCTCCTACACAGGCACACGCTGTGGAAAGACTGCTTTTAAACAGTTGTTTCACGCAGCAGCAGTATCATTTTAACAACTCTGCCTAAACTACTGCCTTCCGTTAAGAGGATTTCTATGTCTTTAGATCTGCAATCGGACGTCGGAGACGGGTAGGAGAGCGTTTTGAACGGCCCAGCCCCCCTATTGTCTGTGTGACGCTAGTTCGACAGTGTATATGGAGAACAAAGCGCAACATAACGACTGAACAGCCCTGCATTATGCAGCGCTAACTTTGGAAGCTCCCTATATAACCATCAGAAACTGTTATAAATTGATCACTTGTGGAGCCATTCACAGTGAACAGTCAGTCGGCAAAGAAGAGAAGAGTAATCCGACTTCACTTTGTTTGTGCACTTTATTTTGTACTTTTCCAATTAAAAAGAATCTATACTGAACAAAAATACTGTATAAACATTTTTGTTTTTGCTCCCATATTCCACGAGTTGAAATAAAAGATCTTAGACAGTTTTTTACTTCTCCTTTGCCAAGATACTCTATCCACCTTACAGGTGCGTCATATCAACATGTAAACAGGATGATTATTGCACAGGTGTGCCTAGGACTGGACTATGGCTACAGATAAGCCCAGTGAGTATCTGGTCTTAGTTTAAACGGTTGTTGTTGTCCAGCAGCTGCTGTACTGTCTGTACTGTCTGTACCTGCGTAACGTCTTGGAGGGGAGCTCCCACAGGGCCACGGTGCCGTCGCAGGCTCCAGCCAGCGCCAAGGAGGAGTCGGGCGCCAGTGCGCAGACGCGGAGCGGGCTGCGGCTCGGGTGCTGCAGGCGCGCCTCCACCGCACCTGTGGCCGCGCGCCACACGATGGCCGAGCCGTCTGTGGAGCAGGTGAGCAGGTAGCTGCCGCACGCGCTGAAGCAGCAGCAGTGCACCGCGTAGCCGTGCGCCGCCAGGGGGGAGCAGGGCAGCTCGGTCCAGTCTCCGGTGTCGTACAGGCGCGTGGTCTTGTCGCCGGAACACGACGCCAGGAGAGTTGGAGAAAACGCACAGCAGCTTACCTCGTCGCTGTGATGGCGAAGGCTGCAGATGACGGACACCATTTTTGACCTGATGCTGGCCGGGGATGCTTAAAGTTTGTGGGTCGGTCTGCAGAGAGAACAGTTCACTCAGTCACAAGGTGGCGCAAAGTGCCTTTAAACATTTGCCTCTACATTTCTGTGAAGCGAAGCAGTCAGTTCTTTATAATAAAACTAGCATTTATTTTCAACTTAAGCATTTGGTAGCCTCGACGCGAGACTCTTTTGGTTTAGATACATGAAGCGACATACCTCTGTAAACACCTGGTTGCCCTTGATGTGTCTCGCGCGCGCTCCCGTGTTCTAGACTTCCTGTTTTGCTCCATCCCCTCGGTGTGTATCTTATCAGTCACGTGACCATGCTGATTGCTGACTTGTGTGTTGAAGTTGAACCTTGAACACCAGCTTTGCACGTAAACGAAATGTGACAATTCAATTCAGGAAACTCATTACCTGGTTACTTTCAGCTTGTGTCCAAAATCTAGACAAATGTACTCTAGGTTAGACTATTTTTGAAATGTTATCTTTCTGTTACCTATTTAATCTATCAGTTTAGCAACCATTGTTTCAAATGTAAACTGTCCATAACGTTACTCCAAATAAAATGCATTTTCCCCTTCAAACATGAGCCATCACATTAACACATTTGTATATTATTAGCATTTTAAGTAGTATTGATCAACCTTCCCATTTTAGGCTCCAAACATTAGAGTGGAAAAACAAATCAAAACTGGATCACCATTACATTTTCAAACGTCCCTGGTGGTAATTAACCCGACACTGCCAGATGGGGTTTAGGTGGTAATGGCATCACATTGGGGACAAACGGCATTCCTCAAGCCAAAACAAATGCCTCATATTATCAATGCTTTCATCTATATTTCATTTCAGGCTGGATATTGCAGCCTGAAATATTGTACATTATATTATATAATATATTGGATATAGGCCTACATTTCTGGATGGATTCCAGAAAAGCATTACACATTTTAAAACAGTGGAGAGTGAGGGCTAAATAAATGCTAATTTGAAAAAAAAAAGTTTTATTACATCTGTGCCACACACACACACACTAGTTGAAAACAATAATCCTACAAAAGTTGCTACTGTACCCATTTCACAATATTAATAAATAACTTCAAGTAGCTACTTTGACTATATGCCACCAGTGGACCATGACACACACACACACACACACACACACACACACACACACACACACACACACACACACACACACACACACACACACACACACACACACACACACACACACACACACACACACACACACACACACACACACACACACACACACACACACACACACACACACACAGCGCAGTTTAGTGCCTGTCCTTAGGCGCTCTGGCAAGGCTCTGGCTTAAATGCTCACAGATTAAACATCACACCACTTGTGTTCAATACAAAGCTCTGAAGACTTTACCATTTTGTATAAGGGTTTCCTACAGTATATTGTGCAGTATAGACACACTGAAAATGGTAAAAAGAAAGAAAATATTGAAATCACCTCATCCTCCACACAGTATTCAGAGGGCAGGCACGACCAATACTGAGACCACCACAGTGTATGGATATCCAGTACAGGCAATGTGTACGTTATCAATTTAAGACAGATATTAAATGCTACACTCATTCTAAGGCATAAACGATATCTGTAACAAGACTGTACTGTATGTACACATTATACATAGTAGAAATAAGGCTTGTAAATATGAACATAAATGAACAGTATATACATGTGTCAATGAAGCCGACCTGTATATTCCAAGTCAGCAATAACATACATGTACTCACAAAGTGATGCAGATTAACAGTATTACTGCGAGTCTACTGGCACCCTAGAATCACAGCGCTGTAAACAATTATTTTTATTGGCTTGTTTAATGGTTGATAAAACATTCTTTAGATTTTTTTTTAAAGCAGTTTTGCAGTTCCCTCCTTTTTCTTAGAAAACAAGACTGAACCATTACAACATAAATACCCAACAAAATAAATACATTCAATAGTACTGATGATAATAAAAAAAAAAAGTAAAAGACTTATATACAGTGGAAATCTTCATTTCTAAGTTACGACATTGACGTTATGGAGTCAGTGCATTCGAATACAGGTAATGGTATTGCACTTTAAAGCTGCCTTCACATGATAAGCCATCTCTTTTCTCCCCGCCGGCATTGAGCGGAGAAAGGTCAAAGGTCAGCGGTAACTAGGTCAACGTTGAAACAATTTGAACTTTGAGTGCAGCGCATGGTGGCAAATTCGAGGGGGCGTGCGACGCCGAGGGTAGCCCTGCCGAATAGGATGATGCGTGGTGGGCTTAGGACACTCATCCACTGTTGGCTGGAGCAGTTACAGCAGGTGCATCTCTGCACTCACACTGAACATCAGTGGTATGAATAGTTAGAAGTGTGTGTATTTAGTGTGACTGGTGAAGAGTGGGCCTTCCTTCCACACTGGAGGAAATAGAGTTTGATGTGAAGACAAAGTGGTAAAAAGAAGTCCAAGCTCATTTAACATTTTTTATTTCAACAGTTCAGTCCGTCGTTTCTCAAAGAATCTCCTCATGCCGTGGCCCGCTCGACCAATTGCAGAATCGTCTTCGTTAAACTTTTCACAGTTGTCGAACACCAGGTTCACGTCAACGATGAACGTCTCCAAATGTAGGTATCTGAAATCATTACAAAATAGCTATCAGTTCTGACACGCATAATGGCACACATTATGGAAAAGTGTCCACACACCAGTAAACACAAAAACAATTTCATGTTAAATATATGTCTTCTTGTATCTTAAATTTAAAAAGGCACATACTGGTTGTTGGTGAGCTTTTCTCTGATGGTGGAGAAGTCCATAGGCCTCTTGATGACCTTCTTGTAGCCGGGGACAGCTTTGTGGTTGACTGGATTGAGGAAGGGCCATGCGTCCTGATGCGCCTCCAGCTCAGCCAGCAGCACTCTGGAGACAACAAGCATAAACACAGATAGCTTAACCCTCTGCACTGCAAGAAATGCACATCTCACTAAGTCATTTGACTCGTGGTTTTCTTCCTAGATCATGCTGGTGGTAATAATGATGATAATGATGATGTAGTTATTCTTGTTGGACGGGATAAGGTAAATATTAGTAGGAGGTAGATGCTATGCGAGTGTTGTCTGAGAGGGCAGTCGAGCGTACCGGCACATCTCCGGGTCACTGGTGCTGTTGTCTTTGTCCGTTTTGGCTTTCTTCACACAGGAGACAGGGCTGTCATGCTTGGCTTGGTTTCCGGGTGGGCTCTCATCTCTCCTCTTTTTGGGCTCCTTGGTACCTTTCTTTGGCATGCAGCTGCCACTGCCGGTACCGGGCCTGGCAGCGCTGCCGGTACCGGGCCTGGCAGCGGTGTCGTCCTCACAGACGTCTCCTAGCACAGACAGCTTCCCTCTCACTTTGACTTCACTGCTTCTCTTGCCTCCTCCGGCTGTCCGGCTCTGCTGCTTCCTGCTCCGGGGGGATTGACCGCTCGCCTGAATGACAGCAGATGCACAGAGCGGTACTCCACAGTCACACACGACCAAACTTGTCAACTGACTTAATTGGACTTTCTGTTATAATTTGACAATTAAATACGGGATGCCCCTTAGATGTAGCCAACGGTGGAGTGCAATCTTAGAGAAGACAGTAGCTGGGTTTCCATCCAAATGTATCGCAACTTTTAATCGAATTTCGCCGAAAGTCGGCAAAAGAAAATGCGAAATAATGCGCGTTTCCATCCACTGCTATTTTGCGAATTATAGAGCTTTCAATCACCTGGTGTTTGAGGCTGTCTGAGCTGCTGATCAGCTGCTAGAGCCGATATACAGCTCTATTAAACACATCTAACGTTATTAATTTAAAGTTTCTTGATGATCTACAAGTAGACAAAGGTACCATAACGCCATTTCTGGATTACCAGGTGCGACTCGGCAAGCATAACATTATAATCCACGGAGCAGATAGTAAGTGAATACAATTTCATTCAATTCTAGAAGTGAGTCGCCTTAAAGTTAATATCCCAGTCTTCTTCTGTTTACCACGGCAGGTATTGTGCTGCGTATTTACCATTATTAACCGTGTGTAGCCTTATTGTGTGGAGGCTACACAGCATGTCATGTTTTGCAGTGATCAAGGCAAACTGTGTGTTTTTTGAATGGAGAGACAACGGAATATTGCTTAATCTGTTTCCACCACACATTTCGCATTTGCCTTTGATCGATACACCCGACTTTTCCACCTCCCTCAAATGTGAAAACTTTTTTGCCAAATTTGGAGGCTTTTGCGAATTTTGCAGAGTTTCCACTCCGTTTTTTTTATGCGCAAATTGAAATTTTGCATAAAAACAGGTGGATGGAAACCCGACTAATGTAAAATGACAAACACAAACAAAAGGCTCTCAGCGGTGCAGTTCATCAGTGAGGTCATGCCAACCAAACAACAAAGGTGTACCTTTGCTATACAGGCAGGACAAAACCAGTCACCCTCAGGTATCGTAGTGATCTTGGGTTTATGGCAGTAAGTGTGGCAGCCTTTGTCACAGCCATCACAAAGTAACAGGAGTTCCTCATTATCGCCCTTTCCACACAGCTGGCAGTACTGGAAACACACCAAAATATCCTTTCAAATGTTGTGCTCTCTGGCATGACAGTGCCACAGTCTAGTGCAGTGGTTCTCAAATGGGGGCACTTTGCCAGGGGGTCCGCGAAAAGTTTTCAGGTAATTTTTTTTTTTTTTATTAAAAAAAAAATGCTACATGTTACTTATTCCTTCTCAAACTACTTCCTACATGGTGCTAGTCTATCAAAATATCTTGGCTGTCATTGATTGTGTTGCATAGTGGTTTTCTGTACTGTTGACAAATTGTGATTTTTTTAAGTCGCTTTGGACAAAACAAAAGCGTTTAGCTAAATGACGTAATGTAAATGTAATGTAATAAAAAAATATATATATATATTTTTTTTTTGCAAAATCTTCATAGTTCAACGAAAATAGTTTATGCTTTAAATCTAAAATGGTTCATGGATTACATTCTAATAACAAACCTATCAAATTAAAAGTCAAGCACATTACCGTGGAAACAATTAAGCAATTAAACAATTAATCTTGTAAGGGGTCCTTGGCTGAAAAACATTTGAGAACCTCTGGTCTAGTGTTCATACAGTCGTTCCTAAGACGTGGTGTGAGCCGTCACCAAATCTGAAAGCATGCTTTGAAGTTCTTACTCTGCTCCAGTGGGGCTTTTTCAGTGCGTCACACATTGGTCTTTACATGTGTGCATAACACACCTGTTTAAAAGGGCTACGTTGCTGATTTTCAACCTGCGTTGTTGCCTGCAGCACCGACAGCTCGCCGTTCATTTGCCGACAGAAACTCTGTCGGGTGACGCAAAACATCTCTGGAGTGTGAACGAGAGCTCTCGGTGCAGGCAACATGGAGGCATTAGGAAGCCAAACACATTTTCATAATGTATAACTACCAACATTTTAGAGATTTCATATCACAATTATACTGACCAAAATGATCACGGTTATCAGTATTAATATGGTATTGTTCATGCGCTGAAAATGTTCAAAAAGTACTGATACACTCACTGAAATCATGTCACCACAGCTGCATGCTTGCGCGTCTGGGAGTGTTACTAACTTTGGTTGATGATGGACAGTATTTACCATGTTTTTCAAAGCGCTGTAATCACGGTATCACGATTTTAATGAGAATTAAAAATTGAAACGGCAATGCTAACCGTCTATCTCTGTTTATCATTAAGCTGGTAATTATTTCATCCGTTAATGGTAATGATACGAAGAGTGTTCAAATGTAAACAAGTCCTAGATCGAGAACTCTGGGGACACTAACCACTTTCATGATGGACCGTTCCCAGGCGATGGATTTCTGCAGTTGCTGAATGCAGAGCGCCAGCTGAGCCGCGCTGCGGACCTCACCCAGCGCTTTCCGCCACAACCTCATCCCCGGAGCCAACTCCTCCTCACCGCTTCCAGGGCACAGGAAACAGGAAGTCAGCATCATTTTACAGTGGGTCACATTATCACACACAGAATGATAACAACAACCAACATCCAACAGGAGTGCACAGAAAGCAAAATGAAGAAGAAGAAAAAGTGCAAGAGTGTTTTAGTTTTGAGCCACTAGGGTTAAAGATTTATAGCTCCCTGGGGAGCTTGGTGACATCCCACACCTCGCAATGTGGAGTCCATTCTGGAGCAGGTGAATAAGTTAGAAGAAGAGGTCATATAGAGGGTAGTCAGTCTCTTTTATCAGTGTGATGCAACATGCACAGAGCACGTGTAATACAGACACAAACACCTGAAAGGCACCACACAGTGAGGAGGGGCAGGACAACCACAAGAGGCTCCGTTGAAGAGGCCCCCGGTGAAGCAGAAGAAGCAAGGTGCGCTATCTTGAGGAGGAGTCTGGGATGAACCTACCCTTCACCATCACCACTACTGGATGGCGCGGGAGCGGGTACAGTGACTGTACCCACGTTATCCAGTCTGATCTGAATGGTGGTGCTTAAGGGGCTCTTCAGGTACCTTCGCTCGATGTTCCTCTCCAACTCTGCCAGCCTGGTGACAGCTATATCTAGGGGATTGTTGGGGCGCCGCAGCATGCTGCCAGGCACTTCCTCCTGGCCGGCCTCCAGGGGAGAGAAGGGCTTCTGCTCATAATACACCAGGTCCTCCCTCTCCGACCTGGCCTCAGGGTGCATCCAGCCCTGGGACAGAGAGAGACATCAGTGACATGTGGCCATCAAAGCACACTAATTCATCTCCATTACAGGAGTGGTGCTCAAAGTGGGGTCCGGGGACCCCCAGGGGTCCTTGAGGGGGTTCCCCAGCAAAAATGGGAATACTTTATTTTCACAATAATTCCATAAGTAACACAATGACAGAATGTATGACTATTTTGGTCATGGGTTTCATACGCTTTCTGTAAGAAAACATTGAAAAGCAAAAATCATATCAGATGGGGGACCCTGAAACAAAATCTTAACAAGTGAGGGTCCGTGGACTAATTTGTGTCAGTTTAGGGGTCCTTGACATGAAAAAGTTTGAGAACCACTGCCATACAGTCTGACGCCGGTGCACGGTAAATTCATGAAATGAATATGGGAAAATCAGACATTCATCTGTATGAGCTAGAACTCCATGAGAGAGCAGGAGATTTGTGTGGCTGTACCTTGACCTGCAGGCTGGCAGAGGTGACTCTCCTCTCCAGATCCTCCACCTGCTGCAGCAGGCTGATGTCCACCTCCATGGCCTGCTCCTCAACACACCAGCTCTCCACCGTCTCCTCGCTCACCTGCTGCTCCGCAAGCTCGGCCACCTCAATCACTGCCACTACACACACAGTACATGCAAACATCATGTCAAAGAACATTTAGCTCCAAACATCTCAATTCTCATTCATATCAGAAGCATTCCTTCCAGCACGTCAATTTTAACATTTTACGTAAAGTACCACTTATTTACATGTCACAATCAGGCCATGACAAAAGGTCAAAAAGCACTTGTCCATCACTGCATGTCTAGACAACCTTAGCTGAATCTTAATGATCCAAATCTGAAAAAGACTTCAAGAGAGCAGAACAAAAGTGGACCCACCATCTTTGCTCTTGGCACAGGACTGGGCCATATACTCCATATGCTTTTGGATCTGTTTCTGCAGGGCCTTCTCTCTGACGCCTCGGCTGTGGAGCGCCCTGACCAGAGTATGCAGCTCCGCCATGTCTGACACTCTCCACCAGCCATGCAGCATCTCTGCGCGCACACACACACACACACACACACACACACACTTAAAAACATCTATTATGTAGTGTAGACTAGAGGTAAAAGCACTCGCCTAACACCGCAGCCCCGGGTTCAGTTCCCGGTAGCGGTACTTCCGGCTTGGTCAGACGTTCCCACAGACACAATTGGCCGTGTCTGCGGGTGGGAAGCCGGTGGGGGGTATGAGTCCTGGTCGCTGCACTAGTGCCTCCTCTGGTCGGTCGGGGTGCCTGTTCATGGGGAGTGGAACTGGGACTGGGGCGGGGGGGGGGGGCAGTGAAACCCCTCGCTGTCAGGTGAGAAGAAGTGGCTGGCGACTGCACATGTATCAGAGGAAGCATGTGCTAAGTCTACGGCTCTCCCCAGATCAGCAGAGGGGGTGGAGCAATGACCGGGACAGAGAATTGGACAAGTACAATTGGGGAGAAAAATCTGGATTTTTTATTGATCACACACTTTATTATTCAATGATATTCCATTGTAGCAACATAGGGAATGTGTATAATGACAGCCTTCACAGCATGTAGCCCAGTGCTGTCTGGCCACTGAACATCTTTAGTCCAGCACATATCTCTTGTGTGTGCTGGCAGGTTGCCACGCTTACCCTCGGGGATGGGCCGAGGACTCGGGTGGTCCTGGTTCTTGGCCACCTCCACAGCAGGGAACAGCAGGGCAGCGGGGGGCTTGTCAGCAGGGGGCTCTGGGGTCTCGCTCGTGCCGATCAAGTTGCAATCCACGAGGAAGGGGTTGCTGTTCCCGTTGGCATGACCCTCAGCCTGCTGGTAGGCCAGAGCCAGCATGGGCGCTAGAGAGGTGCCCGGGAAGGGCAGGTTGGCGCTGGCCCAGCCACAGAATGGCAGCCCCATTTGATGAACACCAGACCTCATTTGCTGGAGGAAGGAAGGATAACACAACACTGTGAAATATGTCCGCACGCAATTTCTGTCCACTCACAAATGACACACAACGCAATAAACTCTTCCATTTGTCATGTGTTTACCATATGGCAAAAAAAAAAAAAAAAAATGTAATCAGGGTGTAATGCTTGCGATGCATGTCAGACAGTGTTATTAAATAGCACAGCATCAGCCTGTGTGATGGCGTCTGAGATGGAGGTAGTGTTATCCACCAACCTGAAGTATGGACAGTTGCAGGTTATTGATGGCAGCCGGATGAATGGCGCTGGCTGTGGATATGAGGTTAGGGGAGAGGGAGGGTGGGGACCTGGGCCTGAGGGACTGCGGAGAGGAGGAGGAGCCTGGAGGGGTGGAGCCAGAGGTGACCGACGACTCGTCACAGGGAGAGCGAGGCAGCACGCTAAACCACTGGCTGCTCTTCTCTGTCAGCGCCTTGGAGAGCTGCTCGTTGTGGAGGCTGGACTGTGGGCTGCAGGTCATCCAGGGGCTGCTGCTGAGGTAGGGGGCGCTGAGCAGAGATGGCACCGAAGCATCCGTGGTTTTAGCCGCGGCTCCCAGCTGAGAGGGGCCAGGCGAGGGGCTGCAGGAGACACTCGTCTGAGAGCTGAGGTAGGTGGTGGCGGGGACTTTGCGAGGACAACTGTTTGGACTGTTGTGAGAATTGTCCGAGTCTGGGGACATCTTGGCTACTTCCAGGAGTTTGCTGAGCTTGGAGAAGGAGCCAGGTTTCTGCAGGAAGAGGTTGAGGGTGTCTTTGCCCTGCTGGCTCTCTGGCGTGGCCGTATCTCGGTCCGTGCTCTGCGCCGGGCTGGAGACCACTGGCTTCTCCTCTTCCTCCAGCCGCTCCTCTTTCACCTGCCTCGCTTGAGTCGTCCTCTGTCGTTCCCTCTCCTTCTCCAGCTCCTCGGAACCTGAGAGACACAACCACTAACATCAGCCCAGCCACAGTGCACAAAAACACACCCTCATTTTCACCCTGCGCATGCTGAACAAGGAAGAAGGGTGGATGAAAACTGAACTTCCACTTTGTGCTGTGAAAAGTCCGTTTGGGCTCACACACACCTTCGCTGCTGCCCATGCCTTCGACAAAGATGCCGCCGCACTGCGGCAGCACCCAGTAGCGCCTCTTGTAGCGGTCCTGCCCGAACACCATGGAGCGCAGCGAGTGGGACGACTCAAACAGCTTCCGTCTGATCTGACTTTGTTGCTGGAGAGAGAGAGAGAGAGACAGAAAGTACATGAAGTCCAGCTCTGGTGCATCACATTCATTGATGAGCTGAAAATACTTCTGTCTTATTAGGTTTAATGACCTTGTATGATTTGTCTATCTGCTTCTCCAGCTCCTCCACGGTGGACGCGTGGTCGCTGTCATCCTGGTTGAAAAGATCTCATTAGTGCGAGGCCAGCGGTCCAGCTGACATTTAGCAGAGAGACAAACACGGGTGTAGTTATTAGTGGCTTCAAATGAAGACATCTCACTCTCACTAACCTCCTCCTCGCAAATCTCCACTTTTTTCCCTTTCTTTGCCGCTCCGTCCTCCTCCTCTTCGTCGTCGTCATCGCCCTGGTCCTCGCTGTCCTCGTCTTCGTCGTCGTCCTCCTCGCTGTCGCCTTCTTTCCTCTTGCGTTTGCGCCCGGCAGTCGGGCTGCTGAGGGCGTGGCCGTCCTCTCCGGCCATACTGCTGTCCCTCTTACCCGTCTTCTTGGCATGGACACTCCTTTGTCTTGGAACGCAACAATGGACAGTCATCTCTTTATAGTACTATAGCATGTTGAAGACACGTTCATGTTCAAAGCATCATCTTCGTGTTTCCCTTCATAAACTATATGACCACTCATCTGACTCTCATCCATATATACCCAACCATCTACCTTACTGTCCAACATCCAAACACCAATTCTGTAGCACATTTAGAGGTCCCAAATGTTGGAACTCCCCGTCTCCATCGCTGAAGTCTTCAACTTCTCTGACAGCTTTTAGGGCTGCAGCTAAAGAAGGTGCCGATTGTGGCATGAGCCTTGGACTAATACCGCTGTTATCCGGTCTAACTTTTTCTTTTTTATTATCTTTTTGTCAAAATGTTCATCGTTGCTTTTATTTATACGTTTAGTACGATATATATCTTCTTCTTTTGTTCTTATATGATCTAATCATGATAGGAGAGGACTCTGTATAAGCCCTCCCAGCCTCCCTTCTCTCCCAGCACTACCCACTGATTTCTGTAGTTTGTTCGTTTTCTTTTTTGATCAATTCTGGATCATATTCTGTATAAAATAAATAATAATAATACAAAAATCTACTGAAACAAATAAACTATTTATTGTTCTCCACAATTTAATGGAGGGAACCTGATTGGTCAAGCCAAAATTGCTTTGAAATGTCTGATCATGTTGATTTGACACTGCACATCAGCATCTCATTCACTAACACAGGTGTGTTTATGTGTATCCATCCACAGCACCTATAGACGGTTTTCACCAGAGCGCAACCCCACAGCACTTCCTTTTTCTCCGCATTCGGCAAACTGCAGAAATATTCACTTGACATCGTTACTTTTTTTTTCTCCGCTCAGCTGTATAGACGGTTTTCACAGAATGGTCAGTCCTGCACTTGAATGTTTTTTTTTCTTTGATGTCCATAACAAACACTGCAACAGGAAGTGAGCGGGGGTTCAATTTAGAATGTTTTTGTTGTCAAGTTAAAACCGTCTATAAGCGCTCCTCTTTACACGATGCATACTTTATACTCACTTGCGAAGTTTGCCCTCGACAGCCCACTTGTCCTTCCTTAGGTTGGTCATATGATCAATGTTTTTGTCGATCTCGCTGCAGAGGAAAGGTTCAATTAAATGTACGCTAGTTAAAATTGTTGAGACATGCAGAAATAACGAAGATTTCTAATAAGAAGAGCATGGGACATTTGCACCACACTGCAAGGTGCAGCAGATGTGTTTTCAAAGCATTACTGGTACTCGTGAAAAATTGATGGCATGTAACACAGTGGAATTTGTCCTATTCCTTTTGGTACTTGTGTTAGTACATTAACAATTTAAGCCCCAATGAATTAAACAAGGCAGCGCTGTCCACTCTAAAGCGAGAAGATGAACCTGCTTGAATCAGGCAGATAAGGAACACTTGTTTACAGCGCGTTAGCTTGCTTGTTTTTAGCCAAGAGGGCAAAATCAAACATGGCGGGGCGTTAGAGTAGTGTAGAGTTAAAAACACTCTCCTACCACCGCCGGAGACCCGGGTTCAATTCCCGACAGCGGCACTTCCGGCTTGGTCAGACGTGCCTACAGACACAATTGGCCGTGTCTGTGGGTGAGAAGCTGGTGGGGTATGAGTCCTGGTCGCTGCACTAGCGCCTCCTCTGGTCTGTCAGGGCACATGTTCGGGGCACGCGGGGGAGAGGGGTGGGGAAATAGCGTGATCCTCCCACGGCGCTACGTCCCGCCGGTGGAACGCCTCGCTGTCAGGTGAAAAGAAGCGGCTGCAGCAGCGGAGGAAGCATGTGCTAGTCTATGGCTCTCCCCAGATCGGCAGAGGGGGTGGAGCATGAGTATCAGAGAGAGGCAGCACCAAGCACATGGCCCTTACCTGACCACAGCCTTACTGCAGCACAGCTCGTTGACCAGGAAGGCCAGCATGGAGGCCTTCTGGGAGGGGCTGTGGGCCTGGAACGCCTTGGTCTTCAGGCTGAGGGCCAGCTCGCTCTGCTCACACTGAGCAGACATGTAGATCTGCAGGATCTCAGACACATTGTCTCGGTTGATTCCCACATTAGTCAGGTGGTCCCCCAAGGCAGTCTTAGTCTGACAAATACAATATTTCAAGAAAGAGTTATAGAATAGAATAATATACAAAATAGTCTTAGGTCACACAGATGGCTTCAGTTTAACCCATCGATACCTGATGCAGCATTTGTGTGTGTATCCCTTTGTTAACGCGGTTTGCGGTCTTAAAGGGACACACACACAAATGCTGCATCAGGTATCAATGGGTTAAAGTGCCTTCTATCAGAACAGAGTTTGGCAAAGCAAGCCTGTTCCACTATGGCCCTCGGTCCTGATTTCTTTAAATGATTTTAAACATAGAATAACGGAAGTGAGTGGTCACTGTTGGCTGCACTTGTTTGAACTAACAAACCCACAACAACATTTGACTGCCTTGCTTATGCATTATGTATTTGTTTTAATCTCAACTTCCTAGTTAATTGAAAGGTTGTATAAGTATAAATGCCTCTTATGCTTCCTTTTTGAATGTATGTTATATAACCACAGGGCAGAGGTGACAGGTGTCACAACATAAAACATGAGTGACAGTGAGTGGGTGTGAGTCACAGCAGGAAGTGGGTGGAACACAGAATCTCTTGCTAAATGTTGTACAGTACCACGGCTCCAGAATAAGAGGCTGTCAGCTGGGTTCTAAATGTTGTACAGTACCACGGCTCCAGAATAAGAGGCTGTCAGCTGGGTTCTAAATGTTGCACAGTACCACGGCTCCAGAATAAGAGGCTGTCAGCTGGGTTCTAAATGTTGCACAGTACCACGGCTCCATAATAAGAGGCTGTCAGCTGGGTTCTAAATGTTGTACAGTACCACGGCTCCAGAATAAGAGGCTGTCAGCTGGGTTCTAAATGTTGCACAGTACCACGGCTCCAGAATAAGAGGCTGTCAGCTGGGTTCTAAATGTTGTACAGTACCACGGCCCCAGAATAAGAGGCTGTCAGCTGGGTTCTAAATGTTGTACAGTACCACGGCTCCAGAATAAGAGGCTGTCAGCTGGGTTCTAAATGTTGTACAGTACCACGGCTCCAGAATAAGAGGCTGTCAGCTGGGTTCTAAATGTTGCACAGTACCACGGCTCCATAATAAGAGGCTGTCACCTGGGTTCTAAATGTTGTACAGTACCACGGCTCCAGAGTAAGAGGCTGTCAGCTGGGTTCTAAATGTTGTACAGTACCACGGCTCCAGAATAAGAGGCTGTCAGCTGGGTTCTAAATGTTGTACAGTACCACGGCTCCAGAATAAGAGGCTGTCAGCTGGGTTCTAAATGTTGTACAGTACCACGGCTCCATAATAAGAGGCTGTCAGCTGGGTTCTAAATGTTGCACAGTACCACGGCTCCATAATAAGAGGCTGTCAGCTGGGTTCTAAATGTTGTACAGTACCACAGGTCCAGAATAAGAGGCTGTCAGCTGGGTTCTAAATGTTGTACAGTACCACGGCTCCATAATAAGAGGCTGTCAGCTGGGTTCTAAATGTTGTACAGTACCACGGCTCCAGAATAAGAGGCTGTCAGCTGGGTTCTAAATGTTGTACAGTACCACGGCTCCAGAATAAGAGGCTGTCAGCTGGGTTCTAAATGTTGCACAGTACCACGGCTCCAGAATAAGAGGCTGTCAGCTGGGTTCTCTTCCTAAATGTTGTACAGTACCACGGCTCCAGAATAAGAGGCTGTCAGCTGGGTTCTAAATGTTGCACAGTACCACGGCTCCATAATAAGAGGCTGTCAGCTGGGTTCTAAATGTTGTACAGTACCACGGCTCCAGAATAAGAGGCTGTCAGCTGGGTTCTAAATGTTGTACAGTACCACGGCTCCATAATAAGAGGCTGTCAGCTGGGTTCTAAATGTTGCACAGTACCACGGCTCCATAATAAGAGGCTGTCAGCTGGGTTCTAAATGTTGCACAGTACCACGGCTCCAGAATAAGAGGCTGTCAGCTGGGTTCTAAATGTTGTACAGTACCACGGCTCCATAAAAAGAGGCTGTCAGCTGGGTTCTAAATGTTGTACAGTACCACGGCTCCATAATAAGAGGCTGTCAGCTAGGTTCTAAATGTTGCACAGTACCACGGCTCCAGAATAAGAGGCTGTCAGCTGGGTTCTAAATGTTGTACAGTACCACGGCTCCAGAATAAGAGGCTGTCAGCTGGGTTCTAAATGTTGTACAGTACCACGGCTCCAGAATAAGAGGCTGTCAGCTGGGTTCTAAATGTTGTACAGTACCACGGCTCCATCATAAGAGGCTGTCAGCTGGGTTCTGTTGTACAGTACCACGGCTCCAGAATAAGAGGCTGTCAGCTGGGTTCTGTTGTACAGTACCACGGCTCCATAATAAGAGGCTGTCAGCTGGGTTCTGTTGTACAGTACCACGGCTCCATAATAAGAGGCTGTCAGCTGGGTTCTCTTCCTAAATGTTGTACAGTACCACGGCTCCAGAATAAGAGGCTGTCAGCTGGGTTCCTTGAAGAGAATAATGGAAAGTCACATAAAGGCGTGACTAAGCCCCACAGAATAGCGTGGAGAAATGGCTTTCGGGGACGAATTAAAATGTCTGGTTGAAACTGTAGCCGTGTATTAAGAGCTCTAAAACACTGATACCCTCCATAACAGATAAGCCTCTTCAGTTAGCTGCACAGAGCCACAGTATTGATAACAAGCTATTGTGTGTGCTGGTTGGAGAGCTGGGGTCAGACAGCACACTGCATGTACTTTACAATTCTCTGACTGGTACCCTTCTTGTACATAAAAAAAATATAGCAGCTGTGCTCATATCATAATGGCGGCCATTGTTGACACCCTCCAAGCATTTCTCTTGCATCTACTGTATCCTCCATTAGTATTGCTGTAATTTTTTTCTTTAATATTTTACAGCACAACAGAGTAGGCTATATTAACACAAAATCGTCATGTGTCTCAAGCAGCTAGTTTCATGCCTGGGTGCAGACGTTGACGTTCGAACCCGCCCACTCCTCCGAGTTGAGTTTTGGCTGCTTCTGGTCTGCCATCGTGGCATGCAACAGCCATTTTCTCAGTCGAAAAAACGACTGGTCCAATGAGCACCGAGGGGGGGGGGGGGACTAGCGATTAGCCAATCGGCACCAATAAACAGCAAAACAGGCGGGACTAACGCTGTTGTCAATCAGTTTCCCCCGTTGTCAAGTGTGCCCAGGAGTAATAACAACAATGGCAGCCGCTATAGAGGAGATACTATCGAGACTGTTTTAAATTGATTAAAAGTACCAATTACATTTAAAACCGAACAGCACTCTGCTTTGAAGACATGTATTCAAATGGGAGATTTCTTTGTCTTCCTCCCACTGGATTTAGGAGACGTTGGTCTAAAGTAGCCTGACATCACCAGAGGAAATAATACATGTCAGGTTCCCAGGCTAAGTCTCTAGTGATTGGTTATGGAAAATCAAATCCTCTTCCCCATTGAAATCGGTTGGAGTGAAGGCAATGTCAGACTAGACGATGGAAAAGTAGTGTTAATGAGTTGACAATTCAGTCTGATATCAGGCTGGCTGGTTTCCACAACTTTGTCACTTCTGGCAGCTAAAAAGAGAGCAAAAGCTGACTTCTCCAAACACTTCCTGAAGCAAGCATGCAGTGAAAAGTGACATTTGTTCAATAGCTACATCACTACATGCTGAATTAAAGAATATTTTCGGCATATGGAAGCAGGTGTGTGTGTGCGTGTGCGTTAGGCATGGGTCGATTTCCCGTTTTTACCGGTTCGGTTCGGTGTATGAGCCCAAACCGGTTTGATCACGTGCGAACCGGAAAAAACGAATTTAATTTTTTTTTTAATATAAAAAAAATAGTGCCAATCCATTCTGATTGCACTATTTTTCGTATTAGCCTCTTCTCAAGTTGCACTAGTAGGCAAAGGTCTTATTTTGTTTATTATGTTGATGTTTGAAGAAAAGTTAAGGTGAATAGTTATGAGAAATAAAAACAGTGTGTTGTTATAGTTAAATGGTTCTGCTTATTTTTATTCAGTGTTAGTGCTGGTTGGCATACCAGCTTAGAGGTGCATTATCGCCACCAACTGCAGTCGCATTATAGTCATATATGGGCTACACTTTAAAAATAAAAATAAAAAAAATGTAAAATTCGATATATCGGTTTGATACGTTTTTTTGGGAAATATCGAACCGGTTTCAAAATTTTCAAACCGACCCATGCCTAGTGTGCGTGCGACTGTATTTGCTTAAAATGTCCATATCACTGCAATGACTCTGACCTTGTGTCCTGGAGGTAGACCAGGATCACACACCGCTGCGGAGAGCATGCGCACCAGCAGGTCGTGCACTTGGCCCATACTGTCCCCGATGTTCAGCAGCCCTTCCTGCAGTTGGTTCAGGTTGGGAACGTCGGCGTTTACGTCGAATCCCAGCACCTTGCCAAAGCTGCGCAGGAACTGCAGCAACATCAGGCAGTCGGAGAAGGTGCTTCCTGGTAAGACCAGGCCAGGGATATGGGACAACTCGGGGAGGGGCTGGAAAGAAAGCGGATTTAACAAGTTAAATACTGTATAGGCCAAACTACAATGTTAGATGTATTATTACTCTGCACATTTTGCCTGAATTCCAACAAAGAAATAGATGGCAAAGACAGATTGTAATAGGGTCAGTAATACATTTTATAATATGTTTGGGTGTGAGGCTTACAGGGAGATATGGAAAAGAATGTCTCACACGTTTTAAATAAATGATCAGGTTTATCAAGAGATTCAATATTTTCTTACAATAGAAGTGCTGATTTCAGAGCAGCCCAGCTCTTAATTCAAATGGATCCAATCATGTGACCTATAATAATGGCTGTAGATCAGGCTTCCTCTTCTTACATGTTATGAGTACAGGCCCTGAACTACTCTCTCTGATGAGACACTGAGAGAGTACTGCTTTGGTTGTGCTATGACACCAGTAGCCACTTGATGGCAGTCTTTTGACCTATACCTGCTTTTCCTTTTAATCAATTCAAGATGCTTTCAGTGATATTAAGCCTATGTTTTGGTGGAGCTGATACTGAAAGAATGAAATCATAGATTTGTCAAAAGCAATTCTAATCTTCATACAGTCCTCTTGGTGATTATTGCAAAATGTCACAATAAGACAAAAATCCCTATACAACCGTCGTTTGAGGTTCCAAGTGATGATAGTGGAAAAACCGTGCTTTGTGCCCACATCTACTGTACAGATGGAGACTTCAGCTGTCCATGATGACATGCATGTGCTCTCATGTTCATCTCCCAAAGTCCCCACAGGCAGCATGTGATGTGAATACCTTATGATCTGCTAAGCACATGTCTTCATTTGGCTTCTTCAGCTCCTTGGCAATTTCCAGCTCCAGCCTCCTCAGCTCCAATTTCCTCTCCTTATTTAAGCGTTTCTCATCCTTCTTCTCCTGCTTCAGCCGTTCTTTGTCCTACAGCCAAGTGAAAGACATGTCAACAGTGTGGGCAAGCTGCCCTGCTGCAGACTATTGTTGTGAAAGATTACGTCTTTTTGGTCAAGCATTGCTCCTGAGAATTCTGAGAAGAGCTGCTTCGGGAGGGGGGCAACTCTGAGTTGTATTCACAGTTCATATAATTTATATGGAGTGTAAATTATACAAAATAAAATAAATTATAATTTAATTTCAGTGCAAATTCGCAATGTTAACATATGCAAATTTCCTAAATGCAGGATGCCACCCGGCTTTTGAGTTTTGCCCCGCCCCCACGGCCCCCCTTTCCGCCAATTGGCATGAACACACACGACCTCCGTACCAGATTTCAGCCCTCTGCCCCTGCAATCCTGCATTTCGAAATGTGCTGCCCTCCCCCTCCTCCAGGCACACACACACACACACACACACACACACACACACACACACACACACACACACACACACACACGCACACACACACACACGACCTCCATAGGCCTGTTAGGGGCGAAAACTGTGCCCGCTAAAGGGTGGTGAACTTTTTGTGGACTGACCAACTGACCGATCGACTTATAGAGCTGCTGGTCGCAGCTACCAAAGGGTTAATGGAGGCTAGGAGGAAGCAATGGCTGGTTCCACGGAGACGTGTGCGAGTCAGAAAGTACGCACCTCTGCCTTCTTACGGGCATCCATAGCCTTCATGAGCATCATGTGCTGCCTGCGTCTCTCCCTCTCCTGGCAGAGCACACAAACACACTTACACACTGTTTGGAAAAGGGAGTCACAGACGCTGACAAACACAGTAGGAACTGCTCACTATGACATGCACAGAACAGACATACATCACAATGTACCACACTTACTACACAACCAAAATGGTTCGACATTGGACTGTGGTTAAAGTGTAAAGACAAATACAATTACGGTAAACAAAATGCAAAACAATGACGACTGAAAAGCAAAATGACAAAGCATAACGTATGAGGGCAGTGCCATATACAGAGAAAGCATAACGTATGAGGGCAGTGCCATATACAGAGGAAGCATAACGTATGAGGGCAGTGCCATATACAGAGAAAGCATAACGTATGAGGGCAGTGCCATATACAGAGAAAGCATAAGAAGTTAGAATAAAGGTGCGTTCACACCGACCTATTAAAGTTTTTCGCTGGCGTCGAGTTTACATACAAAGTCAATGCAAACGAGCGATTGAGCGTATATTCGCCTGGGAGAAAAATCGCTGGGCGTCCGAGCGACAGAGACAGAGCGATAGGGAGAAAATATGCTCGTCGCTCGAGATGAAATATCCCAACTCGAGCGAAAATACGCTGGCATCAGTCGCTCGCCGCTCAACGCTGATTGGCTGCCGTGTGAGAGCGAGTCAAGGATCACACTTGCTTGGAACAAACCGCTGGTTTATTGTGTGGCAACAAACCGCATTGACAGGCTGACAGCTGACATGAAGTGAAGTCTGTCCTACCGGTATGGAGCTCGCATTAGGAGCACGCTGATAGGCTTTAGCTTGTAAACAATGACGGTGGCTCGTAGTGGACAAATATCATGACATTGCGTAACGTTATATCCCCCACATGTCCGTCATCTCGTGTGCCTGTTGATGAGCGATTTAAACAGAGCGACAGAGCGATTCCAAAGGGTTGACTTGAGCGACAGAGCGAAAAATAAATATCTCGGTGTGAACGCACCTTAAGCCTGTAATTAATTGGAGCAAGTTGGCAATAAGCACACTGAAAGCTGGTACGGGCCAGGAATTGTAGAACTATTAGCAAACAGATATTGTGTAAGGTGTTACAGAGATAAGCAAAAAGGTGATTTGTAATCAACCGATGAACAGCCCGTTGTGAAATGATCACAACTTACTGGAGAGGAACTTTAAATGATTGCATACTTTATTTCACGTGGAAAGTAAACTATGGATGATATATGATGATGATCTATGATTGCCTCTCTTTTCACAAACTCAATGGGAGATATACCAGCATTGTACTGTCACGATAAAGCTTTAAATCATAAATTAGGAAAAGGAACAGATAACACAAATATTAATTATGTGTCAGTTAACATCGCGATCTAAATTATTGACAATACAAATTGTATATTGTTGTTTTTTAGACTGTAAAATGGATCATGTCAAATTGGCTCACATACTGTACAGCAAATGGAATTTTGAGCACCTTATTTCTAATCCAAAACATAAACAACGCAATGGATCATGGTTGGTGTCCGTTTGGGCTATGAGAGTACAATGCACCCTGTGATGATGTCTGTGGAGTCGAGGCATTTTGGATGGTCTTGGGCCGATAATGGATGTGTTTTCTCTCAGAGACAAACAGCGCAGACATTATGCAACGCACTGTTCTGGAAAAGCCATGCAGAAAGGATGTAGTATGACTGCAGCCGACGCTACACTTTATGCATCGCTATGATGGCAACCATTTATCACGACGAGTTCACAATATGGTGTTAGATGTACAGAAACAAACATACCCATACCATATCTAGTCTATGCCTCTCCAACTCCTGGTAGAAAGAGTTGGCAAAGTATTATGAAATAGAAAATCACACATAAAAAAACCATGTTTGCAAGAACCCGCCAAACCTAAACCACTACACCTTCAGAACCCCCCCCCCCCCGCCCCGCCCACACCAACAAGCCTGGAAGAAACCCAGAGGATAATTCGACAGGTAATTTGACAGGGAATAATGAAGTAGTTGCTCGATTAGGCTACAACAAGTTACGATTGTTAGAACCCTTCTCCAAGAAATTAAAAACAGAGGGTGAGAACAGCTTTAGGGTTGTGTGGTCAAGGACAGGAACACCTACCTGGTGCTTGAATACAACAGCTTGCTGTCTTCGCATCTCCTTCTCCTTTAGGGGAAAAAAAAAAGATGAATTCAATTATAAACCAAAACATCTTCACATTTCATCTCACAAAAAGAAAGGAAAAGCTGACAACCTCTTTTTATTCAACAGCAGACTGCCAAAATTCCAACTCTTCTGATTGACAGGCGTGTAGTGTGGGCGGGTTTTGAGCTCATGTGAAAATGGAAAAGCCCTCGTCATTTTATAGACACACGTAGGATGTAGGAGGGAGAGGCGGCGTCTTTTTACGACACTGATTAACATGGAAAAGGTCTGCTCTGAGGGTGCCAGGGACGTTCTGCTTAGTCGTGAGAATCTCTACCCTGCAGCGTGACATTAGGTTCACCCAAATGAGGCACACACGGGACATTCATGCTAGTTGGCTGAGAACGAGGAGTGGGCTTCCTTGTGTTAGGTACAGCAGGACTGCAGGCAACAGAGGCCACAACGTTCACAGTTAGTTCTTGAAGCACATCTAACTAACCTTGTTTCGTTTGTCAGACTCCAATATTTTGGCATTGGCTGCTTCTTCCTTCCTTTTCCTTTTCGCCTGTGCATGCAAAACAGGTCTTCAGGTCATGCAACAGAAGCACTTGACAGATTTGTACAGAACATACAGCTCGTCATTTGAAACCTTTACACACGTGGCAAGCTTTAACACACATTTACTGGCCCTTTCATGCAAAAGCTTGGAATGAACAAATATCCGGTATGCTTGATTCATTGAAATCACTTGAGATCATTGTCTTAATTAAAATCCAAAAGTGAAAAGGATCTGGATTTTACACCCATAAATTCAATAAAGTGGTGTTTGTATCAGAAATGGTTAATCATAACTGTACTTTCTGTTATAGAGTGCGGTTGATTGAAAGATACAGTAGCTGATGCTGTGCGATGGCAAATATTCCACAGAAAGCTAAATAGACCCAGTGGCATACTGGTAGTGTCAAACAGAACATACTGCAATCTTGAGCAATGAGATAATTATTTCCTCCCATTAACACTAAAAAGACAAAATGGCTGTAGTTCTTATGAAATACCAGCAGGCAGCCAGAATAAATTAAAGTAAAATTTCTATCAGTAATTATAGCCCCGGTGAAATCCTGTTAAGAGCCTCTTGCCAAGCGTGTCAGCTGAAATTTGATTTATAAAAGCTAAAATACTTAGCGAGAGAATATAAAATAGCTTTTGCCCCTACCCATGGTAAACTCTGGGCCACCTCTAACTAATGATAATATTCTGTGTTAAACTCCACCATACAGTATCTGAGGAGATTTTCATATTCAATGGCACTATTGGAAAAAACCAATTAAGCATTAGTCACATGTAGTCACCAGACGTAACTAAAAGTGGAAGCACATCATTTAGGAATAGCCTTTGGTTGGGTTTTTTGAAAAGTCCTATCAACAGCAGAAAGGAAGTGTTTTAGAATGTTTCTGCAATAACTTTCAGCACCAACCTGGAGAATTTGCTGTGCACGGAGTTCTTTCTCCAGACGAATCTGCTGAATGCGCTTGATCTTCTCCTGGTGAAAGGGCGAGGGCAAGATCAAATGAATTAACTTTTAAGTCATGCATGTTATATAGAGCGGAGAGTGATGGTGTCGGTCTGTGTGTGTGTGTGTGTGTGGGGGGGGGGGGGGGGTGAAGAAGTACACTGGTTCTATGCAGATGAGGAAGGTTGGCAACTTCCTTTTATAATTTCAAAGCAATTGAATTGTGCTCAAAACATTTTCACCTTGAGTGCACAAACCCTGAATATCATTGGTTTGTTGACACCATCATATATATATATATACAGTATATATATATACAGTATATATATATATATATATATATACGGTATATACACACAGTATACAGTATATACAGTGTATATATATATATATATATATAGATATATATATATATATATACATATATAATATATATACACACACATATATATATAGTATATACAGTATATATACCGTAAATCCTCTAATAGTGGCCTCTATTCCATTAAGGCCTCTACTATAATAATGGCCGGGGGCACGGTCTGCACGGACCAATAAAGGCCTGCCTCCAATACAGGCCTCTCTGATTTGTTTTGTTGCCACAGGGCGTATTTTCACTGTGAGGTCACTGTGAAGCTGAATCTGATTCTTATTGACTGTGCTGAAAACTGGCCAGTCTGCCATTTGTTTTGTTTTTATGTGACATTGGGTAGATTTACTGCTGTGGTATAGAGACACTGCGTAACGCGTCATCATTCAGAAACCATGCCCAAGACGGGGGAAAATGGAAACCCCCCCCTCCAATCCTGGCGTTCTCCTATGTCACGTGCATGGTTGCGTGTTGCACAAAAAGATCGTATATACGGAAGATGAACACTCCAACTTACTTCATTGACAGCAACATCCACATTTTTCTTCTCGCCAATTCTCAATGGCTTCCTTGTTTTGCTCAGGAGTACAAAAAAACTTTAACTGCCGATTTTTGACATTTGCTGTCTGCGCAGCCCACCACACAACAGCTTTTAGCTATGTTTGAAAATGACGCTGGTGTGTGGAAATGAACAGAGCTTTTCCCCCCGTGATGGGCGTGGCCTATTTCATGCAGTGTCTCTATTCCAGTTTACTGATGTGATCGTTATTAAGACAACTTACCGTAACTGTGAAGTTAATTTATTTGCTTTGTGTTTGGCTTTCGGCAATATTTTGCAATAAAAGTCAGGAAATTAAAGGAGTATGTCCATGAGAGTTTAATATTAAGAAATAAAGGCCTCTACTCTAATATAGGCCTGCCTCCAACAAAGGCCCGGGGCTCTCTGCGGCTCAGTAAATAAAGGCCCCGGTCACTATTAAGAGGCTTTACGGTATATATAAACTAATAATAATCGTCTGATGCAGACAGGTGTGGAGCTCTTGACAGAACATGAAACAACGCACACAAAGAGAAAGCCTTACTTGCTGTTTAAGAATCTTCGTCTGCTCCTTCTTTTTCCGCCTTTCTTCAGCAGCCATTATTGCTGGAAGACACAAACAAATGAGGCTTGTGCACAGCATATGATCTAAAGCAGTGGTTCCCAACCACCGGGCCGCAGCGCATTTGGTACCGGGCCGCAAGCCCGGTCAAAATATATATATATATATATATATATATATATACACGTATATATATATATATTACAAAAAGTACAAACATAAATAAACGTCAACTTGAAACTATGTTTCAACTACCACACAGCCTATAATATTATAGCCTATGTTAATTAAAAAAAAATATATATATATATATTAAAATTGACAACCGGTCCGCGACTTTTTCCCCCATCTATCTACCGGTCCGCGGCACAAAAAAGGTTGAGAACCCCTGATCTAGAGAGTAACAGCACAGCATATGATCTAGAGTAACAGCACAGCATATGATCTAGAGCAGGGGTCACCAACCTTTTTGAGGTCGAGGGCTACCTGAAGGGTAGAGAGTCATGTGGGGGGCTACCTATTGAAATTTGCTCGATTTACCTTTAAATAATGAGTATTATGCATTTAATCGAGACATACACTCTTTTCTTTCACTGTTGTGAAGAAGAACTCTTCCTCCCACTCCTCGTGAAATTGGTAATGTTTTTTCTTTCGCTTTTCTGCCATTGTTCTTGCTTTCCATCATTTAGCTTAGCCGACTGATATAATCATCGGCAGCTGGCAGTCGCACTGTCGCAGAGTGAATGACGTAGTGACGTAAGGTAAAATTAAACTTTGACCCCAGCCCAGGCAGATCAAAATAGTTAATCAATAATTAATTATACACAGACAATAAATTATACACAGACAATAAACGTTTTTAAAACGTATGCATTGTTAAACCAATTATTTTCTACATTTGTGTGTTATTGTGGGAAGGGAGGAGAAAAACGAATAAAAAATAATTTTTTCTGATTATATTTTTTTGTTTTGTTTTTCCTTTCTTTCCCCTGTGTCTGAGCCTGTTTCTCTGTTTTGTCTTGTTTGTGTTCTCTAAAAATGTAAAATATGAAAAAAAAAAAAAAAAGAAGAAAAAAAATCATTTTTCTGAAAGTGGCCTGTGGGCGCCACAGCGCCACCCCGCGGGCGACCAGGTGCCCGCGGGCACCGTGTTGGCTACCACTGATCCAGAGTGTAACAGCACGCCTGACTGGATAGCAGCTGTTTACCTTGTTGCCTCCTTGCTTCCTTGGCTGCTTGTGCCATGGCCTGCTTCTCAAGTTTCCTCATCATTTTGATCTGTGCTGCCTGGCGAGCGATTTCTGTAACAAGAAGAAAGAAAAGTGTTATAGAAATCACTCACCTACTCAGTTAAAAACTTAAAGGACAAGGTATTAATCATCATCAATCTATGATACTCAAAGCATTCACTGCATCTCGGGCTGGGCAGTATATTGATATTATACCGTTATCGTGATATGAAACTAGATGTCTTAGATTTTGTATATTGTAATGTTGTGACATGGTTGTGTCATCTTATCCTGATTTTTTTTTAAACATTCTTTCAATAGATTTTCACAAAGAAAATAACAACTCAGTTCTGTATACAAAGTATTTGCATAAATGGTCTGGCATACGAGACACCCAGCATTCACGAGTCATCAGATCACAGTAATATTAAACATGGGTGATGTACATGCACAAAAAAGGTCCCCCCGCTCAATTATCTTCATGCCAGACTGCACTTAATCCCTAGAAGATCCAATGGTTTCTCCCATTTCCTCCCACCAATTCAGTGTCTCAATGTCTCTAAAGTGGCAGCGACAGAGAGTTTTACAATAAAGTGATGTCATTTTCTGAACTTAACAGATTGTTCTGTTCTATTATTTGCCTTTACCCACTTAGTCATTATATCCACATTACTGATGATTATTTGCAAAAAATCTCATTGTGTAATTATTTTGTGAAAGGAAAGTCATCCTTACATTATTGTGGCAATATCGATATCAAGGTATTTGGTAAAAAATAACGGGATATTTGATTTGATATCGCCAAGCCCTAAATGCATTATTATGTTATGAAGTCTTGCAACTTAAATTTTTGGTGTAACCACTTTCGTTCAACTTGCCTTGTCAACTACATATACATCAGTTAGTGATTTCCTAAATCATCATCATTATATAAAAGGGAGCAAGTGGGCTTTGTCTGTTTTGTTAACATTTTTGTCCCACTGATGTCACAATGTCTATGACATCATCAGTGACGTCATCTGTGACCTCATTATTGACCAAAATCGTCTTATGACATCACTGATGATGTCATAGGCAATTGTGACATCACTGATGATGTCATAGACATTGTGACATCATAAGTGATGTCAAGAGCAGGCGAGGCCGCACAGCGGCCCAGCTGCGTATGCGAGCTGCATGCCGGGCGAGCGGGCGAGCCTAGGAATCGAGCGCCCGTAGCGCGTGAGATGCCTAGTTTTCCAAAATGCCTGCTGACAACCCCCCAGAGAACGGTCCTAAACTTTAGGAATCCAGCTATTGGCTGTATGTGTAGGTGAAGAGAGCAATATCTACAGTGAACCAATAGCAAGAGGGTGAGTTTTTCCAGTTGAGAAAAACTCAAAACACAACATGTCTTGTGGCTGCATTGTACTATGGACTATTGAGGCTGCTGTCAGTGGAGGCATTGGTATCTCTGCCCCTGTATGACTGTTGATCGTCAGCGCAAAATGGCAAAAAAAAAAAAAAAAAAAAGTAAAAAGGGTAGGCGCTATAAGCGTTTGCTTCAGCCTACTCCTTTTCGGTCAGATCTTTTCAGGCTTGTATACACCCAACCAGCAATCACTGTTTGTTCTCTTATTTTGTTTTCTTGCTTTTCTTTAATCACAACTGTATTGAGCTGTACTTGTGAAATTGACCGAAATAAACTAAACTACGGTAAACTAAACTAAGAAAGAAGCCCGTGGCTCGTTGAATCAGGTCGTTTACCACTGATGTTTTATATCGTTAAAAATGGCTCTGCTATTCAACTCCACAGTACCGGTAGCTGGAAATATCCCAACATGATATCACGTCATGTGCAATTAGCCAGCGATCCAAGAGAATGAGAGAAATGCATCACTAAACAACAAAGCAGGACCCAGAAATGGGAGTGTTGTCGGGTGGATGTTCCCTTTAACAGGTGCCACAGATATCTTTTCTCCAATGTGAACTGACCTTGAGCTTCCAGCTTACGTAGAAGCTTGGCCCCGCTGACATGGTGGAAGCTGGTGTCAGCGACATGAGTAGGGTGTCCCTTCCTCTGCCGGGCCCCAGCGCCATCGCCCGCCTGCTGCTGCTGCTGCTGCTCACACTTGGAGCGACGGCTGCGTCTCCCATCCATCGCTATGATGCTGGGAACAATCTCCTCCTCGCTCAGCAGGAACCACTGTAAACCCTCGGTACATTCAAAGAGAAGGAATACGGGGGTTAGAACCTGAACATGTCCAGCATAGTATTATTATTTTTTTCTCACAATATTTTTATTCAGTTTCACATTTTTCTCCCCACATATATTACACATACATACAGACAATAGTAATCAAATTCACATATTACATAATTATATTAAGACAAAAATAAACTAAGCAAAACAATGATAAATAGCACAACACGAAACAAAGACAAAAAAATAAAATAAAAACAAAAAACAAAAAACTGCACATCAACGAGCTAGAAATGATATCAGAGGGTCCCATACCCTCTCAAAATCTTCTGCCCTTCCTCTACTGATATAAGTCAGGCGTTCTAGCGCCATACAGGCTGCCATCTCCCTCTTCCAAACTTGTATTGATGGTATTTCCATTTTTTCCAGCATAGTATTATTATTACGACTGGCCTGTTTCTGGATTGATTGGCTCATAGATTGAGTTTGATTTAGGCGTAACTGCAATCTGCCATTTGAACAGAGCTCTCGCAGCTGTACTGGGAAAAATACAACAAATGCAACAGAATATAAACGTGTGTTGTTGTTGTTGTTGTTGTTTACTTACACTGGCAGCTTACAGTATTTACAGTGTTTCATTCGTTGCATTTAATTTCAGCTCAAGAACTTGAAAAAGAAAAATGTAACAAAATGCTCTCTACTACATTGTGTGGCTGTTGCTCTTAGCCCCGCCCCCCTCACCAACACAATGTTTTCAGAACATGCACAGCAGTGGGGCAATGCAATGTCAATCAGGGAATAATTTCATCAATCGCAGATTGTAGCTGTAAAGTGGAATACATTACTACACCCTGATGATGGATTGAAACCGAAACATATGTTGCACTTAGAAGACATATTTTTGCATAGTCTATCTATGATTTCGAGCATGCTATTGAAGGCATGAATCATTGAACATGAATTAGGGACAACCCTAGAAGCATTTACCTCTTGTCCTTCTCTGGCTTCATAGAAGTCGCCAACTTTAATTTTCGTACTGAAGCTGAAGTTATCCCGCGAGATTTCAGCTATTCCATTTCTCAGTAAGTACTGTGGAGAAAACAATGTGGCTATGAAAAACACAAAGCCATGTATGTACAATCCTTCAAAGCTTTGAATGGACGTTCAGAAAGAGAATAGAACACACTGTGGATCTACCTTCATGACATCAGGATACTGGCGTAGCTTCTTCCCACATGGGGCATAGTAAGCTACCTCTCCTTGTAGACGACCGCCCACAGTCCTGATCCGGGTCTCTCTCTGCCACCTGAAGGACAGAGACGTTACAAAGATGCTGCTACAGTACATACGTCATATGTAGGAAACGACTATATTAGCCACTAGGGATGTCACAATATGTCGTCCCACAATATATCGCGATATCAAAACGTGACAATATGTATCGCTGAGATGAAATCTCATATCGCGAGAAAAAGAAGCTGAACATGGTGGCACTGATCTGCATCTGATTGCATGCTCGCTCTCCTTTTCATTGCTTTGTTTGAACAGACGAGGGACGTTACAGACACGGAGGATGAAAATGGTGAAATTACTCAAATTAGCGTGGAGGATGCCCCCTCAACTTACAAATTGATGGCAAAAAAATATTGTTAAAATATCGTATCGTATCGTTATCGTGAACCCAATATCGCGTATCGTATCGTATCGTGAACTGAGTGTATCGTAACAGCCCTATTAGCCACTCTCTTTTACAGCTGTATGCTGTATAATCATTCATTTATTTTTAATCAGTAGAATGCTTCAAAAAAAAGGTGCACAGATTCCAATGGGGTATGGATGTGTCAACGATTTCTTCTTACTTCTACACAGCCTAAGAATATTGTTCTAGTGTCAATATTCAGCGAGAAATCCCCCCCTCCCCTGTCATTCATAACTCCCAACAAACAAGGAGGTGAACTATCTAAATGACATCTTTATAGCCACGTGCTGTGTAGTGTCTGGCCTGGGTGCCCTCTGATTCCTTCAGTAGTCACACTAAATTGCCTAAATGGCCATGGGCCAAGAGGAGAGCAACCACACAGTTCCCATGAGCTCTGCTGGAGAGCGGGGCCATGGTTTAGAGAGCAGGCCTGTAGGGCTGTTCTCCTGGGCTGATGTACGGGCTTCGTCGCCTCTCTTTCCTTCTGTGAACCTTCTGATGAAAAACATCCCGGCAAGATGAAAGAGGCTGTGATCCTGAGCTGCAGCGGGTTGTGGGGAGGGAGCTGCTAATGTTGCATGTCTGTGCTGGAGCTGGATGCTATTAACCCCTCGTGTTTGAACTGCAGAGCCTCATTTCCTGCCCACTGTGGCCTGCTGGTCAAGCCTGGGTTTTGTAGGGCCCCTAAGAGTAAAGCGAGGATGTTTACTGCGGTCTAACTCCTACTCTGTTGTTGAGGAGATCACTGCACTGGAAACAGGGTCGTAAGTGCCCTGGTTGCAGCCCACTGTCATGTGGATCCTTGGAAAGTACTATTTTTATTTATTTATTTTTTACTTTATTTGTTCAGGAAAAAATATCTTGATCATGCTTTTCGAGCAATCCCTACTTCACATTAGTTTCACATCGGGAGCTACGCTACCTACACTCACACAACTTTAGTTGGTTGAAACTGAGGTGAAACGAAGTTGCAAAATGATTTGCAATTCTGCATGGTCTAAAGCCCTCTGCAACGCATTTGAAACTTGTCTGAAACTCAGCTGCAACAGTTGCAAAACTCTCAACTTTGTGAAACTAGTTTCATACAACAGCCAATCAAAACACTGATAAGTAGGCTATTAATGCACTGATGGCTCTCTTCCTATTCTCCGGGACGGCCATAATGAAAGAAAGTAGGCAGCCAGTGGCAGAAGAAAACCAGATACAACACGTCCAAATTGATATTATGTCCAGCTAGAAAATAATACAAAATAAGATACAAAGATGCAAGTTACAATGAATGAATGACACTCCCCACTTGAAACAGTAATCTACTGTAGCAAGAGAGCAAAAGGAAAAACAATATGACAGATGAAACATTACCAATCTGATCTAGCTAGCTTGTTTTACAAAACAAACTACATTTGAAACAAACTGTTGCATGGGACTTGATTCTTTTTAAATTGCTTTGTGAAAATGTTCAAGTTACATGAAAATTATGTTTCATGCAATTTGCAACCTGCAACTAGATGCCTAAAAGTTTGTCCATTTTATTCTCTTCTTTTATTCCTTTGTTTTCTTGCCAACCATTTTATGTGAAGCACTTTGAATTGCCTCTGTGTATGAAGTGTGCTATACAAATAAACTTGACTAAACTTGACTACTAATACTAACAATAATTTGACAATGGTTTGCCAAGGGTCAACACAGTGTATCTAGGTTGTTCTCCGAGTAAGGTTTGGCCACAGCTGACTTTTTAGGACAGCTTGTCTGCAGCTGTCAGTGAGCTGGTATTGTAGTTTGCCAGTTCCTTCAACATCAGCGATCATTTGCAGCAACTTCAGACATGATCACATCTTTGTCGTCACGTGACTTTTAGAATGAATGACGTGTGTAATATCTCACCCAAACTCAAGAGGCAACCGCAGCACTCGCTCATCTGTTACTCTCCTCCTCTTCCCTGATCCTAGGGAACAGGAGACATCACTTATTTTATATATAAAAGAAAAAGAAAAAAAAACTAAAACTAAAACAAATACAGCTATATTACTGATATCAAAAACATGAAAAATTCATCAAACATTAATCATGTCCTAAATAAACAATTAGCAAAATGTTTCTTTAAGATGATCAAGCAGTGTTTCCCCCTAGAAAAATGAAACGTACCCCCGACCGCAACGGTGGGGGCCCTCGCTGGCGACGCTAAACTTTTAGCTAACCTGTTTGCATCTATGTTCGCAATGGCATCCCAAGTATCATCATACTATTATGGGATGCGATGTGAACAGTTGTATTATGGGATGTGTGTTTCCCAGGCAACGACACACGTTGACACGTTTTGGAACAGCGCCGCACGCTGGCACGATGCTCCTAAAAGCAAAATTCTTATTGTTTTGAATGATCGGCATCTTCTATTACTGTCAACACTGTCAACACCAGTATTGTTGTATTGTAATAATATGCCATAAAGGTTTATTGAAATTTTGGGGAGAGCAGGGAAAAAAAAAGTATTATAATAATAATAATCTGGCCTGGCGGGGGCGTCGTTGGCCTGGCGGACCCGCCAGGCCTGTAGAATGGTAGGGGAAACACTGATCAAGGAATACAGCTGTGACACGATTGTTCTATGATTCCACAGCAACAGTGAATGGAAGAAGAAAAAGGGAAAACTTTGGGTGTTCAGGCTCCGTTAGTAACGTAATCTGCTCCATGACTCAGCCAGTATCACATGTATTCATGCCTGTGTTTTCATAAAGCAAAGGGCCGCTGGAGAGATCATCAAAACAATGATGCAACCGTGCACTCGCAGAAAAGCTCGTGTTGAACTGCAACTACTGAGAAATGTACACCAATGTTTTCCTGCTGGAAGAATATGCGTCCCTTTTCCACAGAGAGG
Source organism: Poromitra crassiceps (assembly GCF_964638095.1). Classification (NCBI taxonomy): domain Eukaryota; kingdom Metazoa; phylum Chordata; class Actinopteri; order Beryciformes; family Melamphaidae; genus Poromitra; species Poromitra crassiceps. The sequence continues at coordinate 4,238,431 of NC_139629.1, forward strand.
CTGGATAGTCTGACTAAGCACAAAGGAGGCGAGGACATAAAAGCCTGGACTGCCAACAAAACAAGAAGAAATGCCATGCTGACTTTGGGCATAATCCTGCTTTGATATCCGAGTGAGTAAGACGTTCCTGAAGCCTGAATCCCACATTAATCATGTTACGACCTTTAAGTATCTGATTCCATTGTGGCCCTGGTGTAACTGGAGATCGGAGCTGGTGGATTTCTTTTGGAAAACGGAGAGGCATGACTGCTTTGTTACCTGGTGGCGTGTCAAGCGTGAAGGATGGGGACGGCGCGCTGTGGTCGGTCAGAGCCCCCGAGCTGGTCACTGCAGCGGGGGCGGGCGGCCTCGGGGGCTTGGTGACCTGCAGGTTGAGCAGGGGGGAGCAGCTGGCTGGGAGGCTGGAGGAGGAGGAGGACGCGTGGGGAGCGAGGGGAGCGTTGCCCAGTTTGAGCGGAGTCCTCTCCGCGTCAGTATCCGTCTCCGTCTCGCCGCACTCCTTCATATCATCCTCAGAGCCATCGGAGTCGCTCTCCAGATTACTCTCAGACTCTGCGGGGGACACCAGCGTGACAGAGATGAGAAATCAACATATCCCAATTAACATTCCTCTCACAGCCAAAACACGCAGGACTGATAAGCTCTCAAAGAAACCTCCGCTTCTATCTAGAATAACATAGCGCATCAGCGCCGCTGCAATTTTCGTTATCAATAAGAATGATCTGACTACTATAATAAGGCGGCTTTGCACAATTGCTTGAGTGACATCAATGATGACATCACAATTGCTCAAGTGACATCACTGATGACATCACAATTGCTCGAGTGAGATCACTGATGACATCACTATTGCTCACAGACAGAGTGACATCACTGATGACAAGAAATCGGCTCGAGCCAGAGAAACTCCGGTGAAGCTCAACACATGAGTTGGCATGAGTTTGGTCACACCACAAGAAAGTGCGCCCATGGCACATCATCTCCAGAGTCTCCACCCTAGAAATTCACGCGCAAAGCACATTCATTTCTAGTCAATTTCTTTCTGATTTCCCCCCCATTCTCTCCCCAATTGTAATTGTAATTCCCCACTACTTCCCCGGTCGATGCTCCACCCTCTGTCGATCTGGGGAGAGCCGAAGACTAGCACCATGCTTCCTCCGACACATGCGCAGTTGCCAGCCGCTTCTTTTCACTCGATAGCGGGGAGCTTCACCGGCAGGACGTAGCACGTGGGAGGATCATGCTATTCCCACGAGTTCCCTTGTGCCCCGAACAGGTGCCCCAACCTACCAGAGGAGGCGCTAGTGCAGCGACACATACCCTTAATCCGGCCTTCCCACCCGCAGACACAGCCAATCGTGCCTGTATGGATGCCCAACCAAGCCGGAGGTAACGCGGGGGGCGCGAACCTGCTGCGACCCTCGTGTTGGTAGGCAGGGAATCTACCGCTACACTACCCGGACGTCCAATTTCTAGTCTATTTAAACCAACCTGATAGGCTACCAACAGAATCTTCATCATCAACATCATCATCGTCGTCGTCATCATCGTCATCGTCATCGTCGTCGTCGTCCCCTAAAGAGTCGTCTGAATCCTTGCTGCTAGGGATATCGGACTCTGTGGCTTTGGCCAGGTCTACTAGTCGACAGGACAGGTTGCTTTGACTGAGGCTCTTCCCCATGTGGACGGGCTTGGGACTCTTGCTCTTCCTCGATCTGTGGGCCAGGCCTGATGAGGTAGAAGCTTGCTGTGGGGCTGTGGGGCTGAACGAGGAGGTGCTCAGGTTGACGGGCATGGAGAAGGCAGGGCTGGTGGCTGCCAGCAGGGGCTGCTTGCTGCCGGGCGCCCGGCTCAGGCTGCTGCGCGGCTTAGTGATGAGAGCCAGGGGGGCCTCCTGCACCGTGCTGTGGATGACCCCGTTAGGGTGGTGCTTCAGGAACAAATTGGTGTGGTGGCTGTGTGCGTGAGGCGGGTGGTGGCTGTGTGCGTGAGGCGGGTGGTGGCTGCTCAGCATCTCCGGAGACAGCTTGGGTGGTGTCAGCGACGACGAGGAGGTGGAGGAGGCAGACTTTTTGAGACTGTTGTACATGTCCTGGCTCTTCAGACTGTTGTACATGTCCTGGCTCTTCAGTGGCAGAGGCAGAGTCTGCCTGAAGGAGTCCTGGGGGAGGAGAGGCTACAGGAAAATGTAGAAAGAATGAGAAAGAAAGAAAAGGGAAGTAATTACACAAACTGTCACTCATTTTCATAACTATGGGCTGTGAATGAAGGAAACGGAGGTGTAATGTGCAGCAATGCACTGGTATTGTGTTTAGAGAGGACAATGACTCTCTCGCCTGTCAACAGTGATAAAGGAAAAAGGCTGATGTACAAAATATTTCAAATCCCACAGCTTAGTGCCGTCGTGCGGGTTTGTGTGTTTGTGGCTTTTGTCATAAACTGTGCCAATCAAAAGCTTGTATTTAATTATATAGCGCCGTCATACGAATTAAAAACCTCTTGTTATAGATTGCCCAAACTATCCCTACCGCTCGGAATAGTGACAATAATTGAATCCTTTAAAAGAGGCAGATTTCTCTATCTTGATAACAAACATCCCCAAAGCGTTCGAGAGCTAATTGCTTGTCAGCTGTAGTGAAGTCTTCCCAATCGAGTTAAATGCAGTGGTGCAGAGGCCAGGCTCCCATGCAGGTTCATCAAAGTCCTCATGACAGTGCTGCCATGTTGGATTCTCTGTCGAGAGGGAACCCACTGACCTTTGAAAGTCTTCACGCCCCCCGAAACAATGATGACCAAGCATGAACAGCGGATATTAAAATATCCATGACCAAAATCCTATGAAAGAGCTCATACAGTACTAAAGAAGAGCATGACATATTAAACTTCCCTTGCTTTAGGAGTAATTAACATCAATTATGTTTCGTTCCATGAATGGAATGTGAGGGTGGGATTAGAGCTGCAACGATTAATCGATTAATCGATTAGTTGATCGACAGAAAATTTATCGACAACTATTTTGATAATCGATTACCGGTAATCATTTTGAGTACAATTTTAAGAGAAAAGGTCTAAATTCTCTGATTCGAGCTTCTTAAATGTGAATATTTTCTGGTTTCTTTACTCCTGTGTGACAGTAAACTGATATTATCTTTGAGTTGTGGACAAAACACACTCTCAAATGTCTTTGGGAAACACTGATCGTCATTTGCTACCATTTTCTGACATTTTATAGACCAAACAACTAATCGATTAATCGAGAAAATAATCGACAGATTAATCGATTATGAAAATAATCGTTAGTTGCAGCCCTAGGTGGGATCAAATAAAATAAAAACAATTCAACAAAAAAAGTATCCGAGATAAACTGACCTGTTTCAATTGGAAACTGTTGAACAAGGTTTCATCCAGGAGGTTTCTGCTGCTCTCCTTCACGTGCTTGAAGGTTTCATCCAGGAGGCTTCTGCTGCTCTCCTTCACGTGCTTGGGAGAGGGGCTTAGCGACTTGGCGTGACGCGAGGAGGGCTTCTGTGAGGGCGACGGTGTTGGTGGTTTGGGCGAGGACAGACACAAGGGCTTCGGGGAGGAACAGAGGGTGCGAGGCCTGGGCGAGGAGGAGGAGGAGGAGGAGGAGGAGGAGACGGTGCTATGCTTGGGCGAGGAAGAGTGAGAGATGTGCTTCGGCGAAGAGGAGGGGGCGAAGGGTTTTGGCGAGGAGGAGAAAGAGAAGGGTTTGGGCGAGGAGGAGGACCTGGGGGGGAGAGGAGAGGCCTCCCTGTGGGAGTGGCCAATCGTTGCCACAGGATTGTTGCTGCTTGCCAGACCTGTGGCCTGGATGACACTGGTGTGCTGCTCCTCTCTCGTCCGGCGGCTCTGGAACAACAGTGATGCTGCGTGATGCTGGGGCAGGCCGGCGGGGCGAGACGAGCACTGCTGGAGGTAGGAGGAGGAGGAGGAGGACACAGGAACGCTGTCGAGGTGACGCTGAGCCACAACACTGCTACTCTGCTGAGTTGTATTCATCTCAGCAGTGCGGTGTCTCTTCTTCTTGCTCTCAGGAGTGTTGTGTGTCAGCCCCTATGAGAGAAACCAGCGTGTGTCAGGGTCAGCTCTTACTGAGACACAGCCTCGCACTGGCAGCTCTGTCAGCAGGCACACACGTCCAGTTGACCTCCCACCACTAGGGCTGCTCTGTTGACATACAGTACTACGAATTGGACCAACATGCACTAAGAGAGCGCTTTTAGCCAACCTTTGCTTTCCATAAATCTTGTAAAAAGTGATCACCTTTCTAATACACTTCTTTAATAATAATGATCATCATATCCAAATAAGGATATATTAATTTAAGTCCACAAGACAGGTGGTTTGTATTGTTTTTTTGTGATGAAATTCTAATGAATATTATTATTATAATCATTATTATTCATTTATTTGTTTTTTAATCAAGTTTTTTCTGAATTTTCTCCCATTTTCTCCCCAATTGTACTTGGCCAATTCCCCCTGCTGTCCCGGGTCTCCGCGGGGTCTTTTACCTCGACACTACCCACCTCTAATAAATATGATTGAGTTGAAATGCTTCACACGGACAGCTCAAGGAAGACAGAGACATACCTTTAGTTTCCTTTTCGCCTGACTCTCCTTCTCTGAATCGGAGTCCTCACTGTCATTGCTCTGATCGTCGTCATTTTCATCGTCATCCTCCTCCTCCTCCTCCAAGTCGTCCAGATCACTGCTGCTCTCCCCGTCACTGGAGCTATCCGACGAGGATCCCGACTGGCTGCCACTCACGCTGGACGTCTCCAGGGACTTCTTGTTGGGCTTCTACACGACAATCAAGTTCCCATTTGTCAATCAAGTGAAACAGGTGGCAGGAAGATACAACAGAACAGTGACGTGTGCTTTCGTGCACCAGTATGTAGTGCAGTGAGTCATAAATGAATTTAGAATAAACACTTGAGCGCTTGGCTAATATTGACCTTCTCTTTAGTTTTCTGAATGGGCTTCTGTTGCACTTGGTCCAGGTCCTGGCTTCTCTTTTGAGACCTGCTACTGCTGCTCGTGGCTTTGGTCTTCTCCACGGTTCCCTTCGAGGGAAATGGAGGGGGGTTCCCAGCAGAGAGAGAGGAAATGCTGCCACCATTCACTGTTCCATTGAGTCCAGAAACAGCTTCTGTACATTGTTAGATAGTTGACTCATGAGGACAAAGGAATACGAGAGATGTATGCATTCAAAAAGTCAGGAAAAAGAGATGACTTTGCAAAACAACAAATGCATTTAACAGGAAAAAATCTCATTATGTTAGCGGGCCTTTTTTAATATTGTAATATATGCACATTGAAACATCCAACACATGCTTACTAGTTAATTTATGCATTTACATGTCTTGCCATTGCCTCTGGGGTCAATGATACCTTTTAGATGTTGTGCACAAGCCCAATCAAATGTAATTCTCTTTTATGAAATCATTCCTTGCAGCTGAATTGCTTGAAACCTGTACACCAGGGTGCACTGTACTCTCTCCTGCTCTCTCCTCTTCCCCCCTTCCCCTGCTCATTCCCCACCTCCTCCCCTTCCCTGTTCTCTCCTCCCCCACATTCCCCCGCTCTCCCTCCCCACCTCCTCCTGCTCTCCCTCCCCACCTCCTCCTGCTCTCCCCTCCCCCACATTCCCCCTGCTCTCCCTCCCCACCTCCTCCCTTTCCCTGCTCTCCCCTCCCCCACATTCCCATGTTCCCTCCCCACCTCCTCCCTTCCCTGTTCTCTCCTCCCCCACATTCCATCCCCCTTTTCTCCCTTTCTCTCTGTCTCTCTCTATCATAATGATTGTTCAATCTTGTTGTTATTAATACTACTGTAATTGCTACTGTTGTGTCAGCTAGATTCAGCTGGACATAATTCTCTGTGAAGTCCTCTGAGACATGCTTGTGAATTAGGGCTATGCAAATAAACTTGACTTGTACCGTTAGCAGCAGTTGAAACCTGTACACCAGGGTGTGTTGTACCTTTAGCAGCAGCTTGTCCGTTCCTGCTGGGGGTCTGTGACTGGAAGAGAGCTGGATCCAGGCTCTGGAAGGCCGGTGCAAATATAGGAGGCAGCCCGAGGAGAGGAGAGAAGAAGGCTGCTGCTCCTCTGGCATGTGCCTCAGATGCCCGCCACCAGTCTGGAGTGAGGCAGCAAGATAACAGTCAGGCATAAAGTCCTTCTAGCTATGCAACGAATCAGATCCGTCAACAACCTGTTAGTTATTAAGAGCTGCTTAAAGCTAAAAGAGTTTGTTCATCCCCATAATAGCACTAATCACTCTCTGCAAGCTGTCGTTCTGCCTTTGAACTGACATCTCAACAGATGATCGGTGCATTCTGCATTCCGCAGACTGTGATTTCCATTCATTCCTTTATTCTGAACCTGTTGAGAGTAGTTGCACAATTCAAAGCGGTGTTGATTCTGTAGGATCGCTGCAGAATCGACGCTCTTCTGCTGGACATTCCCCCATCAACACAGTTTCCCAGGAGCAGCATTCTGTCTGAAATGGCATCTGCTTTCTCATATTGAGTCATTTGCATTTAGATCATATTAAGTGTTAAAAAAAAACATCATATGATTTAAAATGCACACGATCAGCTATGTGTGCAAATGTTTCTGAAATAACGTCAGATAGACTCATAATGTCAAACTGATCAGATTCCTAGAGGCAACTAGAAATAACCGGTTCGCAGTTTTATGCCTCCGCCAACAAGTCAAGTTGCAGTCCAGACTCATATAAAATATATGAAGACTTTGAAGGAATTTAATAAAAGGTATTAAGTGTATTATTATTATTATTATTATTATTATTATATTTTTTCCAAGATTACTATATTGGCATGATTCCAGTGAATAATTTCCAGTGAGAATGAAACGTGCTGTCTTCACTCAGAGACAATTTTACATGTGAGGTCACAGTCACCTTGAACTTTGACCAACACAATCTAATCAATTCATCCACGAGTCTAATTGGACGATCGTGAGATATGGCGTTAACGAGAACGGGGCAGATGGACATACGGAAAACATAATCGTCGGGCCGGGGATGTCACCGGCGGAGGCATAAAAAGTGAAGGACACATGATGTTAAAAGGTGCAGCTGAGCCCTTTGTGTGGGCTGGCTCGGATTACAAGGACAAGATGACAACAGAAAGACACAGTCAGAAAGTATTTTGTCCTTAGTTACTATTTGCTCGTTTCAATTCAGAGTGATTAAAAAATATATATCTTGGGCAAGATTTAAATCCAAGAACACGTGAAATGATTTACTATGCAGAACTGTAGGAAAACACTGAACACTTCCACTAAGCAGACCTTCCTGGTTACCTCCATAAATAAAAAATAATAAAATAAAATAAAATAAAATAAAATAAAATAAAATAAAATAAAATAAAATAAAATAGTGCACCCTGAGCCTCCTTACCTGGAAATGTAGCAAACTGGGAGTGAGCAGCCAGGGCAGCAGACATACCCAGAGTCCCCAGGCCTCCAAACTCTGAGCGGCCTGAGCTGGCCGTGTACAGGCCAAACGCTGGGTGGCTGACTAAAGGAAAAGCAGTGGAGAGCCCCGACATGCTGAAGTGTGGATCACCTGCTGTCTGGAACAAATGGCCTGGAGAACAAAGCAGACTACTATGAAGGATGTTGACAATTCAAATAAAACAAACTGTACACACACACACAGAAGCCTGTTAAAACAGCATGGTTCGATCATTCATTTCTACAATCATCAATTCTTAATGCCACAATCAAGTCTCGTTGAGGATCTCTTACCACAGTTTAGGTTTTGATGCATTAAGAATAGAAGCTTGCAGGGTGTAGAGAGGAAGACTTGATCTGTTCAAACAAGCTTCAGCAAATAGGAGACACAGCAGCCTGGGGAGGCTATGATCATGAATGATTTAATGTCTGGTGCAGCCGCTCATGTTTGTATAATTAGAGAAATTCAGGAAACGATTACTACATAATATTACTACATCAACACTGTATGATGGATAGAATCATCAGTCCAACAACTGTCAGTATAATAAGTTCTACACTGTGAACTGTACTGTGTCAGTATAATAAGTTCTACACTGTGAACTGTACTGTGTCAGTATAATAAGTTCTACACTGTGAACTGTACTGTGTCAGTATAATAAGTTCTACACTGTGAACTGTACTGTGTCAGTATAATAAGTTCTACACTGTGAACTGTACTGTGTCAGTATAATAAGTTCTACACTGTGAACTGTACTGTGTCAGTATAATAAGTTCTACACTGTGAACTGTACTGTATCAGTATAATAAGTTCTACACTGTGAACTGTACTGTATCAGTATAATAAGTTCTACACTGTGAACTGTACTGTGTCAGTATAATAAGTTCTACACTGTGAACTGTACTGTGTCAGTATAATAAGTTCTACACTGTGAACTGTACTGTATCAGTATAATAAGTTCTACACTGTGAACTGTACTGTATCAGTATAATAAGTTCTACACTGTGAACTGTACTGTGTCAGTATAATAAGTTCTACAATGTGGATTTTTCGGCAGCAGGCATGAATCATGTTATCTTGCCCTCTTCTTCTTATACTATACTTGATAGAGCAGCGGTGACAGTTAGAGCAGGGAAGACGTATTTTTGTACCGTCGGCCAACCCGGAAGTTAGCATCGCGCTGGTTTTCCTCGTCTCAAAGTTCGTGTGATTTTTGAATGGGTTTTTGGTGAGATGTCTGAAATAATGTGGTTTACAAAAGTTGATGAAACTGGGAACTTTGTGTTCAGCAAGATAACCTTCACAAAAGAACACCGCTTTTATGATTTTTGAAGCATTTCTGAAAATCAAAAAAAAAAATGTAATCGCATTTACGCCTCGAAAGTCATCAAAGTGGTCCTCATTTGTGAAGATTATCCTGCTGAACAAACACAAAGATCCCCGTTTCATCAACTTTTATAAACCACAGAAACTTATTCCAGACATTTAACCCAAATTGCCATACAAAAATCCCATTGACTTCCCAAGTGCACGACTTCTTTCTTGGCCTACAAAAAAACACGTCATCCCTCCGGTACTCTACTGTCCTGTAATAAGACAAAGTTATGGTCTTGTCTAGACTACATTGTCAAATACAAGTCAATGCAGTTGTACAAGCTGAAGCTCTAGAGTGTAATCCACAATGAATGTATGGATGGGTGTATTTTGGAAAACAAAGGAGCCTCTGACTGCCCGGGAGGAAGGGAAAAGCTCAAGTGGAACAGAGAGTCGCTGCTGGTGCTTTTTCCCCTCTCGCCTTTGTTTTCTTCTAAAGCAGAGAGGTAGATCATATGGAAGGAAGGAGGATGATATGTGGCAACAGCTGTGGGCCGGATTCAAACCACAAAACGTCTGTGTTTACATCATGCTACAGTATAGGGCTATTGAACCCGGCCCGCCAATCAAGTCAGACCGGCCCACGGATGAGTTCTAATTATTATTATTTATTTTTTTACAATTATTGTAAACCTCATTTACTTATTACACCCGACTGGTTGTTTTTCAGATGTGATCTAGCTAAAGTGAGCTAAACCAGTCAGATCCACTATGAATGTTTTTCAGGAGATGCTGTGATGTAGCCACAAGAAAGGTGCAATATTAATGTTTTTCAGGAAATGACACTATGATGTAGCTAATCAAGAAAGATGCATTATAAATGGTTTTTCAGGAGATGTGTGCTGTAGCTACAGTAGCTAGGTTCTATACAAGTGGTTGGTTAAATATGTTTACAGTAGTTTTCCTTTCTTGCTGCACTACAATGTTACAATGCTGTGAGATGTAAACACAAAATATGCAATATTAATAGTTTTTTAATGAGATACTCTGTATTTAATACTGTGCTAGGTTCTAAACAAGAAAGAATGTTAGAGTTGTTTTCCTTTCCTGATGCACTATAAATGTTTACAATGCTGTGGTGTAGCTAAGAGAGGTCAGAATTGACCAAATTATATTTCAAATGGCTGACATGTGTTGTACAATACTTAATTTGTTTCAAATGTGTGTTTACTTTTAGGGCTTTAACACAGCTTTTGTTGCACAGAAATTAAGCACTTTTAAATGAAAATTAAGCTACTTTTACAATGTAGTGAAATACAAGTTCTGAAATTGTGGTGGCACGTTGTGTCAAGTGTACATATAATGGGATTAATAGCTCGGGGAACGGTCCGGCCCCTTAGGTTTCTCACAATGTGGCCCCCTGAACAATTGAGTTGAATAGCCCTGTGCTACACGCTTTAGGTCAGCAGCCAGTAGTGCTGTAGCTTCTGACCACACTGGTAATGGTGGTAAAGACTTGATGACGACACTGGTCGGTGTTATCCTTTACATTCAGGCTTCATATCTGCTATGCCAGTAATCATTCACAGAGGGAACTTTAAAATCAAACATCTTTCAAAAATAAACAGCTCAAGTCATTTCTCAGATGCCAGTGCAGAATCTGACTGTAAATACATCGACACGTGTTGCAGGGGGAAAAAACTTAATAATTAGATACATTTATCAATTAGATCAATTGATCTAGTCAGAGTAGTTCGTAAGCTTACAAGAATATGAAAGCTTCTGTGTCATTTAATCACTTCAAACAGGCGTTGCCAACACACTGGGCATGTTATCTTTTCCATGCTTTCCACAGGGGTTAAGAATGTGCTTACTGCTCACCACAACTCAATTTACTTGATTCTCATAACAGCAATGTGACTTCAGAGGTGCCACTGTGCTTTCGGCATTTCATTCGGTGTTCAGGCCAAAATAAATTATCTGGAAAATCTCAGTGCCTGTTTGGTTTGTGGGGGTCTGAAAATGAATAATTTATGAGAACGTCTCTAATGTGTTCTTCGTTATAACAGCTTGACAACAAAAATAATAATAATAATATTTTGGGGGGCATTTCTTATCACGAAAGCGGAAAAAAATCACAGCCGGCAGTATGTAAATGTGTGCATGTTATTTTGTGGTCAGGGGTAATCTGACAGCTTATGCATCACCGCTGCTCACTGCATAATGGCTTTGACCACAATTAGTATTCAGAGAAAACAGGAAGATGTGCGCGGCAGTGCGCACACTGTGAGGCTGACAGACACGTCACATCACACAGGCTCAACTGCAGCTAAAGGTTGGCAACAGACATCCACAAGGGCGCACACACAGCTTTCTCATTGTTGCCATTCATTTCATTCACTCAGCGGCTTTTCAATTACTACCAAAACGGTCGGAAAACACGAAACACGACGACTGGAAGAAGGTGCTTTCCGGGGGCCTTAATGGCGCACAATCATAATTACATCACGTGTGTAAAAGCTCTTAGAAAATGTGCGCAGAATAATAAAATATAACGACTTTGATGTGAATAAGGTATCGAGACAATTAGGCTAGCTCTGAGGCTAGCCTGAAGTCACATTTGATCGTGTGTCGTCATGCTGTGCAAATAACGTGGTATCAAATTAAAGAAGTAGCTTTGATGCGGGAAAAAGATTATTCAAAATAATTAAACTGTGTGTAAAGAAAGAGAAGGAAGGAGAGACGGAACGAGAGACAAAAGAAAGAGAAAGAAAGAAAGAAAGAAAGAAAGAAAGAAAGAAAGAAAGAAAGAAAGAAAGAAAGAAAGAAAGAAAGAAAGCGTTGGCACATACCACAGGTGGTGAGAGGGGAGATGGCCGTGGGGCTGGAGGCGGAGAGTCTGTGGGGCGGGGGCGGGGTGGAGCTGGCTGATGAAGAGGCCATGGGCAGGGAGGAGCTGGCTGACAAGGAGGCCATGGGCAGGGAGGACGGGGCTGACGATGGGGAGGCCATGTGCAGGGAGGACGGGGCTGACGATGGGGAGGCCATGTGCAGGGAGGACGGGGCTGACGATGGGGAGGCCATGTGCAGGGAGGACGGGGCTGACGATGGGGAGGCCAGCCGCTCTCCAGACTCCATATCTGTCAAACACAATCCAATCAACACTTACAAATGCAAGGGAAGAAAAGAGTAGAAACACACACACACACACACACACACACACACACACACAGACACACAGACACACACACACACACACACACACACACACACACACACACACACACACACACACACACACACACACACACACACACACACACACACCCACTGAGACTTGCTTTCTCTCTCTCACACACACACACATCTGAATTACCCTCACAACAATACTGGATCTTCATCTTCTCTTTATTAGTTCAAATTTGCTAAGTGGTGTCTGTGGCGGCAATGTGTGTCATGATTGCGATGTCATCAGTGATGATGTCATCAGTGATGTCACTTGAGCAAGTGTGATGCCATCAGTGATGTCACTTGAGAAAGTGTGATGCCATCATCAGTGATGTCACTCGAGCAACTGTGATGTCATCAGTGTATTTTTTTTTGTTAAAAGTGGGCTCTGTGGTGGTGGTGTCTGTCCGTCTGTCCGTGGCGGTGTCAGTCTCCAGAGTCTCCACCCTATCTCGCGCAGTACGTGCACGTGTTTCCTAGTTTAGTAAAAATAACTGGCTCCTGCAACTCTGGACCTGATGAGATGAGATCAGACTATTTACAAAATGACAAAGCCACCATTTAAACCAATATGCAATCACAAACAAGCACTCAACTATACAAACATTGATACTAGACATAGACAGACAGGGGTGGACGATATGGCCCTAAAATAATATCATTATATTTCAAGGTATTTCTGCGATAACGATATTCTTGACGATATGATAAAATACTGAAAAATATTGTATTATTAATTTCAAGCATGATACAAGTGCAACAAAATAATTCAATCATGAGAGGCCAGTTGGTAGGATTAGACAAACTTTATTTAGCAATCGGCATGCATGGCAAATACTTTGGCGCTTGACTCCATTGGCCAGTGGCGCTGCTCTTGAGGCAAGAGGAGGGCACCTGCATGGGGGGGATAGAGAAAGAGAGAGTCGGAGAAAGTCAGGGTAGTTGCGCCAAGGCAGCCAAGTAGGCCAAGCCGGGAAGCGCCAAGCTAAACTTTAATGTACCAAGATCGAAGGCCCGACCGAGTTGGGAGCGCCAGCCGCAAATAGCTGTAAGTCGCTAAAAAGGTCGAAGGCCGGAAAAGTACAATCGCGAAGCGCCAAGGCGGCCAGGTAGGCCAAGCTGGGAAGCGCTATCGCGAGGTGCCCGACCGAGTTGGGAGCGCCAGCCGCAAATAGCTGTAAGTCGCTAAAAAGGTCGAAGGCAGGAAAAGCATGTACCAAGAACGAAGGCCCGACCGAGTTGGGAGCGCCAGCCGCAAATAGCTGTAAGTCGCTAAAAAGGTCGAAGGCCGGAAAAGTACAATCGCGAAGCGCCAAGGCGGCCAGGTAGGCCAAGCTGGGAAGCGCTATCGCGAGGTGCCCGACCGAGTTGGGAGCGCCAGCCGCAAATAGCTGTAAGTCGCTAAAAAGGTCGAAGGCAGGAAAAGCATGTACCAAGAACGAAGGCCCGACCGAGTTGGGAGCGCCAGCCGCAAATAGCTGTAAGTCGCTAAAAAGGTCGAAGGCCGGAAAAGTACAATCGCGAAGCGCCAAGGCGGCCAGGTAGGCCAAGCTGGGAAGCGCTATCGCGAGGTGCCCGACCGAGTTGGGAGCGCCAGCCGCAAATAGCTGTAAGTCGCTAAAAAGGTCGAAGGCAGGAAAAGCATGTACCAAGAACGAAGGCCCGACCGAGTTGGGAGCGCCAGCCGCAAATAGCTGTAAGTCGCTAAAAAGGTCGAAGGCCGGAAAAGTACAATCGTGAAGCGCCAAGGCGGCCAGGTAGGCCAAGCTGGGAAGCGCTATCGCGAGGTGCCCGACCGAGTTGGGAGCGCCAGCCGCAAATAGCTGTAAGTCGCAAAAAAGGTAGAAGGGAAAAGTACAATCAACTACTGGCGCCTGCAGATCTCAATTAACCTCCGGTAATCAGATCTTCCTTTTGGGGGATCTCCTAGCCTATGCAGGTGCCCTCCTCTTGCCTCAAGAGCAGCGCCACTGGCCAATGGAGTCAAGCGCCAAAGTATTTGCCATGCATGCCGATTGCTAAATAAAGTTTGTCTAATCCTACCAACTGGCCTCTCATGATTGAAGTGAGGTCTCCAGACCATATTTCAAGCTGAAGGCCACTCATGCATAATCCGATCACCCCCTGACGACAGTCAAGTCCTAGCATAACGTGGACTCCATTGGCCAGTGGCGCTGCTCTTGAGGCAAGAGGAGGGCACCTGCATAGGCTAGGAGATCCCCCCCCCCCCCCCCCGTGGGGGATCGGGAGTCAAGACTCGTTGGTGGCGGACTGGGGAGGTGGGTGGGGCAAAACAACGCTTCGGACGGGGCTTCAAGGGAGATGGACTGCCGTGAAGCTAGCTGCTGCTATGATCGGCCAGAGAGAGAGAGGTGACGTAGAACCCTTGCTATATATATGAGGATTAACTGACGTCATAGCAGACGTCATAGCAGACGTCATACTAGGACTTTGACTGACCACGTTATGCTAGAACTTGACTGTCGTCAGGGGGTGATCGGATTATGCATGAGTGGCCTTCAGCTTGAAATATGGTCTGGAGACCTCACGTGTTATAGTTTTATGTCAGCATAAATGTAACAGTTCGCCTTCAAATATGACTGTGGTTTGTTGTACATGCTCTTTTGTCACCAGACCACTTCCACACTACTGAATAGGGGTGGCAAAATGAATCCTTTTTAAGATGCATCGTGAATTGAATCGCTGACAGTCTGATGAATAGTTTGTTTAAAATGTATGTTGATATTCAGATTTTAAAGCACTTTCTAAATAAAACTAGAATGACCGCTCCACGGTGGAGGATAACTTTCATCCATGCTTGTGGTTGCTGTGCGTATGTCACACCCTTAACGCAGCGTAACCGTGTGAGGTCATCACATCAACAAGTCGCATTTTGGCCATTATCACAATATGAACTTTTGACGATATGAATGACAATATGAATTGTAACAAAGTAACAACAATATATCGATAATACAATATGGCACACCCTAATAGACAGACTCACTTATAAGTAGCAACAAAAGGCATGCACACTCTCTCTCTCTCTCTCTCTCTCTCTCTCACACACACACACACACACACACACTAGGGCTGTGAATCTTCACTGGCCTCACGATTCGATTATGATTCAGAGGGCTACGATTCGATTCGAGTACGATTATCGATGCATCTCGATGCATCTTAAATCGATGCATCACTTTTTTCCGCAATACATGATTTATTTTTTCTCACTTTATTTTTTCTCACTGTGTGGCTACTTTTAAAATAAAAGTGCATTTGGAATTGCATTGTATTATGATCCATAATTAAAATAAACAACTGCATGTACTTCCATTATATTTTATTTGATTATTTAAATTTTTTTTTTTTTTTAATAATCGATTTTTGACATTTGTGAATCGATGCAGAATCGTGCACGTCCGCATCGCGATTTATCTTATAATCGATTATTTTTGACACCCCTAACACACACACACACACACACACTCGCACACAAGCACCGTACTCACACTAGTGACAACTCAGTCATATTATTAACAGCTCTTTAATAATAATAGGAGATGTAAAACTGCTGCATACAAGCTGCGATCATTAACAATCTATTAGTGACCGACAGTGTTCAGCGTCTAATGAAGCAGCACCACTTTTACAAAGAAAATGCAATTAGGGATGCACCGATCCACTTTTTTCACTTCCAATACGATTCCCGATACCTGAATTTGGATATCTGCCGATACCGATATTATACCGATACCAATATATTTTTCTTGAATATACAGTCTAGGCAAAGATTTGGCCAATTAAAGATTTTTTTTTAAATATAACATTGCAAAAAGCAGACAAAATTAAGAAAATATACAAGGCAAAGAAGGATACTATTATACATGGGCAAATTACGGCCAGCGCTGGAATTGAAAAAAAAAAAAAAATCCCCAATTCCGATCCGATCCGATCCGTGAATTAGTGCCATATCAGCACCCAATACCGATATTGGATCGGAGCGGCCCCATCCCTAAATGCAATCTCCAATCTATTAGAAACACAATGTCTCTGTTCTTTGCACAATGTCTATATCTTGGTCCCTTTGGCTGAATTAACAGGAGGCTGTCATCGTCAACTCCACCATTCCCTCTGATGACTCAGACCACAGTTGGTCTGCCCGTAATCCAAAAGATGCCAGAGACAGAGACAGAGAGAGAGAGAGAGAGAGAGAGAGACAGAGAGAGAGAGAGAGAGAGAGACAGAGAGAGAGAGAGAGAGAGAGAGAGAGAGAGACACAGAGAGAGAGACAGAGAGAGAGAGAGACACAGAGAGAGAGACAGAGAGAGAGACAGAGAGAGAGAGAGAGAGAGAGACAGAGAGAGACACAGAGAGAGAGACAGAGAGAGAGAGAGAGAGAGAGAGACACAGAGAGAGAGACAGAGAGAGAGAGAGAGAGAGAGAGACAGAGAGAGAGAGAGGGATGAGATTATTTTCTAGTCTTTCATCAGCACCACATTTCCTGGCGTCTCCATTATTGATGCCACTTCACATGGCGGTGATCACAAAAGCCCACGTGTGAAATCCTCTTTAAACGCACGCGTCCACACACTGTGTCTTACAGGCCTGCCTTTGTTACAGTAATGTACATATTAGAATACACAAACAACTTCTCCATCTCCCCCTGGTGACACTCGCTCGTCTGCGTTGGAAAACAGGAGCTGATTAAATCGGGGAGACAAAGCTCTCCTCTGAATATCAAGTATCATCCCTCGCCAGGAAACAACACTGATGAGACGTGGACGACACGAGAGCTGGAAAAGGCCTGCAGGTAGAGCGAGTGTGTGTGCGTAGCTCTCATTTACCCAAAGCACAGAGGTGACTTCATATTTATCATCCAACTCTTTGTAAACCAAAACATCTGTATAGAATCACTTTGAGCTCGCCGCATCGCACGCAACGCATAAAAACACTTCACACAAGTCAACTGTCCGGTATGCTGAAGAAAATCCAAACAGCACAGACGGTACAACACAAACTCATTTAAATCCCACAAAGTAGCAATGATTTCCTCAGAGATTTAAGATTGGGAAATAAAGCAAAGATTCAACTGGCACAAGTTTTTGTGTGACGGATATGTTTTTTCCACACTCGTGTGGCTGCACTCCTTTTTGTGTTCAACATGTGCAAAAACCCTGGTCAAATCCACGCCTTAAAGCAATGAGTCTGACACAAATGAATCTCCAGAGAACATATAACTCCCTTTAGAACGTTTAGTGAAAAAAGCACAAAAACAGTTACAGGCTGAGATCCGTCTATCATTTGTGTGCGGTCAAAAACTGTGTTGCTCCGTGGACTTTCTGAATCCAACTGAATCTAAAGACTATTCTAATGACGTGACGTCACTTAAAGGAGCATTTCACCACATATTCATCGGTTCATTCTACATAAATGATAACAAATCCAAAGTTCCATATTAACCACCAAATATTATTATTAGTATAGTATTATAGTATTATTAGCCATTAACATTTCAAATAAACAAATTACAAACATCAAAATATATTTTCCCCTAGAATGGCTCTTACACCGACAAAGTAGCAATGATTTTCCCAGAGATTTAAGATTTGGAAATAAGCAAAGACTCAAGCACAAGTGTTGGTGTGACCGATATGTTTTTTCCGCACTCTTCATTCGTCCGAGTTCACCGACTTCCTAAATGTTTACTCACTTCTTCATAGTGTGGTGAAATGTTGCCGACATGATTTCCTCTTGGCTAAGTTTCTGCTGCAAAGGCAAACTGACAGTTTCTCTCAAACGCAGACGAGTGGAATCATGTCCTTACAAACTGATGTACAGCTGACTTCACTGTACACCAGAACAAAACACACACACACCTGCATTTGAGGGCAAGATGTCCGCACAAATAATTTGAACAATTTGCAGTATTTGCAAAAGCCAATCCTGACTTCATTAGGACAAATTAAAATGGATTCAGCGGAAGAATGAGTTTGATGTTATAGGCTAATTAGCATGGCGGCGCAGTGGCAGCTAGGATTCGGGGGGTGCTTTATAACTGCCACAAACTGTTACAGTAAGTTGACGGGAGTATTTGCGAGCGAGGTGGAGACAGTCAAACAGCAGGCTGCTGCTATACTATAAAAGCAGCAGCGTGTATGCTAATGATGTAGCAGAGATGATTTATGGAAGAGATGGCTGTGTCTGAATCAAAGTCACGTCCACACAGACAGACAGTATAGGACTCCACTAACGCAATGCAGCTTGTCATCTCGTGAGGAATAACGCCTCTTTGCAGGAAATGCATTGGGCTTAGAAACAGATCTCAGATTCTCATGAGACAAAGCACAAAATGCCATTGATCATTTAAGTATGTTGCAATGATTAGGCTGCCTGCTCTGAATGAAATCAGTGATTTGACCACAAAACAACAAACACGTTACAACAACCGTAGAGTGTTAAGTGATCGTGTTATGGATTGCAATAATGCTTCTCACTTTTGCATTAGGCTACTATCTCGATATCGATAGCCAGGAAAATATTGATACTCGATATAATTTTTTATACCGTGGGGGGGGTGTTTCGGAGGACAACACATCAAGAGGTATGAAAATAAATGAAGACAGACAGACGCGCGCTTCTCCATAATCTAGGCCTGATCAAACAAATTCAAAACTTTACACAGCAGATGACCTCTGCTCTAGTCATCAGCCTATCAGAACACTTCGAGCTTGTTGAAGCAACAGATACCCACCAATGATGAGGAGGCAAAAATCAGCAGTATGTTTGATTTATCGTTAACAGAACGCACTGCTATCCTCCCACGTGCTACGTCCTGCCGGTGAAGCTCCCCGCTGTCAGGTGAAAAGAAGCGGCTGGCAACTGCGCATGTGTCGGGGGAAGCATGGTGCTAGTCTCCGGCTCTCCAGTGCCCAGATCGACAGAGGGTGGAGCAGCGAGCGCGGCAGCAGGGGGGAATTGGCCAAGTACAATTGGGGAGAAAAAACCCCCACAGAGATCACTGCTGGTATCAATACTGTTGCAAATCAATATTGTATCAGTTTCAAATTTTTCAATCATATATTGATACTATCAATACCTGTTGCAAATTACTATTGTATCCATTTAAAAGTGTTAGTAATAGTTAGTAGTACTTATTCACACTGGCTAGTAAAAAATCTCAGAAATTCTCTGGACAATTTCATGACAGTATTTTACTGGCCAACAACATTTCTGAATAAAAAAAGGACCTCCAAATGATGGTTGGTTATGCACATGGACGGTACAGTAAAGTAGATGAAGTTACCAGTCACAGACTAAATCAATGAGGTTTGGCCAGGGGGCTGCCATTGTGATTTGTACCACTCGTCAGTCACAGCATGGCCTGTACCCGTCTTTCTGCCTGACACTTTCAACACAATAGCCATGTTGGAATACAACACATTGATTAATTGCCTTTACCCACTTATTCCTATTTAGGCCAGGGTCACTGCAAGCTGGAGCCTATCCCAGTGCCTGCCTCTAGCCTAATGTTACCACACACACACACGCACGCACGCAAACACACACACACACACACACACACACACACACACACACACGCACGCACGCACGCACACACACACACACACACACGTGCAAAACAGGACATTGTTTCGTAGATTATTAGATCAGTCGAGTCAAAAGTAAGAACATTCCAACCAAAATGTCAAATTAGACCTAATTGTGAGCGCTAAACACAAATGATGTAAAATAAAATACTACAATTACGGCCTAAGGCCGTAACAATCACAAACACATTTTGTACTACAGTATATTGCATTTATTCCATTATGCAAGAGACTCAAATTGAGTGTATGTGTGTGTGTGTGTGTGTGTGTGTGTGTGTGTGTGAGTGTGTGTGTGTGTGTGTGATATATATTGAACCTGATACTTAAATGCCTTGGGATCATTACGGCTTATGTTTATGTGGAAGATTAATGCACACACAGCCTATCTATCCATGTATTTACTCTCTCCAACTGAGTGTATTTGTGTGTGTGTGTTTCACGCAGCGTTGTGTGTGTGTGTGTGTGTGTGTGTGGGTGAACAGACACACTTGCTTCAGTTGGGTGGGTGTGTGTGTGTGTGTGTGTGTGTGTGTGTGTGTGTGTGTGTGTGTCTTCTTGTCCATGTGATTTCCTTGCTTGCCCAGTAGCAGATGGCTGATGCTAACAGTGATAATCCTGCTACAGAGCCATCAGCACAGATCTGATGGAAGCTGCGCGCAGGAAACAGGAGAAAGAGAGGCCATGTGGAATACAGGGTGCCGTGACCCCTGACCTAAGTAAGCGAGCAGCAAGCACTCACTAGTCCTTGAGGGGTTCCAGGGGGGGTCCCCAGCCAAAATGGGGAGAATGACAGGCAGGATGACACCGGAAGAAGCGCCCATATTTCACTTAAGGCATCATGGCAGCTAGAAATAAGGTGGATAATTCCTTCCACAAGTAACACTGTCAGAATGTATGACTATTTTGGTCATGGGTTTCTGGCACTTTCTCTACTAAAACATCTAAAAGCAAAGATCTTATCACAAAATCTTATCAAATGGGGTTCCGTGGTTTAATTTGTGTCAGTTTAGGGGTCCTTTGATGTGACTTAGTTTGAGAACCACTGCTGTATCTGCTCCCCCACTATTCTGTGTGTTTACCCACTGTCATTACAACACACAGATGAGGAAAACAAACAGCAAGTGAATGGAGGGGGGGGAAAGCATGCATAAAAATATGGAAAATGATGAGTATGAAAGCTCTTCATTGTCTTGGGCCCTGATGGCTGCAGAGCATAATTTGTTTTGATGGGGCATGAGGAGCATCTCTCTGTCCCTGGTTGATTCTCCACATGGTTGCCTGGTGACACCGGCAGCAGCCTCTTCTACCTCCACAAATCACTGCTGCTGTCCTCAGCTCCATCCCGCAAAACACAAGGAATGACTTCTGCTACAGCGGACAGATAGCAGCAACGCCACTCACTGTTCAGACACCGTGTGTGTGTGTGTGTGTGTGTGTGTGTGTGTGTGTGTGTGTGTGTGTGTGTGTGTGTGTGTGTGTGTGTGTGTGTGTGTGTGTGTGTGTGTGTGTGTGTGTACAGGATGAGGGCTTCCTGTGGGTGCAGGCGGGTTACAGGCAGAAGACGATGGAAAATGGAGTGTCTGAGAGTGTCTGAGAGGTTGCCATGGCTGGGCGATAGGGCTGGCACGGATCACGGATAATCCGTGACCCGTACGGATCAGCCCCCACGGTTCGGAACGCGGTTCGGAACGTCAATGGTCCGCGGACCCCCCCCCCCCCCCCTCCCTTCGTTTCATTTAACGTTTAACGTTAGTGTATGAGAACGTCTGCCAGACACAGACAGGCATCATCATGGCATGCACAAGTGAGCTTCCTCATCCCTTGTCGCCGCTGTAAAGTCTCTCTGAAGGCGGTGGCTAGTGGCTACTAAAGACAGCGTCACAACAAACTTATTTCAACACCTCTGAAAAAGCACAGGAATGCGAGCAGCGGGCTGCACAAGATAACGAGAGCCACAACACACACACACACACACGCGCACACGTTTCATGAACACATTATCACCGGACGGTGAAATGTTGCCTTGGACACATACAGTAACAACAAAACAACACGTGGGGCCACCGAGTAGCTTAACGTAGCATCAACATTATGTTTCCAGACTCACCCGGTCTGGTCTGTACCCGTGTCAAGTGACTACGTTAGCAAGCAACAGCCAGGAAGTTAGGCATAGCAGTGCCACCAAAAACAGGAAGTTGGGTTGTTCTGCCTTCAGAGTAAAAGCATAAATTGTGTCATGAGAAAAACATATTTTTTGAGCTGTGCAGAGCAACAAATGGTTAGAGAAGTATAATAGTATTAAAAAATCAAATCGAAAATCTAATTTTGAGAGAAAAAATCTGATATAGCCTATTTTTTTTTTTTTGCTGATCTGAAAAATCCGTGATCCGTGGCTCAAAATCCGTCACGCGATCCGATCCGTGGGTTTTCTGATCCGTGCCAGCCCTACTGGGCGAGTGGGCGTTCAGTGGTACAGCCACAGTTCAGTGTAAATGCCACGCTCTCCTGAGCTTCAAACAGAGCTTCACTCTGCCCATGTCTTCTGCAGTGACCAGTGGCCCCCGAGTGACCAGGAGTGGCTCTCTGGAGTCTGGACCTGACGCCCACCTCACCTGGCATGAAGTCCATCCCACCAGCCGCTTAGGGAGGAGACTTCACACTGACCTGGATCCAGGCCAGGGGCACACCTGATAATATCATCTATATTAGGGCTGCACGATTTATCGTATTTTCATCGTCATCGCAATATGAAAATGCGCGAAAGTCACGTGCTATCGCAATAAAAAAAACTGAGTTACGTGACAGCTGCAAATGCTCTTTCAATGTCTTTCACATGCAGCCAAAAGCTGCTCTCACAAAAGACACTATAAAGCAAGACACTTCAACTTCGAGTGACTCCCTGTATCTGTGTTTTCGCCGCGTCATTGACAAACAGCCAAGCACAAGCTGATGACCAGGAGACCCGGAAGAGTACCATTTGGCGTAGCAAGCATGCGGTAGCATGGAGTTGGGTCTATCTATCTGCTCTCACTCGTCTCTAGCTACAGCAGGAGCTAACTTAGCTCACATTAGCTTATCAGCGGCACTGTGGCGAAAAGGCACAGCACTTCTCTGATTTGGAATCATTTCGGATTTAAACGAGATGACACGCTGCAAACACAGGTACTGTGTAAAACATGCGGCGCAGTTGTGGCAACTTCGAAGAAGCGATTGCAGCAACCGTCAATTTCTTGGAGTTTAGCGAGCGTGACTCCTTACGAGACAACATCCAAACGCCATAAAGAAATAACAGACTCCATAACTGGTTGTTTGACGAAGGACATGATGCCTATTTGCAGTGGGCAAAGACGGGTTTAAGGGTCTGATAAACAAATTGGACCGGAGATACCAGATTCCATCAAGGAATCATTTTTCCAAGGTCGCATCCCCAAAATGTACAAGACCTGCAGGGAGGCTGTGGAGACAGAAGTGAGTCAAGCTGAATACTACTTCTTTATTTAATAGACATAGGCTATTCAATGTTTGGGGTCTATGTTAGCTGTCTATTAAAGCAGAATGACACGCTACTGTAGCTAATATGTACCCTTTTATATTTTTGTTTATAGCATTTTTTTATTTATCGCAGGTCATATCGTCATCGCAATATTGAACAGTGTTATCGCACATCGCAGCTTTTCCTCATATCGTGCAGCCGTAATCTATATCTATAGATAGAAAATGTAGTATGTGGGCTCTGTCCACTGTTTCAAGTTCTGTGCCACAGCTATGCCGTTTTACGTGTGATCGGGCTGAATTGAAACTTTCAGGAAGTGTAAAGAGCACCCGTGCAGGTGACCTGACGGGAGCCGAATTTTTTAATAAAGGGAGATTAATTGCCCTAAGGCTGATTGCCCCAAGGCTGAGGCTATAGTTCAGTGATGATGTCATCAGTGATGTCATCATCAGTGATTATGTCATCAGTGATGATGCCATCAGTCTACGGTGACTGGCATCCTCTGCCATAGACCCCTGTGCTAGCGGGTGCATCGCTGTTGAATTCATTATATGAAACTGTGCATAGATTTGGGTAGGGTCTCTATGAAATGCATGGGAACACATTGCTAGTTTCATTGGATGTTGAGGCTGTAGTGAGAGAGGAGCTGAGCATAGTGATGAAAACAGAAAACATGTGGCAGGTTGCTGCTTTGCAGGAAAGGCTAGTTTATCCTTCATCTCTGTGCAGCCAGGGCCTCTTGTTTATGAGCCATGCTGGGAGACAAATGAAACCATGTGCTTCCTTAGAGGTTGTGTTGGTCAATGCAGGCGATGCTGGTTGTCATCAAGGACAGGTTATATTAGATCACACTGTGTGTGCTTGTCCTGCCAACAACATGGTTATTTGGGCTGAAAAGGAACAGAACAAAACCCAGGCCAAGAGGAAAGAGACATCATGACAGTTCCTTTAACACATTCACTGCCAACAGTTTTTTTTTTTACTGTAGGTAGCTTCTGCCATCTTTCAAGAGCCGAGGATTATTTTCTGCTAGGAATTTGTGAACACAAAATATCTCAAAAGAACTAATAGAATGTGTGCTTTCTCTGTCTAAAAGAGTTAGTTTGTAGAGTTAGTAGTTATGTAGGCATTAGCAGTTGAATACAGCATGGTTTCAGCGTCTGAGAAGAAAAGCTGAGAAAAATGCATTTTTGTGAAATTCGATAGAACAGTCACTTTAACTACCGTAAATTCCGGACTATAAGGCGCACCGGAGTATAAGCCGCACCTGCAAAGTTGACTGTTTTTTACATATATAAGCCGCACCGGACTATAAGCCGTGGGTGTTTTAATGTTTTTTTTTTTTTTTTAATTGTGTTTTAATGTTTAATTACCATATGTAAGGGTTCATGCACAGAGGGGATTGTCGGGAAAGAGATGGCTGTTTGAGGAAGCTCCCATTTATTAACATTTCAACAAAACAACATAACACAACACCACCTGTGTTGTTTTTTACAGTGCACACAGTGTCCGCGGTGTGGTGAAAAGAGGGCAAGAGAGGAAATTAAAACAGAAGTGGATTTATAGTTAGAAAGAGTGCTAAAAAAGAGAGATTTTTTTTTTTTTTTGGAAAAAATCCATAGATAAGCCGCACCGTTATATAAGCCGCAGGGGCCAAAAAAGGCCAAAAAACGGGAAAAAAGCCGCGGCTTATAGTCCGGAATTTACGGTATTTATTTTTGGCATCAGTGAGACATCAGACATCTAAACAATAGTTCTTTGAACAGTAATTTCCTCCATAACAGCACCCTCACCCCCCTCTCCTCCAAACTCCTCCCTCCGTGGGTGTGTCTCTGGTGGCTTTGCAGCGTTTGTCACAAGCGAATCTCTCCTGCCTGTCTGTGCTGCCTGGCTGCTGGCGGCCACTCTTTGGGCGAGTCTGGATGGGGCTCGTTTTTCGGTTGTGAGCTCAGCTGGAATGAAGCTGCGTGCGATTCTGGGCTTTCTGCCGGTGTTTCAAAGTGTGTTTCACCCGTAATCTATTATGCAAATTTGCAATCCCACACCGCCAGCTCCCTGCGCGAAAGCGAAAGCGTTTTCGCCAATCCATTTTCATGAGAATGGCTTCCTCACGCTGCTGTTTTTGCTTGGCTTCGTCTAGTCTGGAGAGCACTGTCGCCACTTAGTGGGTCGGTAAAATAGATTATACACATTCAATACCTCCCATATGTTTTAAAAAAAAGGGGTTTGATCGACGTCCCACCGTCAATTTTTTTTTTTTTTTGACGAGATATCTCGTCCACGGCAGTCAACCGTTGGTTTCTGCTTGACGAGATATCTCGTCCACGGCAGTGAACGTGTTAACTTGCCTGAGATGGGTGTTCAGCTGAAGCAAGGCTGGAGTGAAGGACTCAGCAGACTAGAGCAGCTGATACAACCACCCCTGAGTATTATAGTGCCGGGTGGCAGATGGCAGAGCACTGTTGGTTACAATGGACAGCCTCCATTAGCCTCTCAGATGCTCTGTGCTACTGCCACACTAAATACCATCCATCCAAAAGCATGCTCTCACCTGACTAAACACATCATACTGCCCCCTAGCTCTCACCTGACTAAACACATCATACTGCCCCCTAGCTCTCACCTGACTAAACACCTCATACTGCCCCCTAGCTCTCACCTGACTAAACACCTCATACTGCCCCCTAGCTCTCACCTGACTAAACACCTCATACTGCCCCCTAGCTCTCACCTGACTAAACACATCATACTGCCCCCTAGCTCTCATCTGACTAAACACCTCATACTGCCCCCTAGCTCTCACCTGACTAAACACATCATACTGCCCCCTAGCTCTCACCTGACTAAACACATCATACTGCCCCCTAGCTCTCACCTGACTAAACACCTCATACTGCCCCCTAGCTCTCACCTGACTAAACACATCATACTGCCCCCTAGCTCTCACCTGACTAAACACCTCATACTGCCCCCTAGCTCTCACCTGACTAAACACCTCATACTGCCCCCTAGCTCTCATCTGACTAAACACATCATACTGCCCCCTAGCTCTCACCTGATTAAACACCTCATACTGCCCCCTAGCTCTCACCTGACTAAACACATCATACTGCCCCCTAGCTCTCACCTGACTAAACACATCATACTGCCCCCTAGCTCTCACCTGACTAAACACATCATACTGCCCCCTAGCTCTCACCTGACTAAACACATCATACTGCCCCCTAGCTCTCACCTGACTAAACACCTCATACTGCCCCCTAGCTCTCACCTGACTAAACACATCATACTGCCCCCTAGCTCTCACCTGACTAAACACCTCATACTGCCCCCTAGCTCTCACCTGACTAAACACATCATACTGCCCCCTAGCTCTCATCTGACTAAACACATCATACTGCCCCCTAGCTCTCACCTGACTAAACACCTCATACTGCCCCCTAGCTGTCACCTGACTAAACACATCATACTGCCCCCTAGCTCTCACCTGACTAAACACCTCATACTGCCCCCTAGCTGTCACCTGACTAAACACATCATACTGCCCCCTAGCTCTCACCTGACTAAACACCTCATACTGCCCCCTAGCTCTCACCTGACTAAACACCTCATACTGCCCCCTAGCTGTCACCTGACTAAACACATCATACTGCCCCCTAGCTCTCACCTGACTAAACACCTCATACTGCCCCCTAGCTCTCACCTGACTAAACACCTCATACTGCCCCCTAGCTGTCACCTGACTAAACACATCATACTGCCCCCTAGCTCTCACCTGACTAAACACATCATACTGCCCCCTAGCTCTCACCTGACTAAACACATCATACTGCCCCCTAGCTCTCATCTGACTAAACACCTCATACTGCCCCCTAGCTCTCACCTGACTAAACACATCATACTGCCCCCTAGCTCTCACCTGACTAAACACATCATACTGCCCCCTAGCTCTCACCTGACTAAACACATCATACTGCCCCCTAGCTCTCACCTGACTAAACACATCATACTGCCCCCTAGCTCTCACCTGACTAAACACATCATACTGCCCCCTAGCTCTCACCTGACTAAACACCTCATACTGCCCCCTAGCTCTCACCTGACTAAACACATCATACTGCCCCCTAGCTCTCACCTGACTAAACACCTCATACTGCCCCCTAGCTCTCACCTGACTAAACACATCATACTGCCCCCTAGCTCTCACCTGACTAAACACATCATACTGCCCCCTAGCTCTCATCTGACTAAACACATCATACTGCCCCCTAGCTCTCACCTGACTAAACACCTCATACTGCCCCCTAGCTCTCACCTGACTAAACACCTCATACTGCCCCCTAGCTCTCACCTGACTAAACACATCATACTGCCCCCTAGCTCTCACCTGACTAAACACCTCATACTGCCCCCTAGCTCTCACCTGACTAAACACATCATACTGCCCCCTAGCTCTCACCTGACTAAACACCTCATACTGCCCCCTAGCTCTCACCTGACTAAACACATCATACTGCCCCCTAGCTCTCACCTGACTAAACACATCATACTGCCCCCTAGCTCTCACCTGACTAAACACATCATACTGCCCCCTAGCTCTCACCTGACTAAACACATCATACTGCCCCCTAGCTCTCACCTGACTAAACACATCATACTGCCCCCTAGCTCTCACCTGACTAAACACCTCATACTGCCCCCTAGCTCTCACCTGACTAAACACATCATACTGCCCCCTAGCTCTCACCTGACTAAACACATCATACTGCCCCCTAGCTCTCACCTGACTAAACACCTCATACTGCCCCCTAGCTCTCACCTGACTAAACACATCATACTGCCCCCTAGCTCTCACCTGACTAAACACCTCATACTGCCCCCTAGCTCTCACCTGACTAAACACATCATACTGCCCCCTAGCTCTCACCTGACTAAACACATCATACTGCCCCCTAGCTCTCACCTGACTAAACACCTCATACTGCCCCCTAGCTCTCACCTGACTAAACACATCATACTGCCCCCTAGCTCTCACCTGACTAAACACCTCATACTGCCCCCTAGCTCTCACCTGACTAAACACATCATACTGCCCCCTAGCTCTCATCTGACTAAACACATCATACTGCCCCCTAGCTCTCATCTGACTAAACACATCATACTGCCCCCTAGCTCTCATCTGACTAAACACCTCATACCTATTCACTGCTTTGCCTGCCACAGCCACGGTCTGTTATGCACGGTTGTAATGGCATCTTTGACCTCCTGTGCAAAGAGCGCACAGCCTTCAAACTCAGCACAGAGATCCACCTGTATTCATTATACCAGGGATAATAATCCCCTTTTTGCTCTTGAAAATTACCCACAAGACACAAAGGGCAGCAGGCGTTCTGTCACCATCACTCTGCAGGGGACATACATCTTTTAGGGAGACCTTCACCACGAAAAAAAAAAAAGAAAAGTAATTTCTGTTTCTATCGACTGGCTTGAAACACATTGAATGCTGCCATGAGTAAAGGGGAGAGGGCTGGTAGTTTGGGAGGCAGATGAACTGTGATGAATGATGCGAGGGCTTAGTGTGACAAATGTTTGAAGAAATGCGTTTGTCCTTCACGGCGGCGTTAGCACAGTTAGCAGGAGGAGAGCAGAGAGCAGCGCGCGCCGATCATTTCCATGAGGTGCGATCCAGGGGCGTGACGCAGGGCCTGGAAACACGCATCCCACATGTTCCGCACAGACTGACATCCATCACACACACACACACACACACACACACTCTCTCTCTCTCTCTCCTGGAGCTGCTGCCTTCTCCTGGCCCATCAGCAGCAAGCATTAGCCATTAAGCATGTAGCCCGGCCTGCAGCTTTTAATTAGACACATACAGAGAGGAAGGGATAAGAGGGGGGGGGGGGGGGGGAGGGGGGAGAGAGGGGGGGGGGGGAGAGGGGGGAGAGGAAGGGATAACAGGGGAGAGATAGAGAGAGGTGGAGGGGGAGGAAGGGAGAGAGAGGGGGGAGAAGGGAGAGAGAGGGGGGGAGAGGAAGGGAGAGAGGGAGGGGGAGAGGAAGGGAGTGAGGGGGGAGAGAGGGAGGGGGAGAGGAAGGGAGAGAGGGGGAGAGGAAGGGAGAGAGGGGGAGAGAGAGAGGGGGGAGAGGAAGGGATAGAGGGGGGAGAGAGAGAGGGGGGAGGAAGGGATAGAGGGGGGAGAGAGGGAGGGGGAGAGGAAGGGATAGAGGGGGAGAGAGAGAGGGGGGAGAGGAAGGGATAGAGGGGGGAGAGAGAGAGGGGGGAGGAAGGGAGAGAGAGAGGGGGGAGAGAGAGAGGGGGGAGGAAGGGATAGAGGGGGGAGAGAGGGAGGGGAGAGGAAGGGAGAGAGGGGGAGAGAGGGGGGAAGGGAGAGAGAGGTGGGAGAGGAAGGGAGAGAGGGGGGAGAGAGGGGGGGGGGAGGAAGGGAGAGAGGGGGGAGAGAGAGAGGGGGGAGAGGAAGGGAGAGAGGGGGGAGAGAGAGAGGGGGGGAGGAAGGGAGAGAGGGAGGGGGGGAGGAAGGGATAGAGGGGGGAGAGAGAGAGGGGGGGAGGAAGGGAGAGAGGGAGGGGGGGAGGAAGGGATAGAGGGGGGAGAGAGAGAGGGGGGAGGAAGGGAGAGAGGGAGGGGGGGAGGAAGGGATAGAGGGGGGAGAGAGAGAGGGGGGGAGAGGAAGGGATAGAGGGGGGAGAGAGAGAGGGGGGAGGAAGGGAGAGAGGGAGGAAGGGATAGAGGGGGGAGAGAGAGAGGGGGAGGAAGGGAGAGAGGGAGGGGGGGAGGAAGGGATAGAGGGGGGAGAGAGAGAGGGGGGAGGAAGGGAGAGAGGGAGGGGGGGAGGAAGGGATAGAGGGGGGAGAGAGAGAGGGGGGGAGGAAGGGATAGAGGGGGGAGAGAGAGAGGGGGGGATAGAGGGGGGAGAGAGGGAGAGAGAGAGGGGGGAGAGGAAGGGAGAGATGGAGGGGGGGAGGAAGGGATAGAGGGGGGAGAGAGAGAGAGAAGGGGGGGGGCACAAGCCACTTCATTCATCCCCCAATCAGCTGCTATTAATCTATTAAGTTGGCTTTACACCAGCGGGTGCTTTTCTGTAAGTCTTAATTTAGCTGCGTACTGATTCTAGGCTGTATTATGAGCCGAGGAGAATGGTATCTTTGAATGACGTGTTCATGGCTTTCTATATTCCCCTGTCTTATTATAGACTCAATGTGTATTTAGGGGTCTTATATGACACACAGCGCATGCTGCTTTCTAAAGCAGGGAGGAGACGGTTGGCAAGCAAACGTTTGTTACAGATAATCAGGCATCCAGCATGTTATTACTACACATTACACACATTCCCATCTCGCCCTCCTCAAATTACTCCTACATCACTTTCCACACCAGCATTTCCGGAAGGCATCATTATGATTATTTGCTGCCTGCTGATAATGAAAATGTTGTAAATAATATTGCTCGTTGGGGCTATAGTGCTACTTAATGTACTTTATTTATTTATTTTTGCATTTAAAAAAATGCAATGAATATCCTCCTGGTTCTACGGTTGTGTTATGTATGAAGTTGGAAGATGATGCTGATGAATCGACGGTTAACAAAGCGCACTAGGGCTGGATATCAGGTATGGTTCATGTATACAAAACCACTGAACTGAATGGTAATGTTAGGTGTGATGTCAAACAAAAACTGAAATATTCAAATAATATCAAATTTGCTCGTCATCGTCAATTTAGACAGCAGAAATGAGTGTCACCATATTAAAATATCTTCATATCATCACGACATTGATTCCAGTGAAAGACGATAAAGGATAATATTGAATTACCGCCCAGCACTGTGAACAGTCCCTACTGGTTCCTTCCTGGCTCATTCCAACAACACTGTTCATTCCATACATTCGTAAACCTATCTATGATTAGGAACAGCGTCTTAGGCCATCAACAGACTGATCCTAATCTACATGCTCGAGCAGAGGTGGCCAAACTCTTTCCTATGAAGGGCCAAAATGTATCTGGATGGATGGCTGTGGGCCAAAAATAAATGTTGATGTTATGTGAAATTACATGAAATTACATTATTTTATAGACAATCTACATTCCAAATCTAAAATAGGTCTTCTAGTTTCACGTGGTAAAAGTATCATCAAGCCAGCTTTAAAAATGAGCCCACCACAGCCTCTGAAAGACGGTAATCTTCAAAACCATGGAGGGGCCAGAACAAACTGAGCGTGGGCCAAGTTTGGCCCGCGGGCCCCAAATTGGTCAGCCATGTGCTAGAGAGATGCTAAAGAGACGGTGAGGGAATCAGCAAGATGAATGAGAGGATGGGGGAGGGAAAAAAATCATTTTCTTCACTGGCCTGACTGGAGCCTTTTCACACATTATCCACAACGCAGGCGACATCATGTATGTGAGGCTAAACCAAAAGAAAATGGTTGCTGCGTTTAGGTGGCAACATAACCTGATATCGTTGTCACACTACGCCATTAGGAATTTATTAAAAGTCATGTCAAATATTAAGATAGGATTCAAACTGTTTACAGGCAATCCATTTCCTTTTGCCATTTATTCTTAAAAGCGACAAATAGCTCAACATGATCAATGGGGGGACTGGCTATTAAATTAAATAACTGCTCAACTTTGGCTAGTAGTTGTTAAAAAAGATAACACTATTTATTTACTGTAGGTCTGACTAGAAAACTTTGATTCAAACAAGCGTCACAAAAAATATTTACATTCCAGTAATGAGAAACTGACAAAAACATAATAAAGGTGTCTTTGGCTAAGTCCAGACTTCACACTTTTCTTTGCTAATATAACATATTTTCCAGCTCCAACCATGTGTCAATACGTGATAAAAATGCGGCGCCTCTTAAGAAAACATCATTTGCATAGCTTTACCTCGCAACTTCAATTACGCGCACACAAAAGGTGGCAACGCAGCTGGACTGTGACTCAAAGTGTGATAGAAATTCAGCAATTGAAATCCTCAGTTTAATATTAGACGGGGCGGTTGAGCGGGGTGCATTTGCATGTAAACAGGAAAAGCAGCTGGAATATAAATAGCATGCAATCAGCTGACAGGAGACAGAGCTACAAATTAAACATGAGGGCAGGATGCTGCTGGTGCAAAAGGTTATCTGTCATTCTGCACCGCGAAAAGAAAACACATGGGAGCAAAGGGCACCTTCCACTGGCTCGGATTCAACTGTACAACAAGGGAAAAGGCATCTTCAAATGATGAAATTATTAATTTGTCTCATTAGACAAATAACTGGATATGGAGGTAATTGGAGGTAATTAGGTCAATTACGTTGAATAACTGCTCAACAGTTAGGGCCTATATTAAGCGTAGCGTATCTGTGTGCATGGCTAAAATAGGTCAGGCAACACTTATGATAGAATAAACAACAGAATGGAGAAGTGTCCGTTAGTTGTGGTGGGGTCAGATCTGCTGCACGGCACGCTGACTCTTCTGGATAACTATATCAAGCCAGAGACAATGGGGAGGAAAAGGCCAAGGCTGTGGCCAGTCCTTAAGACAGGTCACTGCAATATCAGTGACCTTCACGCGCTGCAGATGAGCCAATAAACAGCACAGCACACCTCCTCTGTATTTATGTAGGGGGGAAGTACTGGGCCCTGTTAACCCAGCTCTCTGCCTCTCTGTCAGTGTGCAGGACCAAATGAGAGGCAGCCAGGATCAAGGTAAACATCACATTCACTATGATGGCGTTCTCCTTCCTGCAGAAGGGTTCTCTCTCTCTCTCTCTCTCTCTCTCTCTCTCTCTCTCTCTCTCTCTCTCTCTCTCTCTCTCTCTCTCTCTCTCTCTCTCTCTCTCTCTCTCTCTTTCTCTCTCTCTCTCTCTCTCTCTCTGAAGAGCAGCGCATAAATCACATATGAACAGCGATGGGGAGTGGGGCCGCTGTGAGCTGAATGAAGCAATAAAACAGATCCTGAGTGTCCCTTACAGAGCATTCGTCTCACACCGTCCATATGTGAAGCAAGGACACTGGTTAGATGGAGGGAGGGGAGGGAGGGGCAGGTATACCTACCTGCACACATGGGGGGAGGGGAGGGAGGGGGCAGGTATACCTACCTGCACACATGGGGGGAGGGGAGGGAGGGAGGGGGCAGGTATACCTACCTGCACACATGGGGGGAGGGGAGGGGAGGGAGGGGCAGGTATACCTACCTGCACACATGGGGGGAGGGGAGGGAGGGAGGGGGCAGGTATACCTACCTGCACACATGGGGGGAGGGGAGGGAGGGAGGGGGCAGGTATACCTACCTGCACACATGGGGGGAGGGGAGGGGAGGGAGGGGCAGGTATACCTACCTGCACACATGGGGGGAGGGGAGGGAGGGAGGGGGCAGGTATACCTACCTGCACACATGGGGGGAGGGGAGGGAGGGGGCAGGTAGGTATACCTGCACACATGGGGGGAGGGGAGGGGAGGGAGGGGCAGGTATACCTACCTGCACACATGGGGGGAGGAGGGGAGGGAGGGGGCAGGTATACCTACCTGCACACATGGGGGGAGGGGAGGGAGGGGGCAGGTATACCTACCTGCACACATGGGGGGAGGGGAGGGGAGGGAGGGGCAGGTATACCTACCTGCACACATGGGGGGAGGGGAGGGAGGGAGGGGCAGGTATACCTACCTGCACACATGGGGGGAGGGGAGGGAGGGGGCAGGTATACCTACCTGCACACATGAGCCCTTTTCCCACGTGCGCTTTGCGGTTTTTACCTGTTTAAATAAAGGCTAAAAAAAAATAAAAAAATAAAAATGTGGTTATTGTTTTTACAGCTGCCCAGCTGTGACCAATTCTGTGTGATAGAATGACGGGTGGACACAGTGACAGCTCCTACCATGTGCATTGTGCAGGCCTGCATGCTGTGTGAGTGACTGAGCTGAGCAGAGAGGAGAGGAGAGGAGAGGAGAGGTCCACACTGGTAACACTGCTAATGTGATGGAGTCAGCAGCTCACACTCACAGCCTGCACAGCACAGCCTCAGCACAAAGGAAAGAAAGGAGCTCTGCCTGGTCACAACACACCACACATCCCCCCATTCATCTGCCTACTACAACAAGCCTGCTATGCCCCTTAATATGTCAATCAGACTCTCCCAGTTTCACCACCGGTGTCGCGGTGTGTGTGTGTGTGTGTGTGTGTGTGTGTGTGTGTGTGTGTGGGTGTGTGCGTGTGTGTGTGTGTGTGTGTGCAAGTGTGAACACATGCACAGAAAATGAACAAACCGAACAAATCGTAGTTTCCGTGTTCAGCCTGTAGACAAGCTGTCACTAGCTGACAGCTTTTCCACGCAGCCATTTGCCAGCCACGTATTGTAGAAAGAAACAGGGACACCTCAAGGTGTACTGAGACCATTGAGAAAATCATCTCTGTCTTTTTCAATTCTCCGTTTAAAATATTATTGTCTGTCATCATTAGCATATTCTAATCAATTTTCAGAAAGTGACTTCTAATTAACATTAACGCCCCTTCTAGGAACGAACACACGACACAACCTACCTACCGTAGAACCCACAAACCCTCCAGACTGAAGAGTTAAATGTGCCAGCAACTTCACAGTGGGTTGTCTCAAAGGTCTCCATGAGCCTTGATGACATGACCCCCAGCCAAAAAAATAATAAAAAAAAAAAAAATAAATAAAAATTGAAAGAAAGAGCTGAAGGTTCAATACAGTATTTTGACATACAGTAAATCATCACATAAGCTGTAGGCCTACATCACACTAGTAACGCATCAGCATTGACACAGGAATCCCATTCTCAGCCAGTACACTGACTGAACAAATGAAACTTTGGTGTATAAAATAATTTTAGTACTAGTGTGTTATGTTATGTTTGAGCAGACAAGCCAGCATATCACTTGAAACTGAACACATTTCCTTAACGGGAGAAAATTTGCATTGATAATCAAGGGAGGAAATGCTCTAGAGAAATGTCTCCATCACCAGCAACGGGCAGAAAATACATACACAGGCTTTCTCATTCGTGCCTGGACAGAAGTGCCTTAAAGAATACACAGGTCTGCTTTGAACTGCCTGATTAAAAATCGCAAGCCTGTGCAAAACAACGCTGAAGGTCAATGCAAGCTCTTCTGGAGAACATTCTTTAAAAGACAAAGCACAGATTCAGCTGCATGAACAAAACCATATCGTGGCCATTTCCCCTTTTCAGTTACAAGAGAATTGCACCAGTAATCTGTTCTCCCCAAGTAATGGACACATGACCAGGACACTAAACAAGGACAAACCTTTTGCAAACACAAGGTATGCATGAATATATACTTTGCTGTAAATTGCTATGCATTACAGTATATATCTAATATACTGGACATGTTTTAATTATCTACAGATTCAAATATTGCACACTAAATGGAGCCCCCAACCCCCATTTTGACTAACTGGTCATTTCAGAAGCCTACGGGTCAGATAAATGTGGCAGCGAATGAATGTTCAAAAATACAGTATATGACATGATGACATGACATAATGTTGATACGAAATCACACAAAAATACACTCAGTCCCACTCCAACAAATATGTTGGCATTACAAAATATTAGGCAGGGAACAAATGTCCATTGTTAAAAAACGCAATAGCTTTTTCATAGGCGTTGGTGGCAAAACAAGAAAAGAGACAGAACTTTTGCATTGTTTCAGAGGTATGAAATCATTCAGATCAACCCTTAAGATGTTTGCAGGCCAAAGTGCCATGATGGCAAAGTCATATTGTGCAACATTCAGACATTATGAAAGGGACGTTATGAAAAGGGTGTCTCACATTTGGCCTAATTTCCTCTTTGGTTGAGAGCTACTTAGCAGCAGATCTCATGTTTGCCTCAGGCTGGCCCAGGATAGACAGCAGATGACAAGTGAGAAGTCATGAACACTGACTACGTTTACATGCACACAATATTCCGGTTTTTGCACATATTCGGAAAAAGACAATATTCCGACTAAATTAATAATCCACTAATATTCCCGTTTACATGCAGCCGTAGCTCGCCCTCCCAGCTCCCACGTGGGCGGGAGAGAGAGAGAGATGCAGGTAGAATCAGCTGAGTTTTTCTGTTCAGAACAAACAGAGGAGTGCTGACTGTATTCTTACCAGCATCATCTGGTCCATTTCAGGAGCTTGCTGAAGTTGCTGCTGAAAAGTTTGGGGTTGCGATATCCAGGTTTTTCATATTAAACGTAGGCTACGTTGTTAGGCCAGAGTCAGTTATAAGAGTTGGGTCATCTTCCGTGTTTCTCATCTCCTCCCGATCAGAAATGTGGGCTTTCCTTTTCACATGGGAGAGATAATGGATTATATGATTATATCGCCTCTTCTAGCGCTTTCTAGCACACATCAGCTGACCGCAAACAGGCAAGATGCGTCGCAAACTGTGGTAAAAACCCTGATTGAGACACATATTCTGAATGCGCTGTAAACATGATCAAAGAATCTTCCTAAAACCCGAATAATACTGGAATAATAACTCGCGTCTTAATCGGAAAATGCAAAATTCGGAAAAAGGGCAAATTCGGAAAATGCAACTGGAATATGCCGTTTACATGACCCTTATCAAATTCAGAATATTGTCATTTTCCGAATAATAGTGGAATATTGTGTGCATGTGAACGTAGTCATTGTTAACAGCCACAGCTCTGCACACAAAGCAAGCATGACTTTTTAACAGGGAAAACAAAAGGAGCAGACAGGGCTGCAGC
This sequence comes from Poromitra crassiceps, assembly GCF_964638095.1. NCBI lineage: Eukaryota > Metazoa > Chordata > Actinopteri > Beryciformes > Melamphaidae > Poromitra > Poromitra crassiceps. Next base: position 4,275,342 of record NC_139629.1, read on the forward strand.
TTTGCCTGTTTGAGCCACAGGATGAACCGGCCTTCACCCAATGACTGGTACTGAAGCATAATAACCAAACACCTCGGCTACGTTCCAATACCCAAGACTAACAGATCATTAACACCAGAAACAAGGGAGACAGTCACAGTAGTTCACAATAATTCAAAATCGATTGTGCCAGTGTTGCCCCCCCCCCCCCCCCCCGCCCATACGCTCCGCTAAATGAAAGCATGACTAATACTTTGCAAATGCTAAAGATGTGCTTGCTTCTCTGTGATCATGCCTCACACTGCACTTCCTGCTATATTGCTATATAGTACTTCATGCATCATAAGACAGAAGAGGGGAAGACGCTCTAAATAAAACACACTGCATTCTGTGTGTGCACAGACTGAGCAATCTGGCAACGCAGGCAGGCCGTCTCTGTCTATCTGTCTGTCTGTCTGTGTGTGTGTCTGCCTGTCTGTCTGTCTGTCTGTCTGTGTGTGTGTGTCTGCCTGTCTGTCTGTCTGTCTGCCTGCCTGTCTGTCTGTCTGTCTGTCTGTCTGTCTGTCTGTCTGTCTGTGTGTCTGTCTGTGTGTCTGTCTGTCTGTCTGTCTGTCTGTCTGTCTGTCTGTCTGTCTGCCTGTCTGTCTGTCTACCTGTCTGCCTGTCTGTCTGTCTGTCTGTCTGTCTGTGTGTCTGCCTGTCTGTCTGTCTGTCTGTCTGTCTGCCTGCCTGTCTGTCTGTCTGTCTGTCTGTCTGTCTGTCTGTATGTTTGTCTGTCTGTCTGTCTGTCTGTCTGTCTGTCTGTGTGTCTGTCTGTCTGCCTGTCTGTCTGCCTGTCTGCCTGCCTGTCTGCCTGCCTGTCTGCCTGCCTGTCTGTCTGTCTGTCTGTCTGTCTGTCTGTCTGTCTGTCTGTCTGTGTGTCTGTCTGTGTGTCTGTCTGTGTGTCTGTCTGTCTGTCTGTGTGTCTGTCTGTCTGTCTGTGTGTCTGCCTGTCTGTCTGTCTGTCTGTCTGCCTGTCTGTCTGTCTGTCTGCCTGTCTGTCTGTCTGTCTGTCTGTCTGTCTGTCTGTCTGTCTGTCTGCCTGCCTGTCTGTCTGTCTGTGTGTCTGCCTGTCTGTCTGTCTGTCTGTCTGTCTGTGTGTCTGTCTGTCTGTCTGTCTGTCTGTCTGTCGACACTCTGCTTCCGTTAGCCGTTCAATCAAAGGCAAATGTCTTTAAGTGTTGTCATCCTCAGTTCTTTGCTCTCACTTGGCCCCCCTACTTAACTGTGTTCCACACCAAGATCTTAGCCAAGTAACGGCTGAAGGTTACGAAATTAAATGGGTCATTTCATGATTGCGAATGTGCCAGTTCTTACCAGATGAAACGGACAAAAGGCTTGGAGATGAGGGGGAAGAAGAAAACAGAGGGCTGATTTTTAATAGTGCTGAAAAACACCTGAAATTCTTTGGAGAGTTAACGCTAAGCGCGTGGTGTGTGCGTGCAGCTGTGGCTTCAATACAGTCACTTGGGATCCTCATCAGACTATTTTTATTTTGATGAATGTGCGGGGAAAATAAGTAATTTCCTGTCTGCCTCTGAGCCATCTTCACAAAAAGAGCTCCTTCTCCTCGGCTAATGAATATTTCCATCACTCTGCGCGCGGCGCGCTACTCCAGAGTCTGTGTGCTCGGCTATCATGAGGTACTAATACTGAATACAGTGTTTCCCCTATGTATGCTTTACTCACAGGTGTGTCAAGTGACCTGGCTATGAAGTGTCCATAATAGAACGTTTGTTTCGAAAGAAAATAGGGATGCACGATATATCGGCAATCATATCGGTATCGGCAGTTAGTCATTTTCTAACATATCGGCATCGGTCCAATGTTGCAATGTTAATATCATCAGCCAAAATTTTTACATTCAGAGGAAACATTGCAGTAAATCTATGATTTCTGGGCTTTTCCAAATGTTTTGGAAATAAAGAAAGACATTAATCTTTCAAATTCACAGTGTTTACATGTGTTTTTCAGTATGTACACAATTTTATTATCACAAAAATGTGTTTTTATACAGATCATATCGACATTGGTAAATATCGGTTATCGGTCATAACAGCAATGTTAATATAGGTTATCGGTATCGGCCCAAATTTCATTTTCACATCGGTGCATCCCCAACAGAAAACATAAAGAAAAGAAAAAACGAAAAGAATTTGTGTAACTCAGCATTGCATTTATCCGATAATGTCAGCACAACGCATGGGCGACTATTAAACTATTAAAAGGAAATGTTAAAAGGTGCTTAAAATGTCCCCATCAAAATTAAAGCACTAAATTGTGTTATTTTGCCACCGCATTGAAAAATTCACCACTGGACTGTTATTTTGAAACGCTGTTACTACATACGGTGAAAAGTAATTTCATATCATTGCATCCAATTGCCAAATCCAATTGTATTGACTGGATCTCCTACGAGACAGGACAGGACTAGACAGGACAGGACAGGACAGGACTAGACAGGACAGGACAGGACTAGGCAGGACAGGACAGGACTAGGCAGGACAGGACTAGGCAGGACAGGACAGGACTAGGCAGGACAGGACTAGACAGGACAGGACAGGACAGGACTAGACAGGACAGGACTAGGCAGGACAGGACTAGGCAGGACAGGACTAGGCAGGACAGGACAGGACTAGGCAGGACAGGACAGGACTAGGCAGGACAGGACTAGGCAGGACAGGACAGGACTAGGCAGGACAGGACAGGACTAGGCAGGACAGGACAGGACTAGGCAGGACAGGACTAGGCAGGACAGGACAGGACTAGGCAGGACAGGACAGGACTAGGCAGGACAGGACAGGACTAGGCAGGACAGGACAGGACAGGACTAGGCAGGACAGGACTAGGCAGGACAGGACTAGGCAGGACAGGACTAGACAGGACAGGACTAGGCAGGACAGGACTAGGCAGGACAGGACTAGACAGGACAGGACTAGGCAGGACAGGACAGGACTAGGCAGGACAGGACTAGGCAGGACAGGACAGGACTAGACAGGACAGGACTAGGCAGGACAGGACTAGGCAGGACAGGACAGGACTAGGCAGGACAGGACTAGGCAGGACAGGACAGGACAGGACTAGACAGGACAGGACTAGGCAGGACAGGACTAGGCAGGACAGGACAGGACTAGGCAGGACAGGACAGGACTAGGCAGGACAGGACAGGACTAGGCAGGGCAAAAGCGAAATTTTGCAAGCGAGGGGGGAAAAAAGTGCAAAAAATGTTTTCACACGCGTGCTTCACCACCGTCCGCTGCTCCAACTCCCTCGTAGGGGAAAACACTGGACGTGGTGCTGAACACCACTGACCACTAGAGCTGTGCATCTTCACTGATCTCACGATTCGATACGATTCGATTATACAAGTCTACGATTCGATTCGATTATACGATGCATCTTAAATCGATGCATCACTTTTTCCGCAATACATGATTTATTTTTTCTCACTTTCTTTTTTCTCACTGTGTGGCTACTTTTAAAATAAAAGTGCATTTGGAATTGCATTGTATTATGATCCATAATTAAAATAAACAACTGCATGTACTTACATTCTATTTGATTTGATTATAAAAAAAAAATTAAAAAAAAATTAAATAATCGATTTTTGTTAATCGATTCAGAATCGTCCTATTAAGCATCGCGATGCATCTCTGAATCGATTATTTTCGGCAGCTCTACTGACCACTCCAACGTATTAGACAGCTATAAATGTCCATGTTAACAGGAAGTCATTTCATCATATAGCTGTGAAGTATTATTGTACCAAAGGCCATTGTGGCTGCAACCATGATGGCACATCATGCCCCATTTACAAAATATCAAGTGTCTCCATGAATATATATATACGGTACACAAGTTTGTATTAGCCCAAAATATTTCAATATAAATTCAGCCTTAAGACTGCTATTAAACAGTCTCAATTTCAGTGTATGCACACTGACTTTGCATGAGGAGTCCAGATGTACAGTGTATATATATATATATATATATATATATATATATATATATATATATATATATATATATATATATATCATTTGCATGTGAAGAAGAAAGTGTCCATGATAACACTATGATACATGATGCATTATTTACACTAGAACAGCCAGGAGCCAAAGACACAGTAACGTCTCATGCCTTCACCTGACATGCCTCTCCTACATGTCCTGCCTGGCATCACGCTCCTGCCTGGCATCACGCTCCTGCCTGGCATCACGCTCCTGCCTGGCATCACGCTCCTGCCTGGCATCACGCTCCTGCCTGGCATCACGCTCCTGCCTGGCACATACACTATGTGTGTTTCAAAATGTTCATCAGTTCAACCTTTACAGGACAAGGCAACTGCCTGCCCAGCCAAAAGGCTAGCCTAAATTAAAATGTAGGCTACCCTAGATGGGTGCTCCCAAGCTCAAAAACGCAACTCTCTCTATTGAACTGATCAACCTGACAGACCAGAGAACAGTTGACCAACGCTGAAACAAAACTACGTGGGCTTGCACAATCTCAAACGTTGTGCACTTTGGAGCCCTGGACAAACGTAGCACCTATAAGACCTGCTAGGTGCTCATCATCATCAGTGTGCTAAAACAGCGTAAGGTGGTTCCTCCATCACTTCTTCTGACCACTTCGAACTCATAATTCAACTGAAGGCTGAAATCAGGCCTGGCTGCACACTCCCCCCCAAAACCCACCGCTGGCAACCTAACCCAACCTAACCCAACCTTAACCTCATTCTGGCCACAAAATGTCAGCACTCTCAGGTCAGCTGCATACTGAGGCACTGAGGCACTAGGGATGTCACGAATACTAGAATTTCTACTTCGATACCGATACCCAAGAAAATATCGATACTCGATACCATTTTCGATACCACGAGGGGGGATGACAACACATCAAGAGGCATAAGAAATAAACAAACAGATGCACAGACAGACGTACGCTTCTCCATAATCTAGGCCTGATATAACTCATTAAAAACTTTGACCTGACACAGCAGATTAGCCCTGCTCTAGTCATCAGCCTATCAGAACACTTTGAGCTTGTTGAAGCAACAGATACCCACCAATGACAGGGAGGGAGAGATCAGTAGTATGTTTGATTTTTCATTAAGATAAAAGTACTGCCGATATTGATACTGTTGCAAATTGAGTATTGTATCAGTTAAAACCTTTAGCATTGATTTTTATCGATACTTTTGACAACCCTATGAGGCACTGAGGCAGGCTGCAACAGGACATCCCAATCTTAAGTCTGCAGTTATGAGATCCTCTTCAGTTTGCTGTCATGGCTTATTGCTACAAAAGCTGCACAATTAGCCATATTAATCCAAGCTCAGGGTTTGACAACAAGGCATGTATTTGTTTTGGCTACCTGTAGCTTTGCCTCCGGCCCTGTACGAGATTGGTTTGGCTTAGGCCGAGCTAATATTGATATTCTCCTGCGTAAGTAGGCTACCACCTGTAAGCCCCAACGAGGAGCAGCGTCTGTCCTTGTTATTATTGTCATAGCAGGGGCCGTTGTATGTATGAGGATGGTGTGAAACAGAGCACCTTGCACACACAGAGCCTCAACTAATGGAAAATTCTCCACACAGCTCCTGTTACGCCACTTGGACAAGCCAGCGCTGCCCTCTGAAAGCTGTGTGCAGCCGCGCCTGAAACCGGGGAGGAACGCTGCCTGGCACCATCATGGCAGGGTGGTAACGTCACCCTCCAAACACACAGGGGAAGAAGAAGAACACATAATCCTGGATGGTTTCCTATATCACAACAGTCATAGGAGGAGGTACACCTACAGTATGCTTTGGGCCTATACACTTCACATTCAAATAGAGATGTAACGGTATGAAAGTTTCACATCACGATTATCGTGACCAAAATGATCACGGTTATCGTATTATCACGGTATTCGTAAAAAATTGCTGAAAATGTTCAAAAAGTACTGAGAGACTCACTGAAATAATTTTACAACGTTTTATATTGAAAACTCAGACCCAAAAAGGATTGATACACTCACTGAAATCATTTCTCCAAGGCTGCACGTTTGCATCTGGGAGACTGTTGCCAGCTTTGGTTGATGAGATGGACAGTATTTACCATGTTTTTCAAAGCACTGTAATCACAGTAACACGGTAATCACGGTACCACGGTTTTAATGATAATGAAAATTTGAAATGGTACGGTTATCGTAAGGAATTTTATCACGGTTATCATTCAAATCGGTTATCGTTACATCCCTACATTCAAATGGGGTTGATGATCTACCGGGCGTCTACCGGGGGGGAGTGTAGAGGTACATTCCATGCCTACCAACACGAGGGTCGCAGGTTCGCGCCCCCGTGTTAGCGACCGCCGGCTTGAGAATGCTTGGGAATTAAGCGGTTTTCGCCTCATCGCCCGAGGAGAAGTTTTTCACGAATTAAGCGTTTCATTGGCCTTGGTGTGAACGTACAGTTAGATGTGATGTTTATTAACTGACAGCAATGGGTTTTTCCCACACACTGTGTTGACGGAACGGTTGACGGTTTTGGCTAGCTGAGAATCATCATACTTTACCTGGAGAACACAAACAAATGAAGAAGGGAAATTTAAACATCTTTAAGAATAACAACATCTGGAGTAAAATGATTGATATAATGGTATTAATTGTTTTTGGCATCAGGGGCAGAGAGGCACTACTTCCCCTTTTCTGAAGGATGCCATCTAAATCCAAACACTTCCTCCTGAATATTCAGGCCATGTGAGTGAACACAACGTTCACTTTGCTGCAGGAGAACAGTTGATGCATAACAATGAGATCCGCTAATGAAATCAACCATCAAGCTGAAATACATACATATTAAACTGGGGTCTTTGGTGTCATTCGCTTTTTTGCATCGTTTGTTCATTTTCCTCATTTCTTTCTCCTGACCTTTCACTATTTCCTCCTAACTTGAATTTGCTTTCAGCCCAGAATGATGATTGCACTGTTTTTTATTCTGTGTGTGTGTGCAAATGTGTCGCCCGTGCTGCTAACCCCCCCCTGCATTTCTTACCAAATTAACACTGTTTCCATAAAAACATAATATTACATTTTAGACCGAGAAAATCATTTGGAGTCAAACACGACTAATGAAGAGTGACTTGAACAGCAAATGAATGCTGTGCTACATGTATAGAACTATAAGCCTGGAGAATACATTGCGGTAATCCATTCAACATTTGGTTTAAAGATCTAGCGGAGTCGAGTCTAATTAATTCATTAGAATAATTGTTTACATGCATTGGTTTAGTTACACCTCAAACAGCTTAACTCCTGCTGTGCTGCCTACTGTGTGTAACATACTGTGCATTTCCACCAGCAGCTTAATCCTCACACATAGCATTCACAAAGTGTCTATTGTCAGAGTAAAGAGGGTGCACATATTTGCTACTATATGCAAAAAACACCAACAGGTAAAGCATTTGTATCAGCAAAGGCCAGCTTAAAAAGGGCTATCTTAAAAAAAAATGTAATAAAAGGCAAAGTGGCTCTTCAGTCTTCAGTAATTAAAAAGTTAATTTTCACAACCCACATTTTTCTCTTTATGCATTTTCTCTTTATGCACCACCACCAACAAAAGCCAATTTCATGACTACACGTGCAATCATCACTATCACTCCTCTAAGAAAATGACATTTTAATCCTTCTCCTCTGGCCTAGTAAACAACGGCCGTGAGATAATTGATCAAAATGCGAGGGGATCTGTGTGAGCCGCAGAAGGTCACCGGCCTCCAGCCCGCCTGATAGGGGAGACGGCGTGCCGTTGATGCTCCTGAGCTGCCATTTTTCTTCCCTGACAAAGACTCCATCTGCCACCGTGTGCCATTTGCAGCCTCCGAGTCAGAATACCAATGATTTCCAACCATTCTACAACTCTGCCTTCACCTTGGCTTCACCTCTACGCACGTCTGAGCGCTGACTGCACACATCTTCTCTCCGTAGGCACCGCAGGCTGCCAACACCACCCTCATCCAGCTAAGTGGCATTTATGCTGCTCGAGGATGGCGAGCATTTTATTAGCATCGATATTATATGAACCCGTTTACATCTACAGTATGTTCCTGTGTTTACATCTACAGTATGTTCCTGTGTTTACATCTACAGTATGTTCCTGTGTTTACATCTCCAGTATGTTCCTGTGTTTACATCTCCAGTATGTTCCTGTGTTTACATCTACAGTATGTTCCTGTGTTTACATCTACAGTATGTTCCTGTGTTTACATCTACAGTATGTTCCTGTGTTTACATCTACAGTATGTTCCTGTGTTTACATCTACAGTATGTTCCTGTGTTTACATCTACAGTATGTTCCTGTGTTTACATCTACAGTATGTTCCTGTTTACATCTACAGTATGTTCCTGTGTTTACATCTACAGTATGTTCCTGTGTTTACATCTACAATATGTTCCTGTGTTTACATCTACAGTATGTTCCTGTGTTTACATCTACAGTATGTTCCTGTGTTTACATCTACAGTATGTTCCTGTGTTTACATCTACAGTATGTTCCTGTGTTTACATCTACAATATGTTCCTGTGTTTACATCTACAGTATGTTCCTGTGTTTACATCTACAGTATGTTCCTGTGTTTACATCTACAGTATGTTCCTGTGTTTACATCTACAGTATGTTCCTGTGTTTACATCTACAGTATGTTCCTGTGTTTACATCTACAGTATGATCCTGTGTTTACATCTACAGTATGTTCCTGTGTTTACATCTACAGTATGATCCTGTGTTTACATCTACAGTATGTTCCTGTGTTTACATCTACAGTATGTTCCTGCGTTTACATCTACAGTATGTTCCTGTGTTTACATCTACAGTATGTTCCTGTGTTTACATCTACAGTATGTTCCTGTGTTTACATCTACAGTATGTTCCTGTGTTTACATCTACAGTATGATCCTGTGTTTACATATACAGTATGTTCCTGTGTTTACATCTACAGTATGTTCCTGTGTTTACATCTACAGTATGTTCCTGTGTTTACATCTACAGTATGTTCCTGTGTTTACATCTACAGTATGTTCCTGTGTTTACATCTACAGTATGTTCCTGCGTTTACATCTACAGTATGTTCCTGTGTTTACATCTACAGTATGTTCCTGTGTTTACATCTACAGTATGTTCCTGTGTTTACATCTACAGTATGTTCCTGTGTTTACATCTACAGTATGTTCCTGTGTTTACATCTACAGTATGTTCCTGTGTTTACATCTACAGTATGTTCCTGTTTACATCTACAGTATGTTCCTGCGTTTACATCTACAGTATGTTCCTGTGTTTACATCTACAGTATGTTCCTGTGTTTACATCTACAGTATGTTCCTGTGTTTACATCTACAGTATGTTCCTGCAGCTGAAGAAGGGCTGCAGAAGCAGAATCAGAAGCAGAAGCTGAACACATGCATGAAATCAGTGGCAAATATCACGACAAGACTGGCAGAGAGCTTTACTTGCAAGCTTTTATTTCAGGGAAGACTGCACCTTAAGGAGCGTGATTTTGTGGTGCACAGCAGTACTGATGTAGTCAAGGAAGGGATGAAAAAGATCCCCTGGCCTCTGATGAAGTCTCCATGCCAGCAGTTAAGGGGGAACGGCAGGCAGCTGGCCATAACAACCAAAAGACACTCAAGAAAATTCAATTTTCCTCAGTGCCATCTGCACACCGCAGAGAAGCCATTCTGGCCCTGCACTCCTCCAACAAGCTCCCCTATTCACCAGTTTCCTGGTGAGAAATAAGAATATAAGCAGGAATATGGTGAATATACTGCATACCACCATGCCAGTGCTGTCCTAGGACCCCGGGCCTGCCTGACCTCTTGCCCCTAAGGGGAGGCATTCAGAATCAGAATTAGTTATACTTTATTGACAACACATTAGCCTCTGTGGCTGCAGCTGGCCAAGGCTCCTCCCTCCGCTTTACATACATACTCTGCAATTACTCCCCATAAGATGATGGTTGGTGAGGTGGAGTGAGCCTATAGAACTCAGGCAACGGAGAAAGAGCGGGGCAAATCAAATCATCATTAACTCAGATTAGGCCTTGAGATATCATGAGGAGGAGGCAATGGAAATCCCATAATGGACCTTCTGGACTTTACAGATCCCTTTGCAATGCTCACAGTTAGCTAGTCTGAGGCTCTGTATCAAGCCAGTGAGTGTGGATCTAACTGCTGGGGATGGCTTTGTTTGAAGCAGGTGTTGGCTGAGAGCTCTGAGTGCAGCTTCTGTACTGGGGCTGGGCTCTCAGGAGGAGAGTGGGGGAGCAGAGGTGACATGCCTCTGTTCCTGACAAAGGGCTTTAGCAGAGCAGTGAGGGGGATCTATTCTATCTGTTGGTGAGGCAGCACTTAGAGCAGGCCCTGTGTGTGGCCCCGCTGTGGTGTTATCCCTGATGAGCAGGCCGACTCGGACTGAGGCTGCTCCACACAAATCCCCATGTAGTGACAAATCCCCCTGTAGTGACAAATCCCCATGTAGTGTGTGTGCTCTTAAAACGACTCTATCGTCCAGACGTCCACCCTCCTGCTTTTAAAGAGCATGTCTTCATGTCCCCTTTCAAACTGGCTGCAGAGGACCTACAGGCACTGAGTGAATTACAAGGTGAATAACTAGGTGCTCTCTGGAGCCCCTCAATAAAGGCTGTTAAGACACCAAGAGCGATGCGAATTTACAGCACGAAATTGCGATGCGAAGTTTGACCCACCTGTCAATCACAGCAACACGTCGGACGGGAATTTCTGAAAAATCGACCATGGTCCGAAAAAATAAACACCGCAGCGAAACTTGGCTGTTGGTATGCATGGTGTTGGTATGCATGGTACTGTATATGTTGGTATGCATGGTTGGTATGCATGGTTGGTATGCATGGTTGGTATGCATGGTTGCATTGACTGATTTTCGACTCGTTCGAGAAATATTATTGACGTGCGAAATAATCGCACGGGAAAAAAACGCTCTCGGTGTGTAAGGACCTTAAAGGAACAGCAACAGCTCACCCTAAAATCCAAAATCCAAATATTCCATCTCACCTGTAGTGCCATTTATCCATATCGTTTTGTGTTAGTTGACTGAGTTTTGGAGATATCGTCGACAGAGTTTCTGGCTTCTCTCTAATACAATGGAACTGGATGGCACTCGGCTTGTGGTGCTCAAAGTGCTAAATAAATAGATTTGATAAACTCAACAGCATTATTGTCTCTTTCCAGAAATCATGACCCCGTTACTCAAGATAATCCACAGACCTTGTTATGAGCAGTTTCATGGAGGAACTACTTTCTTTTGACCGGACTACACCCGCTAGCTGCTAGCTAGTTCCTACATGAGACTGCAAGCCTCTGACCCAGGCACTAGGCAGACAGAGCCCTAACAGTCAATTACTCTGACCAACATGACAGTTGACAGTTAATCCAAAACGAGACAACATATCAGATATGAGATAGAATCAATGTTATTCAACTAACAATGTTATTTTACTCATCAATGGTGTAAAGATTTGAAAATCATAGAGGATGATTCATAGGACTAAAAAAAAGAAAACTTCCCAACTGAGAACAACTGCTACCAAAACAACCAATTACAAAGGCCTCTATCTTAGCAGCTATGCAAAGAAAACAGGATTTTAAAATAGGGGGATGTGAACTAAATTATCTTCTTGTTTTTCTTAAATCCAGCTTTAGTCATGTCTCATTTCTAAATTCCGAAACACTAAAAAGTACTAATGAGAATGTTCTGAAATAGCCTAATGACTAGAACAAAGCTGACACAGAGCCAGTAGCTATATCACTGCATCCTCCTCAAATTTTCTCACAGCATTTTTTCAGAACCACTGAAGGCCCATTTTCAGTATTTTTTTTTTACACATAATATATTCGAGTTTTTCTCTTCCATTTTTGCACCAATTAGTTTCTTCGTATGATTATAAAATTAATTGTTCTTCTGTTTCTGTGAGGAAGGTTTCTTTATGAGTTTCAACCTGGGAACATTATTTCCGCCTCAGTCATAAAATTAACTTTGTGACTGGTCATGTGATCGCTTATAAAACTTATATAAAGTGTCAAATTAGGAGTCTGAGACAGGTTTAGCCGTTAAATCATACTGAGGCTAGTGTGGCCATGTGATTTAACCAGTGGTCTGAGATCGGTGCACCTGCTCTGACACGTTATGCATAAAAAGGACAGCACTGCTATTCTTGGAAGGTTAATGAATACAGAAGCAGATCTTTTTTTGTGTCACATTAGTATCCATCCATACAATTAATGAAGTCTCATAGTTCAGTTGCATGGCTCACATCAGTCTGATAATGACCTTTGACAGTTCTTTCATCACTTCACTTTTCCTCTGTGCGTTGTGTTTTACCGGTTTTATCGCCCCCCCTGTGCAGAGGAGTCCAGGAGGAAGACGAGTGAGTTCTAATTATTTACGACCACATCATCTTACACAGACAGCCACAACAATCTGTTTGCCATTCTGGCCCAGCCACAGAATAGAGCCTACTCTTTGAAGCTACACTGTTCACTAGGGGTGTCACGATATTTCGTCGCACGATATATCGCGATATCGAAACGTCACGATATGCGTATCGTCAGAAAAAAATTATATCGTAAAATATATATATATATATATATATATATATATATATATATATATATATATATATTTATTTTTTGCTCCTGAATAATAATAGAACAAATTTAGCAGAATCAACACGCATGAGTGAGGGGGTAGACTACTACTGGCATGGCAAAACAGCTCAAGGGGTACATAAGATTACATAAGTTTAGGGACCATTGAGCATGAGTTAAGAAATAGATTGTATACTTTATTTTTCTTTCACCATGCAACAAACATTTAGTTTGTGACAGTGTGACACATTCTATTGCAAGAGAAGCATTATCTTCCATGTTGTTTTCTAGTTATTATAATAACAATTTCCAAAAACAGCATTTGTTTTGTATTTTGTGTATTTCAAATGAAAGACTATTTTTCCAGTATTTTCCCAGGGCTCCCTTGAAAAGAGGTTTCGATTTCAACGGGACTCACATGGTTAAATAAATGATAAATAAATACATAAAAATGATTTACTTTTGTTAAAAAAAATATTGTTAAAATATCGTATCGTATCGTTATCGTGAACCCAATATCGTGTATCGTATCGTGAAATTAGTGTATCGTGACACCCCTACTGTTCACTGTAGGGGGACATTATATAAAAAAAATAGGGCGAAAAAGAAGAACTACTGTCATTTCAGCAGCTCAACCCTATTCCAGTGGTCATGTTAACTGAATATTTTCAATTTTTTTTACCTATTTTTTTTATAACAATGACAGAAAAATCTGAAGGCTGCCTGTCATTTTAACACAAGTAATTTTTTGACCCCGTCTGTCAAAATGACAACGAGAGGGTTTAACACACTACCCTCCCCACACACACGCACACACACACACACACACACACACACACACACACACACACACACACACACACACAGAATGGTGATCTCAGTAAAACATTCTAGTCACCAGTCAATAACGCTTCCCTCCCACATGCCAGCCCTTTCCTTCTCCTCGGCTTTGGTCACTTCATTTTTTCTTGCACTTCTGCACACTTCCTCACATCTTCTCAGACGGTTTGATCTTGTCTCACGGTCACTTATCACCTCTTCATTCTTTTCTCCATTACTCTCTTCATCACCACCAGCTCTCTCTCCCTCATTCTCTCCATCCCCACTCCCTCGTCTCCTCCTCCTCCTCCTCCTCCTCCTCCTCCTCACCCTTGCCTCTTCAGCAGAAGCGTCGGGAGGTCGGGCTCGTAGGTAAACTGAAGGTTACTGATAACTGCTGTAATAAATCCTGGAACAGGGTCAGCCACATAAAGATTCCAAGAGTCGTTTCCTCTGGACATGTCACCCAGGCACAATTAAAAAATATATATATATCTCTCTTCATAAAAGGAAAGTGAGCAGTCGAGTCCACTCACCTTTAGCGTTTTATTGTTTATTGAAAAGAGCGGGATAGTAACAGCCTATCTCTGTCTGACACTCAACATTTCAACATGGCACTTTAGGAACATAATTAGCTTATGGTCTTTTTGGAGACAATGTTTCCGTGCTGCAACACAAATTGATTTTTTTTTTTTTTTAATGGGACAAGAGTGCGTTGAAACGGTGTTGTTCGCTTGATGCTGGAGCCTTATGGAGAAGAGGAGTCCAGTAATGACACAGTACTGATATCTGTGAAAAGCACTACTAGACACTAGCTGACACCTCACCTTCCTCTGTGACTGATGCTGGTTGAAAAACCTGCTTCAAGATTAATAACACTGATTGTTTTGTTTATAGCTGCTCCACAATGGAACACACACACACACACACACACACACACACACACACACACACACACACACACACACACACACAAACGCATTGTTCAAATATGGTGGAACTTGGAAAATGACAGATGGAAGATGCACCCAGTTAACTTGCTCAAATTACTACTGCAAAGAAATCTCACGAATGTGGTGGTAAATTAAATGCAGCAATCAGAGGAACAGTGTATGTCACACTTTCTGATAGCTCAGGTTGAAGGAGGGCTGACTCTTGAATAAGATCCCTACCGCCACTGTCTAGGGGCAACAATACCATTTTCAAGGGCAGCCAAGCAACAACTGTTTAAAGCTAGTGTATGCAGAGTGGCCCTTCAAATTCAAAACAAAGGACAGCTCCAACCCCACCAATTACCCCTGTTTGGCTGACACTCATTTATTTCAGAATACAGAATAAGACCCCCAACCCCCCCAAAGAAAAGAGAAGAAGAGAAAAACACACAATATGTTTTGAAACTTTGACGCTCTAACTCGAAGCAAGACAGGACCTAATTAGATATTCACAAAAATGAGAGCAAAGTGTAAATGCAGCGCAAACTAATTCCATTAAAGAGGACCTTGTTAAATCTCAGCCTAATTGGAAAATTCTAATCCTACACCTAAATAATACTTTAAATTAAGGGGGTTCCGCTTAGTCCAGCCTTTTCCATTCATGACTTACAATTTCCAATTTAAGAAAGCAAACGGATTTTTTTGCAAATACAAAATGAAGAGAAGAGATGGATGGCAGGCAGCTGACTTACTGTATGAACTCTCCTCAGCTCTGTGACATCGCTGCTCGGCACCTGAAACACCAGACGACAACAACACAGTCAGCTTAATTGCTTGATTCGATCGATTTATTCATTCAGCATCATTCCTATTTGAAAGCTCCATGAAAATGAAATAAAAATGGTAATTTGGAAGAGCTTACGGCCCCCAGGGGAAGATAACTTATCCATTCAAAACATCAACAACAAATCAAAGTAGTGCAGCGCAGCAGAGACCTTATGAAACACAACAGCGCCTAATTTACATTGGACATGACAAAGACACTTTGAAGAAATTGGAATACGGTCGACTCTATGATGGAGCAGCTACACAGCCAACGTTTTGATTTGCGCAATCCACGGAAGAGATTGGTGAAACACAGGCAATCTCCTACGGGCCATCAAACAAAATGTCTGGAATTTAAGTATGTCTCTTCTACTGAAGCTTCCATCTTGAAATGGACTCGAGTAAAGCCACTCCACAACGTTCCGTTCACCCTCTGACAAAGCAAGTGTCACAGTCAAGAGATTTGATCACAAATAGCAACAGCAGCAGCAGCACTCACTGTCTGCAAACATTTCTGTCTGGCCAGCAAGTGTAGACTATTTACACCTTTCCATCTGGGTTGGTTCTGTTAGGAATGTGAAGGAAATGAAGGCTGGTCCAGTTTTCCTTCAGTGTCATGATCAAATCAACAGACTCAGTACCCTGCATGATCTCCATACAGCCTCCATACATCAGTCAAATCAACAGACTCAGTACACTGCATGATCTCCATACATCAGTCAAATCAACAGACTCAGTACACTGCATGATCTCCATACATCAGTCAAATCAACAGACTCAGTACACTGCATGATCTCCATACATCAGTCAAATCAACAGACTCAGAACACTGCATGATCTCCATACATCAGTCAAATCAACAGACTCAGAACCCTGCATGATCTCCATACATCAGTCAAATCAACAGACTCAGTACACTGCATGATCTCCATACATCACTCAAATCAACAGACTCAGTACCCTGCATGATCTCCATACATCACTCAAATCAACAGACTCAGTACCCTGCATGATCTCCATACATCACTCAAATCAACAGACTCAGTACCCTGCATGATCTCCATACATCACTCAAATCAACAGACTCAGTACCCTGCATGATCTCCATACAGCCTCCATACATCAGTCAAATCAACAGACTCAGTACACTGCATGATCTCCATACATCACTCAAATCAACACTCAGTACCCTGCATGATCTCCATACATCACTCAAATCAACAGACTCAGTACCCTGCATGATCTCCATACATCACTCAAATCAACAGACTCAGTACCCTGCATGATCTCCATACATCACTCAAATCAACAGACTCAGTACACTGCATGATCTCCATACATCAGTCAAATCAACAGACTCAGTACACTGCATGATCTCCATACATCACTCAAATCAACAGACTCAGTACCCTGCATGATCTCCATACATCACTCAAATCAACAGACTCAGTACCCTGCATGATCTCCATACATCACTCAAATCAACAGACTCAGTACCCTGCATGATCTCCATACAGCCTCCATACATCACTCAAATCAACAGACTCAGTACCCTGCATGATCTCCATACATCAGTCAAATCAACAGACTCAGTACACTGCATGATCTCCATACATCACTCAAATCAACAGACTCAGTACCCTGCGTGATCTCCATACATCACTCAAATCAACAGACTCAGTACCCTGCATGATCTCCATACATCACTCAAATCAACAGACTCAGTCAGTACCCTGCGTGATCTGCATACATCACTCAAATCAACAGACTCAGTACCCTGCATGATCTCCATACATCACTCAAATCAACAGACTCAGTACCCTGCATGATCTCCATACATCACTCAAATCAACAGACTCAGTACCCTGCATGATCTCCATACAGCCTCCATACATCACTCAAATCAACAGACTCAGTACCCTGCATGATCTCCATACATCAGTCAAATCAACAGACTCAGTACACTGCATGATCTCCATACATCACTCAAATCAACAGACTCAGTACACTGCATGATCTCCATACATCACTCAAATCAACAGACTCAGTACCCTGCGTGATCTCCATACATCACTCAAATCAACAGACTCAGTACCCTGCGTGATCTGCATACATCACTCAAATCAACAGACTCAGTACACTGCATGATCTCCATACATCACTCAAATCAACAGACTCAGTACCCTGCATGATCTCCATACAGCCTCCATACATCACTCAAATCAACAGACTCAGTACACTGCATGATCTCCATACATCACTCAAATCAACAGACTCAGTACACTGCATGATCTCCATACATCACTCAAATCAACAGACTCAGTACCCTGCATGATCTCCATACATCACTCAAATCAACAGACTCAGTACCCTGCATGATCTCCATACATCACTCAAATCCCTTTAGGAGTCACGCTCACATTTTGCAACAGAGCTAAATCAAGCCTACAGATGACTGAGAATACCAGTTAGATGATCATGAGCATTTTGAGGAGGCCTATCAAAACCATCACTGAAGATGCTTAATAATATAATAGTATAACATGAATATAATACAAAGGCATTTAGTAATTTATCTTCCTGTCCTACCAGCCAGGTTTTTTCCTTTAGGCCTATAGCGCACACACACACACACACACACACACACACACACACACACACACACACACACACACACACACACACACACAAGGAACTGTCCTCTTTGGGGTTTTTAACAGGATATCCTTTGTGTTAGTTGGGGCTATTTGCATCATTCCTGGCATCAGGTTGTGACTCTGCTCTAGGCTGTTATCCCCATTTACTTTCAAAATGGCTTCAAGCCAATTAACGCTATCAAAGGAATTCTCTACCATCTTCATTGGCTGAAATCAGGGCTTTTATTCACATAATAATCCCTCCGAGCTCGACATCCTGTTTCTCCATGGTAACAGACCTGCTATTGAATATCACTCATCTTCTATTGATATAATGCGACACTTTGTGATTGTGATCAGCTTGCATAGAACACGGTGACGCTTTATGCCAGAGAGCAATGGATGCAGAAGATGGTAATTGTCATTCCATGCCATCCCCTGTGTCTTCTCTGTAAGGTGTGCTTCTCTGTAAGGTGCTTCTCTGTAAGGTGCTTCTCTGTAAGGTGCTTCTCTGTAAGGTGTGCTTCTCTGTAAGGTGCTTCTCTGTAACATGTGGTTTATGGAAATGAAAGCCAGCTGAGGAACAACAAGAGAATGTTGGAAAAGTCGTAGGTGCTAATGACAATATTTCCACTGGCAAAAAGGAAGAAATTGATGATTCTAGCCTAATTCAACTCAAATGAAATAACCTGATCTGGTTTGAAAATACAGGTCGGTGGGAGGTTTTAGGATAAGATTGGATAGGACAATTACGTTGTTTATGTTTTTCCTGAATTAAAAGGTCCCTCGCCGCCATCTTTATAATGTAATCTAATGTCATATTAATAGCTCACAATTTGTCATGAATAGCATGTTGACTGCACTGAATGTTTGTCATAATAAGCTGCTTTCTTTACATCATTTTGTGTTCATATGGCAGGAAATGGACCCTTTCTACAAATATGCCAATGCCAGCACTATGCACATGGGGCACGGTGGAACAGTGGTAGCGCTGTCGCCCTCACAGTTAGAAGGTCTTGGGTTAGATTCCCGCCTGGGACGCTGTGGGCGCTGAGGGTGTGTCCCCCCATGTCTTCAGTGTCTACTGCCCAGTAGGGATGCAGCGGTATACCGTTTGAAGGTATACAGTGGTTTGAAAACGTCACTGTATCAAAACCACTAAGATTTGCTGTCATACCTTCCCCACGGTATCAGCTGTTTCCCCAAAACAAAGTGCCCAGGTCGCTTGCAGAGTGCAGCTTACGTGGCCCCTCCCCCTAACATGGCTGCATGTCTACCTAGACTAGAGCACAGTAGAGAGGAGCTGTCACTGACTGTGTTTACAACCGTGTGTGTGATAATGGCTGAAGCAGGAGAACGCAAGGACCCTCCTGAACTTTCCCCCATCTAAAAATACGACGTCGGCTGTATGGGAATATTTCGGCTATTGTAAAAACACAGATGGTCCGCACATAAAAGGTCTCCAATATGAATACCGTGAAACCGCGGTATTTTTGTCCAAGGTTATCATACCGTCAAAAACTCATTGAACACTAACACATTGTACACGAAGAAACCTGCCCACTGCTCCTGGCTGCCCCCTGGAGGAAGGACAAGCCTGGATGGGTTAAAAGCAGAGACAATATTTCACCGGCTACCGTCAGCACGTGTGTGTTGCTGTGTGAGAATAAAGACGGGTTTGTCTATCCGACTGGAAAACAACAACAACAACAAGTCTGGAATCTCTCAGTTCAATTTCGATTTCCAGGGGGCGTTACCAACGGGCATGCAGACAAGCGCTCTGCGCGTGGTAACCATGGGAACATTTATAAAGTTGGCTTAGCATAGTCGTAACTTTATAGCCTAGCTTAAGTTAAAAACTATACTAGAGCAGTCACTTTTTAATCGAAATTAAATATGTAACTTCGAATGTGGGGGAGGGGGGGACGTTCAATATGTAATTGACCCATGCGAATTAAAATAATAATATCGTTTTTTTTGCGGCGGGGGATTTTTAAAAATATTATTCATTGATGATCCAGCAGAGGGCGCTCCGCTCTAACAGTTTGACCTATCCTGACCACCTGACATGTCTTGACACAAGTTGTTTGATGAGAGACACAAGACAAACCTTGTAAAAAAAAGGCCAGGTACTCATCAGCTCTCGGATCGGTGGAGTGTTGCCGGGGTATGCTTTTAGTCAGGACATGGGCCGACAGAGGAAGATTATGAATGCCGGGATGCCGGGGTATGCTTTAGTCAGGACATGGGCTGACAGGGGAAGATTATGAATGCCGGGATGCCGGGGTATGCTTTAGTCAGGACATGGGCTGACAGGGGATGATTTATGAATGCCGGGATGATGAGGGGCTGACTGGGTTTTTTTAGGAAATGGCAGGGATGCATGGGAGTTTGGACATGGATTGCCCGGGCACGGGCGCCTTAATGAGGAATGGGAGAGTTTTGATCACCACCAACGAAGTGCTTGCTTCCTCTCAGTCATGGAAGGAGGGATCTTTTGGGCTGATAACATAGCATTTTGCTCTGGTCGGATGTAGGATGCACAGGCTGATGAGGATCAGCGGCCCAGTTGTTGAGGAGAGGCAGAGGACACTCCCTGCGTGGCCGCAGATGTGGCTGCCCCGATCCTGAACAAGTGGCTGGAATAGTTCTCTGCTGGGACGTTGCATTTCTGGAGTGTTGTCTTGAAGTGATGAAGGAACCAGGATCTAGTCATGTGACAACGGGGAGAAATAAGGGAAAGGGGGGCCAAGGGACTAGTTGGGGGTCTGATTTTAACGTATTGGATCATGGCCGAGAAGGGCAGAAGGGAGATTGAATGCGAGCTTTTGATGATGGCGACTACTGCAGCATTTATCGCACTTTGACTGTTATTCTTTTATGCGGCCAGAAGCGCCCCCCATATGTGACAAGCAGCCACTATTGGGTACATTTCGTATAACGTGGAGGACTGATCCATGCCGGCAAACTGCTGCGGCCAAGTGCCAGCGAACCAGTGGCCTTGATAGACCACTGATCGGTCGTTAAGTCCTTCATATAGGAACCCCCTCCACCAAAAACATGCAATATTCTGGTGGGGGGGGGGGGGGGGGGGGGGGGTACTTGATGGTTTGCTGTTTATGCATGAAAATGCCTCAACAACGGCGCTCCCGTGTCGTAATCGTATCAGACGCTTGTGATTGGCCCAGCAGTTTTCAGACCGGGTAGACGCTTGTGATTGGCCCAGCAGTTTTCAGACCGGGTATCAGACACTTGTGATTGGCCCAGCAGTTTTCAGACCGGGTATCAGACGCTTGTGATTGGCTCGTCAGCTTTCAGACCGGGTATCAGACGCTTGTGATTGGCCTGTCAGCTTTCAGACCGGGTATCAGACGCTTGTGATTGGCCCGTCAGCTTTCAGACCGGGTGGAGATCTGTTGAAATGGGAGGGTCAGAGCTAGGGCTGCAACTAACGATTATTTTGATAATCGATTAATCGGTCGATTATTTGTTCGATTAATCGGATTAAAAAATGCACTGATATTGTTTCCATCAGTTTATTGAAAAACAACTTTTTTTTGTTAAACAAAAACTCACCGGGCTTTGCTACATCAAATAGCTTTGACAGGGCATGAACGAATACAAAATACATACAAATGTATGGTGTAAGTGCAAAAGATATCTTCATATCTTCTTAAATAAAGTGCTTTAACGCAGTGGTTCTCAACTGGTGTAGCCTCAGGACCCACTATTTTCCTTGTCATGAAGTCGCGACCCAAATTTCTGATTTTTTTTTTGAACCACTCAAATTAACTCATTCATGGCCAGTTTAGGACTGCCAATATTTAGCACAGGCCAAAGATTTTCATAATTGTTGGTCATCTTTCAAGACCCACAGTAAATTATCTATTAGCACCAGAGTGATTTGCAATACCTCAAAATGAAGATGTACGTCTCTGGGTTCACCAGGAAAAAAAAAGTGAGCTTTTAGCATGTTCTGTACTCTACTTATATCCATTTATA
The DNA here is from genome assembly GCF_964638095.1 of Poromitra crassiceps. Taxonomy (NCBI): domain Eukaryota; kingdom Metazoa; phylum Chordata; class Actinopteri; order Beryciformes; family Melamphaidae; genus Poromitra; species Poromitra crassiceps. The sequence continues at coordinate 4,297,228 of NC_139629.1, forward strand.
TACACCCTGTTTTTCACCCAAAAGGTCTCTCTGAGATGACAAACAGGAGAAAAGGCAATTTCTGTAAAATACACATTCTCAAGCAGAACTCGCTCTCAATTCTTTTATTTTGAACTGTATTGACATCAGACATGTAAATACTATTCGTTATGACACAAATGAAAAAAAATATATATATATATATATATACACATGAAGTGCTTTTTTTTACATTCAACAATACAGCAGTGTGAGTGAGTGTGCAGACAGACACACAGACAGACAGACAGACAGACAGACAGACAGACAGACACACACACACACACACACACACACACACACACACACACACACACACACACACGATCCCCCTTCGTTGCGTGATTTCTAACCCCACATAGGATAAGCAATAACCACGCCCTGTGGCGCCGGGATTGGCCAGGAGCAACACTGGAGGGCACGCAGCCCAGCGATTTCATGAACCAACAGCTCTTGAGAACGGACAGCGGGCTGCTGTGACTGCCGCTTCTGGCTTGTCTTCTTGCCTCCCGGCTGCTATTTGATCGTTCCCGTTTTCCCCTCGGCTATTCAACACTTCCTCACCGCCCTCTGGATTACCCGTCAAACTGATCGATCATTTCCTCATTCCTCCGATGATCAAACACATCTCTCTGGGTTACTTTCTCCCGTTTTCTCCCGGCTGGCACAGAGGAAGGCGACTCCAGCTCGTGCAGCGCGCCGAGGGGGTTTCAATGGCGTTTCCCTGTCTGCACAAGGAAGCGTTACCCGTTTTCTGATTTTCCTCCTGCTCAATTTCAAAACAACAGCTGCGGTATGTGTTTGTTCACGTGTTGTCTTAGATGCTAGGGACCTGATACTATGTCACAGGCTGAGGAAGTGTTTGAAATACGCCCTGTACTAATAAAAACAAAAACACGTCAAACACGTCTTTGGCGTGGATGGCTATTTCTGATAACACGTCAAAGACGTCTTTGGCGGTGAATGAGTTAATTGCACAAAAAATAGCGCATTAATTTAATACACAATGCCTTCATGCACGGTTATAAACTTCAAATGAACAAAAAAGTGCAACAGAAGTGCAACTAGGGCTAAAAACCAATTGAAATAAGGCAGACTTGAATTACAGGCCTATATGTTTTTAAATTTAAACAAGTCAAACTGGTCATGCTCAGAAAGTCTTATTTGAACTGTATGAAATATGAAATAAAATGCAGACTTATCTTGAATTACATGCCTATATGTTTTTAAACAAGTTAATAATAATAATAATAATAATAATAATAATAATAATAATAATAATAATAATAATAATAATAATAATAATAAAACAAGTTAACCTGGTCATGCTAATCCAGTTTCAATAGTCTGAATTTAACTAATATGAAATAAAAAGGAATCACAGGCAGGCTATATGATTTTTAGTTAAACTGGTCATAACTTTTAATTAAACTGGGGCCATGCTAATCCAGTTTCAATCATCTGAATTGAACTCAAATTAAATATGAAATTAAAAGGCAGACTTCTCTTGAATTACAGGCAGAGCATATGCTTCAGCTTGTTAAACAAGTAGAACTGGTCAGGCTAATCCAGTTTCAATAATCTGAATTTAACTCAAATGAAATATGAAAAAAAAAAAAAAAAAAAATTTGCCAAAAGGGCAACAAATCGATAATCAAATTCGTTGCCAACGAATTTAATAATCGATTTTAATCTATTTAATCGATTAGTTGTTGCAGCCCTAGTCAGAGCCAATAGAACATGAGATCGCAGGTCCCTCAGGTTCCCAGGCTAGTGGATTGCCCTTTCCTTCAGACTGTTGCTCTTGAGTTTGAGTGTGTGTGTGTGTGTGTGTGTGTGTGTGTGTGTGTGTGTGTGTGTGTGTGTGTGTGTGTGTGTGTGTGCGTGCGTGCGTGCGTGCGTTGCATCACACACGGGGTTGCATCACACACATAAGGAGAAACTTAATGGATTTTCTTCTCTCAACTGGCAAACAAGCACACACTGTAAGTTTAGAACATGCCGGTGCATCATCACACAACAAGATACTGGCTGGAACGCAACAGCGCCGGGGCCAGCCCTTATAAACGCCAATGTCGCTAACTGACTGAGTGGTGAAGTTACACCATTGGTCGGCCATGGCACATGGTACTGTACGTGTACACCCATAAACAGTGTTCTGTTTGCGCTGCTAGTTAATAATACAGTTTCATGGCATGAAAAACAAAGCGAACAGCCGGCTGCACACACCACCGTATCCTGCCCCACAGCTGTGACTGAAACTTCCTGTATTGTTGTCAGATATAGATATATATATATATATATATATATATATACTTTCTGTTTCTAGTTTCCAGACACAAATCATATGTCTTCGCTGGTCACAACAATTTCCAATGAACATTCAAAATTCCCTTGAAGAATGTAAAGTTCTGACAAGGGGAAAAAGTTCAGACTCAAGAGTGAAATCCATAGATGTGCCCATCTCATCTGATCTGCCACATTCAAAGGCTCTGTTCCATTCCCAGAGAAGAAGCCAACTGATCAGAATGTGTGAAAACGGGAGAATGTGTTGTCTCATGAAAAGATATTATTACCCTCTTAATGTTTTCTTTCTAAATCACCTATAAATATTAACATTACAAGTGGGAGCTCTAACAAAGATTTTTGCCATCGCTGAAAAGATCGGCTTCCATCCTCAGATGCACTTTTTGCACATCACCTCTAGTCTTGCTGGCCAGCCTCCTCTCCCTTCCGTCCGAGGAGTCTGGCGCATCAGGTCTCCATAACAGGGATAAACCCTCCCCTGCTACAGCTGCTCTCCCATTGGAGCGACTGTTTCGGTGGCAGACGGATGTCCGCTCCCGGCTTATTACAAACTCTGTCATTGGCTCCGACCATGTCAATCAGAGCGGCTTCCGCTCCCTCCTCCCTGTGTGTCGCTGTAAATAGTGCCCTGCCGCCTCAGTGAAAATAACAACGCTAGCTAGCTAGCAAGCTAACGGAAGAAACCTACACGCTAGCTCGTTGCTACACGCTGAAAACGGCAAGTTGGATTGTTGGAAACTATTTTCCAAGGGCACTGCCGCTAAGCGCCGCCCATCGCAATCCAAACATGGAGACCTGCGGCACCAGACTCCTCGGACGGAAGGGAGAGGAGGCTGAAGGGAGAGGAGGCTGAAGGGAGAGGAGGCTGAAGGGAGAGGAGGCTGAAGAGAGAGGAGGCTGAAGGGAGAGGAGGCTGAAGGGAGAGGAGGCTGAAGGGAGAGGAGGCTGAAGGGAGAGGAGGCTGAAGGGAGAGGAGGCTGAAGGGAGAGGAGGCTGAAGAGAGAGGAGGCTGAAGGGAGAGGAGGCTGAAGGGAGAGGAGGCTGAAGGGAGAGGAGGCTGAAGAGAGAGGAGGCTGAAGGGAGAGGAGGCTGAAGAGAGAGGAGGCTGAAGGGAGAGGAGGCTGAAGGGAGAGGAGGCTGGAGGGAGAGGAGGCTGGAGGGAGAGGAGGCTGAAGGGAGAGGAGGCTGAAGGGAGAGGAGGCTGAAGGGAGAGGAGTCTGAAGGGAGAGGAGGCTGAAGGGAGAGGAGGCTGAAGGGAGAGGAGTCTGAAGGGAGAGGAGGCTGAAGAGAGAGGAGGCTGAAGAGAGAGGAGGCTGAAGGGAGAGGAGGCTGAAGGGAGAGGAGTCTGAAGGGAGAGGAGGCTGAAGGGAGAGGAGGCTGAAGGGAGAGGAGTCTGAAGGGAGAGGAGGCTGAAGAGAGAGGAGGCTGAAGAGAGAGGAGGCTGAAGAGAGAGGAGGCTGAAGGGAGAGGAGGCTGAAGGGAGAGGAGGCTGAAGGGAGAGGAGGCTGAAGGGAGAGGAGGCTGAAGGGAGAGGAGGCTGAAGAGAGAGGAGTCTGAAGGGAGAGGAGGCTGAAGGGAGAGGGGGCTGAAGAGAGAGGAGGCTGGCCAGTGAGACTACATCGTCTCCAACCGAGCGGCTCATCCTACAGCTCAATCTGTGTCATTTTGTAGTGTGAACATCGGTGGAAAAGAGAGAGTATTTATTTTATACTTGGATGTTTTCATCCAGCACTGGGAGTAAAAAGCAGTGTCTCTTTGAACTGCCACACAGCAGATGAGCCTCCTCGTGTTACTCAGCTGTCTTTTCCATGTCGTCATGAAAGGAGGAGCAGACAGACATGGGCCGGCCTGGAGAGAAAGCTGTGTGCAAACTAGTGATGAGCAAGAAATAACACTTCACCTTCATCTTCTAACTAGCAGGTTTCCTTCTCTGCTCTGTCCTTCACAGCTGTGTTCGATTACAGAGTTCTGCTCTCGGCCAGTGAGGTCATCAGGATGAACATTCCGTTCCGTCTGTCAGAAGAATTGTGCCTTAAGCATCTTAATAACTTTGTTCAGCAACCTCACACTCCTTCAGCTCCAACAAACAAACCACAGCAGCAACCTCACACTCCTTCAGCTCCAACAAACAAACCACAGCAGCAACCTCACACTCCTTCAGCTCCAACAAACAAACCACAGCAGCAACCTCACACTCCTTCAGCTCCAACAAACAAACCACAGCAGCAACCTCACACTCCTTCAGCTCCAACAAACAAACCGTTCAGCAACCTCACACTCCTTCAGCTCCAACAAACAAACCACAGCACAACCTCACACTCCTTCAGCTCCAACAAACAAACCACAGCAGCAACCTCACACTCCTTCAGCTCCAACAAACAAACCACAGCACAGGAATGAGCCTGGAACACCTGGATGTCAGCAGCACTTCTGTGTAAAAGTCAATGGGATTTTTGTATGGGGGGTTTTGATTCAATGCTTGAAATAAGATCTGTGGTTAACAAAAGTTTATGAAAGAGCGAAGTTTGTGTTCAGCAAGATCATCTTCTCAAATGAGGACCACTTTTATGATTTTCAAAACGGTAAATGCGTTTTTTTACACCATTCAGAAAATGCTTCAAAAGTCATAATAACACAAACTTTGTGCTTTCATAAACTTTTGTTAACCACAGAGCTTATTTCATGCAAACCAAAATTCAGATACAAAAATCCCACTGAATCTGAAACGAGGAGGTATCACATAAAAACAAACAAAATAAAACTACAATTATTACCAATAACCAGTGTGATAAAGTTGTAGTGAAGCGACTCTTCAAACCCATTATGCAAGCTCTCTCTTAATGATCTACAAAACCTGATTGAGGTAGAAAAGAATGAGCAATAATCCTATGCGCCTACATGTTGTTGTGAGGAGGTACTTCTGTAATCCAGATTATTCCCTGATAATCCACTCCAGACAAACTGTGGCTCCTTTTCAACCACTGCTGTAGCACTTGGAGCATTAATCCAATAAAAACTAGTTTACAGTGTTTACAGCGCATCCTTTCAATCTTACATGGCATCAGTGAGTCGTTAGCCTTATATACCTTTAACAAGATGTTACTTCAAACTAGAAACGTGGTGTGAGAAAGAGTTTTACTTCGTTTCGAACTCAAGCTCTCACTAGTGCCTTAAACGCTGCAACGCAGCCCTATGGAAGACTGTTATTTTGCTCCAAAATTACTTTTCATTAAAACCTGACCACCCACCCGTAGGTGGCGTGGTACCCCCTGGGACTGACACGGATCCACGTGACTACGTCACGTCCTGCCAGTCCAGGGAATAATCACTTCCGCTTTCTTCCACCCGCTGTGAAGACGTGTTTTGTGAAAGCTCCGCGGTTATCGAGGAGTTATATTATATAGCTTTAGATACTAGGCTCGTTCCGGCTGACGTGCCCACCTCAAGAGGGTCGCGTGGACGGGATAAAGCAGGCTTCGGAGACCCGACCCTGTACCCTTCACCTGCGGCGTCGGAACAAGTCATCTAAAAAGCTAAGAGTATCTTCCTTAGTTAACTGTTGTCAGCTGCCGCCGTGCAGTTGATCTGAAACGTTTCCCCGGGAACGGGGTAACGTTGTTAGGCTCGAGCGCATGACTCAGGTCTGCACTCATAACTCTAGCTAGGTTTGCATACATGCAGAATAGCTTGTACCGTTAGCACTAGAACAACAGGCTAAATAGCACAGTTGTCACAGTAGCTAGCTGCATCCGTGCGGTTGTTTCTGTTGCTAGGTACTTTAGGAACGCCGGCTTTAGAGCGCGCGCGTTAGATAGTTAGCTAGTTTGCTCAGTGCAGCTAGCTTGGACTACCTTGTAGCACTCCATATCTGGCTGCGTCCCCAGACAGGGTAACACACCCGGTTATTGTGGCAGATAGCTAACGTGCACACGTGCAGTTAGTGTCTGTGTGCTAAGTACTTCGCGCCAGCTACCTCTGTGTAGGGCGCGCCTTAAGCGAGAGTAGTAGCTAGTAGCCATGCTCTTCAGTGAAATAGCTAGTTAGCTGCTTGCTCCCGTGCAGCCAGTATCTAGCTATGTGTAACCCCGTTTTCCTGTTAGCAGAGAGAGGGGGGAACAGCTAGGTGCTGTATTAGTTGTGAGGCTACTGGCCGGTTACGACGGGCACAATTAATTTGAAACCTACATAAATGTAGTGTAGCTTTTACTGGCGTCTGAGATTTTAGCTGGGCGATTCGCTAGCTAGGTGAGCTCGCCCCGCACCTTGTGTGGGCCGCTTCTCTCAGTACTTACGCCATCTTAGCCAGCTTGCTTGTCTGCTAAGTGTTGCTTGCCTCGTGCAAATTAGCATCTACTAGATTGCAACTCCCGCTGAGGAGTTTCTTCTGAGATTGACTAGCTTCGCGGGCCGCTGGCCTTTGCTTGCGGTCACGCTTGCTTCCCTGTGATACAGGGTAGAGACGCGCTGCACCGGCCTGTGCGCAGGCTTGTGTTAGCGCACGCTTGTCTCTCAGTGCTTATGCTAGCTTAGCTAGTGGCTTCCACGTCTGTTCTCTCGGGTTAACAGGTTGTGGGTATTGGTGCCCCCCCTTCGGGATGGGCTATTGCCGCTTACGTTACCATTGCACGCGCACGTTCGCTAGCCTCCGGGTTGCTTACTGTCTAGCCTGTGCTTCTTGCTAGCTTGCTTAAGCAGTACTCCCGCTAATAGGGTGCGCCCTGCGGGAGCTTGCTATTAGTGGTTAGCTTCCTGCTTCCTCTTGCTACTGAGCAGGGAAGGTCAGGGAGGGGATGGGCCGTGTGTAAAACTACTTGGCCGAGTATGAATCGGCATGTTAAGTGCGTGTTCGGCCTTGGGCACGAGCACGCGGCACAGGCGCCTTGAACCTTCGGTCTTGTCCGCAGCTAAGCTCTTTAGAGCTGACCAAGGTCCGCTCTCAAAGAAGTGTTAAAGCTAGCTTGCCTTGCATAGGTGCAGATAGCAATATTAGTACTGTTTAGCACAGAACGATAGCATTTTGCAGATAGCTGGCGTGCACCCGTGCAGTTAGTACCTGTGTGCTAAGTACATTGGGCGCGAGATACCTCCGCTACAATAGACATACTGCTCCTTGCTGGCGCTACGCGTCCAGCAGGGCTTACAGCTCGCCAAGGTCTGGGCTCAGTGCCAGCCTTTGGCTTGTAGCTCTAAGGACAAGCCCACCGCCCTTGGTGCCCAAGGCCCGGGGTGGTTGGGAGCTCTCCATGGGTCGCACTCCCTCGTTGGGGCGCCCCCTGCAAGTGCAGGGAGCCCGGCTGGGGGCACAGCGCACCTTGGTCCATGGCCACGGCCTGGCCTCGGTTGGCAGCGCCCAGGTCAAGCCCACCGGTTGGCTCACCAAGGCTGGGCTTAGTTCCAGCCTGCGGCTTGTAGCTTTAGACCCACCGTCCTCGGTGCCCAAGGCCCGAGTTCGGCCGGGAGCTCGCCCAGGGTCTCATACCCAGCATCAAGACTCGCCTTGGTCCATGGCTACGGCCTGGCCTCGGCTAGAGGCTCCTAGGACAGCCCACCATCAATGGCACCAACGGCTCATTGCTGGTCGGGAGCTCGCCTGGGGGCCGCACTGTCGGACAAGTCCACGTGCGTCTCGAGAGAGAACGTTACCTCCGCAGTCCCCCCAGCCTGCGAAAGGCGCACGGCAGGGGGGGGGGGGGGGTTACTTCGATACAACAGCGCGTCAGTAGGCGGAGCTTGCGTAAGAAATTCTCCCCCAGCATGCACAGCTTCTACGGAACTGTCCATGCGGCGGGGGGGCGTAGCCTCTCACGTCCCGCCCCCCCATCAGGGCACCGGATCGAAAGGTCCCGGTGCCCAGCAATATGCTCATGACTATATTTCAGGGATCATTTCTATAGTTTCTAACTTGAGAAATGTGTTTCTAAAATGTTCAGTCTCGCTATCCACGATGATGAGACGGTGATACTCTTTTCTGAGCGCGAAGCGGGCAGAGAGACTTGATTCAGTTCATATGCTCTCTGCTTTTGATGACCGTTCACTGTCTCCTATGGGGACATTGAGGGAGAGAGTATGATCGGAGTGGTGGAACGGGTTCCGCTCCGTTGGCCACAAGAGACCATCTTGTCCAACAGGCTCGATGCCTGGGAGCATCTATGTTCCCCCGTCCCCATTACGGCGCACCCTCCAGAGGGGATACGCGCTACAGTTGGCCCACCCACGTTCGACGGGACCCCCGATTTGGCCGTGGAGGAGGAGGCCATGGACGGCTCCATGCGTCCAAAATTGGACCTTCGGCGTCTCAACAAGACGCTGAGGAAGTCCCATCCCGAATGCTCTCTTCCCCGCCTGTTCAAGTTGAGACAGGGGGATTTCTTACTTCCAGGGATCTGGAAGGTGCGGTCTTCCATGTCCACATGGTCAGGAGACACAGGAAATACCTGAGGTTCTCCTTCCTGGGGAAGGCTTACGAGTTCTGTGGCTTGCCATTCGGCATGTCTTTGAGCCCGCGAACCCTCACGGTGTGCGTGGAGGCAGCCGTGGCTCCCCTCCGCACGAGGGGGATCCGCGTCTTCCTATATCTCAACGACGTTCTCTTAGCGGCCGACTCGAGGGTCTGTGCCGCGGATCATACCAAGGTGGTGACCGATCACCGGCAAACCTTAGGGTTTTTGTGAACTGGCAGAAGAGTTGCCTCGTCCCAGCGCAGGCGGCGACCTTCCTGGGGCTCGAGCTATACTTCCTGCGAGCCTTTCGCCAGAGCGACAGGCTCGCACGGTTCGGACAGCAAGCCAAGGACGTTAGGTCTGTGCCCTCGGTGTCAGTGCATCAGTGCACAGTGATGTTGGGCCTGATGGCCTCAGCACTGCATGTGCTCCCGCTAGGGAGGCTACACATGCTCTCGTGGTCCAAATATGGTTCTCAGGCTTCGCCTGGACTCGGCCGGGGACCGTCATCGCAGGGTTCCTCTGACAGGTCAGGCCTGGCAGGCGCTGGCTATATGGGCGGACCCCCGTTACCTCTCGAGAGGTACTCGGTGGGGCCCTGTCCCGCTCAGGATGGTGATTCGCACAGACGCCTCCCTCTGGGGACGGGGTGCGATTTGCGGGCATTTTTCGGCGAACGGCCGGTGGGAGGCTCAGGAGCTTCGCCACATAAACGTGCTAGAGCTGAAGGCGATTCGCCGGGCTCTGCCTCAGGACAAGCCCACCATCAATGGCGCCGTGGGCCCATTGTTGGTTGGGAGCTCTCTTGGGGACCGCACTGCCGGACAAGTCCGCGTGCGGCCAGACTCGAAAGAGAACGTTGCCTCCGCAGTCCCCCCGGCCTGCGGAGGTAACACTTCCAGCGGCTCACACATGGGCACCATGTGCTGAGTCGCTCGGACAATAGGGCAGCGATCGCCCACCTGAACAAACAGGGCGGTGTGCGGTCGGGGGCGCTGAACCATAGCGGGGATTCACCTGTGGGTGTATCCCCGTCTCCTTTCAGTGTCAGCGGTCTATCTGCCGGGACGGCGGAGTTACGACCGGCCTGCTGTCTCGAGGCAATCCCCGTTATACGGAGTGGTGCCTCCACCCTCGGGTGATGGAACAGGTTTGGGCCAGGGTTGGTCGCGCCTGCGTCGATCTCTCGCATCGCGGCGCGCGACACACTGCCCACTGTGGTTCTCGATCCAGGAGGACAGCCCCCGTTAGGTCATGATGCGCTAAAAGCGCACGCGTGGCCGAGGGAGGGGCTCTATGCGTTTCCCCCGACCCCCCCTGATCCGTCAGGTGTTGGACAGGGTGAGGGAACAGCGCCTCCGGCTCGTTTTAGTCTGTTTGGCACAGGCAGACATGGTTTGCGGACCTGGTCTCCCTGGCGCAAGATCCGCCCTGGGCATTGCCGGTACGGGCCGATCTCCTATCCCAGGCGGAGGGGGAGGTGTTCCACCCCTCCCCAGGCAGGTGGAAGCTAGCGGTCTGGCTCCTGAACCGGACCAGTTGCTAGCCCGGGGCTTGCTTGAGAATGTGGGATGCAATTACTATGCAGCAAGTAAGGGCGTGGATCCAGTGAACTGCAGTGTGCGACCAGTTCTCTGTTTCCTTCAGAGCCTGCTTGACGCGGGTCAGTCCCCGCAGTCGTTTAAGGTGTACGTAGCCGCGATTCTGCTTGCCATAGGGGAATTGAAGGGAGCCCCGTGGGGGCGTACCCTTTAGTCTTGCGCCTCATGAAGGGGGCGCGTAAACTGCGCCCGCCGTCGCGGTGCGTTTTTTCCCCCAAATTGGACCTGGTTACGGTGCTGGACGGGCTAACGGGTCATCCGTTTGAGCCCTTGGACTCCGCCGATTTAAGGGTCTGTCTTTAAAGACCGCGCTGCTGCTGGCCTTGTCGTCAGGAAGGAGAGTTGGTGACCTGATTGCCCTCTCGGTGCAGCAGGCCTGTGTGGTAATGATGGGCGCAGGGTTACGTTGCGACCTAACCCGGCTTACCAACCTAAGATTATTAATGTCAGCTTTAGGTCTATGGTCATAGACTTATCAGCATTCTGTCCCCCGCCGTTCAGTTAGAGACGGGCGAGGAGAGACGTTTGCTCATGCTGTGCCCCGTAAGGGCGCTCTCGGCCTATGTGGCCAGGACGCGTTCTTTATGCATTACAGATCAGCTGTTGGTTTGCTTTGGGCAAAGGGCCCAGGGCGGACCCCTTTCCAAGGATCGCTTATCACACTGGATAGTGGAGGCGATCGCGTTGGCATACTCTGCCGTGGGCAAGGTTCCCCAGGAGGGTATCAAGGCGCTTTCTACGCGAGGTGTTGCGACATCCTCTGCGTTGTTGCGCGGTGTGTCGGTGGAGGACATGTGTGCCGCGGCCTCATGGTCCTCTCATCACACTCTTGTCAGGTACTACAGTCTCGACGTGTCCGGTGCGCAGTTCGCGCACGCGGTGCTGTCGGTGGCAAGAAAGTAGTATCGTTGCCACTCTAATATGTCAGACGGTTAGGCATAAACGTTGCCATATGGCCGTGGTTCACCGGTGCCTTTCGGGTCGCCCTGTGGGGTGCTCCCGGCAGCAAGGTCGGTTGAATGGAGGCACTAGTGAGAGCTTGAGTTCGAAACGAAGTAAAACGTTAGGGTTGTGCTACAACCCAGGTTTTACGAGTGAGAACGAGAGCTCTCACTACCCAGCCTTGCTGTGTCGATGCGTCACGGGGTGCGTCGGATCTCAGCGGGCTGGAAGAAATTAGAGTGATTATTCCCTGGACTGGCAGGACGTGACGTAGTCACGTGGATCCGTGTCAGTCCCAGGGGGTACCACGCCACCTACGGGTGGGTGGTCAGGTTTTAATGAAAAGTAATTTTGGAGCAAAATAACAGTCTTCCATAGGGCTGCGTTGCAGCGTTTAAGGCACTAGTGAGAGCTCTCGTTCTCACTCGTAAAACCTGGGTTGTAGCACAACCCTAACGTTTGTTCAGGCAGAGAGGGAGTTGCATTACTCTTAACCAATAGAGAGCCGCAGGAACGAGTCCAGAAATCATCGATGCTACACTCCCTGGTTCTTCACTGTTTTCACCTATGGGAGTTTTGAATGGGTTTTTGGCGCGATGCTTCTAATAATCTCTCTGGGCAACGCTGGCTTAATCAAACGCGAACCAGTGTTTAGTAATATCATCTTCACACACGAGGACCACTTTTATGAGTTTTGAAGCTTTTACGTGCCGTTAAAAGGGCGGCTAGCTAGCAAACGGCTAAATGAGACTACACTGTTGAGTCGATGGGGATATATACGTCAATAACGTCACCACTTCAAAGGACGAACACGGAAATTCTCTTTCCCTCACCTGGTTCAGCCCCGTTCAGCCCGGGGTAATCAGTGCACACATCAACAACAGTCCAGGTTGAGTGCTGACGTGACGTGGAAGCCTATGCGACAGTGTGTAGTTCTGGATTAGCTTAGCTCGAGCATTTTACTTCTAGGGCTCGCATTTACGCTTCAAAACTCATGAAAGTGGTCCTCATGTGTGAAGATTATCCGACACGCGGTTCGCGGTCTTAAAGGGATACACACACAAATGCTGCATCAGGTATCAATGGGTTAACGCACATCTGTCAAAGAGGCAGGTCCATCGCCTGCTATGTCTCTTCCTGGGGGCGAGGAGGGAAGAGCCGAGTCAATGAACTAAACCAAGTTTTTGGCCTATGATGCTGACCCAAACATTTTGAGGGAGACATTCTTTTCACTTCCCCTGCAGTCCCTTATCAGGCCACACAATGCTGAGCGGAAACTAAACATTTAAAAATGTGGCTGCAGCAGCAGCAGCAGCAGCTAGCGTGCCGACACAGCTAAAACGGGAAGTGTTTGTGGCAGCAGTGACCAGATTTTAAATGCACAAGGATCAATAGAAAAGGGGGCTGCTGACACTCGTGGTGTGTGTGAGTGGAATGCTTTACAATAGCCACGGAAAGTCTACATTTGCTCCTGGCCTTCAATTATGAATTTGCAGTCTGTTTAGCCGATCTCGACTGGTCTGCAAGTCCAGCTAAAGGGGAGCAAATAAATAGAAAACAGTCAAACGAGATAGGGGCAGACCGCTAACATTTCAAAACGTCGGCGTCATAAACACAGCAGGGAGGAGAGGTCAATCTCTGAAGCATCCCTGGTTCAGCTAAAGCAGTGCTTCTCAAATGGGGGTCCGGCGGCAACCCCCAGGGGTCCTTGAGGAAGGGGGGGGTTCCAGGGGGTCCCCAGCCAAAAGAAGGGTAATTTACTTTCACTATAATTCCATTCATAAGTAACACAATGACTATTTTGGTCATGGGTTTTTATACACTTTCTGTAATAAAACATCTAAAAGCATCAATCTTATTATCATATGTGGGGCCGAGGGACAAAATCCTATCAAGTGGGGGTCCGTGGTCTAATCTTAGTCAGTTTAGGGGTCCCCCATGTGACCAAATTTGAGAACCACTGAGCTGCAGCATTATGACAGACAGGTATCTCCTCTCCAGGAGGAGCAGATAGACCAAGAGGGAGAGATGGGTGAAAAAGAGTCATCTCCCTGACATAGTCCTAATAATCCACCTCCCTAGCACCTCCCCCCCCCCCTCAAGCTCACCCAATCAGAAAGTGTCAACCCTGACCTACAAAAGAGACTCCCGTCAAGCCTTAAATGTTTAAAAACATCAATCACAAAAGACAATGTGGGGACAGTGAATTATACAGTATTACCCTGCAGGCCGTGCATACAAAGACCTTAGAGTTATATACAGTATTACCCTCCAGGGCCGTGCATACAAAGACCTTAGAGTTATATACAGTATTACCCTCCAGGGCGTGCATACAAAGACCTTAGAGTTATATACAGTATTACCCTGCAGGGCCGTGCATACAAAGACCTTAGAGTTATATACAGTGTTACCCTCCAGGGCGTGCATACAAAGACCTTAGAGTTATATACTGTATTACCCTGCAGGGCGTGCATACAAAGACCTTAGAGTTATATACAGTATTACCCTGCAGGGCCGTGCATACAAAGACCTTAGAGTTATATACAGTATTACCCTGCAGGGCCGTGCATACAAAGACCTTAGAGTTATATACAGTATTACCCTGCAGGGCCGTGCATACAAAGACCTTAGAGTTATATACAGTATTACCCTCCAGGGCCGTGCATACAAAGACCTTAGAGTTATATACTGTATTACCCTGCAGGGTCGTGCATACAAAGACCTTAGAGTTATATACAGTATTACCCTGCAGGGCCATGCATACAAAGACCTTAGAGTTATATACAGTATTACCCTGCAGGGCCATGCATACAAAGACCTTAGAGTTATATACAGTATTACCCTGCAGGGCCGTGCATACAAAGACCTTAGAGTTATATACTGTATTACCCTGCAGGGCGTGCATACAAAGACCTTAGAGTTATATACAGTATTACCCTGCAGGGCCGTGCATACAAAGACCTTAGAGTTATATACAGTATTACCCTGCAGGGCCGTGCATACAAAGACCTTAGAGTTATATACAGTATTACCCTGCAGGGCCGTGCATACAAAGACCTTAGAGTTATATACAGTATTACCCTGCAGGGCCGTGCATACAAAGACCTTAGAGTTATATACAGTATTACCCTGCAGGGCCGTGCATACAAAGACCTTAGAGTTATATACTGTATTACCCTGCAGGGCCGTGCATACAAAGACCTTAGAGTTATATACTGTATTACCCTGCAGGGCCGTGCATACAAAGACCTTAGAGTTATATACAGTATTACCCTCCAGGGCCGTGCATACAAAGACCTTAGAGTTATATACAGTATTACCCTGCAGGGCCGTGCATACAAAGACCTTAGAGTTATATACAGTATTACCCTGCAGGGCCATGCATACAAAGACCTTAGAGTTATATACAGTATTACCCTGCAGGGCCATGCATACAAAGACCTTAGAGTTATATACAGTATTACCCTGCAGGGCCGTGCATACAAAGACCTTAGAGTTATATACAGTATTACCCTGCAGGGCCGTGCATACAAAGACCTTAGAGTTATATACAGTATTACCCTGCAGGGCCGTGCATACAAAGACCTTAGAGTTATATACAGTATTACCCTGCAGGGCCGTGCATACAAAGACCTTAGAGTTATATACAGTATTACCCTCCAGGGCCGTGCATACAAAGACCTTAGAGTTATATACAGTATTACCCTGCAGGGCCATGCATACAAAGACCTTAGAGTTATATACAGTATTACCCTGCAGGGCCGTGCATACAAAGACCTTAGAGTTATATACAGTATTACCCTGCAGGGCCGTGCATACAAAGACCTTAGAGTTATATACAGTATTACCCTGCAGGGCCGTGCATACAAAGACCTTAGAGTTATATACAGTATTACCCTGCAGGGCCGTGCATACAAAGACCTTAGAGTTATATACAGTATTACCCTGCAGGGCCGTGCATACAAAGACCTTAGAGTTATATACTGTATTACCCTGCAGGGCCGTGCATACAAAGACCTTAGAGTTATATACAGTATTACCCTGCAGGCCGTGCATACAAAGACCTTAGAGTTATATACAGTATTACCCTGCAGGGCCGTGCATACAAAGACCTTAGAGTTATATACAGTATTACCCTGCAGGGCCGTGCATACAAAGACCTTAGAGTTATATACTGTATTACCCTGCAGGGCCGTGCATACAAAGACCTTAGAGTTATATACAGTATTACCCTGCAGGCCGTGCATACAAAGACCTTAGAGTTATATACAGTATTACCCTGCAGGGCCGTGCATACAAAGACCTTAGAGTTATATACAGTATTACCCTCCAGGGCCGTGCATACAAAGACCTTAGAGTTATATACAGTATTACCCTGCAGGGCCGTGCATACAAAGACCTTAGAGTTATATACTGTATTACCCTGCAGGGCCGTGCATACAAAGACCTTAGAGTTATATACAGTATTACCCTGCAGGGCCATGCATACAAAGACCTTAGAGTTATATACAGTATTACCCTGCAGGGCCGTGCATACAAAGACCTTAGAGTTATATACAGTATTACCCTGCAGGGCCGTGCATACAAAGACCTTAGAGTTATATACAGTATTACCCTGCAGGGCGTGCATACAAAGACCTTAGAGTTATATACTGTATTACCCTGCAGGGCCGTGCATACAAAGACCTTAGAGTTATATACAGTATTACCCTGCAGGGCCGTGCATACAAAGACCTTAGAGTTATATACAGTATTACCCTGCAGGGCCATGCATACAAAGACCTTAGAGTTATATACAGTATTACCCTGCAGGGCCATGCATACAAAGACCTTAGAGTTATATACAGTATTACCCTGCAGGGCCGTGCATACAAAGACCTTGGAGTTATATACAGTATTACCCTGCAGGGCCGTGCATACAAAGACCTTAGAGTTATATACAGTATTACCCTGCAGGGCCGTGCATACAAAGACCTTAGAGTTATATACAGTATTACCCTGCAGGGCCGTGCATACAAAGACCTTAGAGTTATATACAGTATTACCCTGCAGGGCCGTGCATACAAAGACCTTAGAGTTATATACAGTATTACCCTGCAGGGCCGTGCATACAAAGACCTTAGAGTTATATACAGTATTACCCTGCAGGGCCGTGCATACAAAGACCTTAGAGTTATATACAGTATTACCCTGCAGGGCCGTGCATACAAAGACCTTAGAGTTATATACAGTATTACCCTGCAGGGCCGTGCATACAAAGACCTTAGAGTTATATACAGTATTACCCTGCAGGGCCGTGCATACAAAGACCTTAGAGTTATATACAGTATTACCCTGCAGGGCCGTGCATACAAAGACCTTAGAGTTATATACAGTATTACCCTGCAGGGCCGTGCATACAAAGACCTTAGAGTTATATACAGTATTACCCTGCAGGGCCGTGCATACAAAGACCTTAGAGTTATATACAGTATTACCCTGCAGGGCCGTGCATACAAAGACCTTAGAGTTATATACAGTATTACCCTGCAGGGCCGTGCATACAAAGACCTTAGAGTTATATACAGTATTACCCTGCAGGGCGTGCATACAAAGACCTTAGAGTTATATACAGTATTACCCTGCAGGGCCGTGCATACAAAGACCTTAGAGTTATATACTGTATTACCCTGCAGGGCGTGCATACAAAGACCTTAGAGTTATATACAGTATTACCCTGCAGGGCGTGCATACAAAGACCTTAGAGTTATATACAGTATTACCCTGCAGGGCGTGCATACAAAGACCTTAGAGTTATATACAGTATTACCCTCCAGGGCCGTGCATACAAAGACCTTAGAGTTATATACAGTATTACCCTGCAGGGCCGTGCATACAAAGACCTTAGAGTTATATACAGTATTACCCTGCAGGGCCGTGCATACAAAGACCTTAGAGTTATATACTGTATTACCCTGCAGGGCCGTGCATACAAAGACCTTAGAGTTATATACAGTATTACCCTGCAGGGCCGTGCATACAAAGACCTTAGAGTTATATACAGTATTACCCTCCAGGGCCATGCATACAAAGACCTTAGAGTTATATACAGTATTACCCTGCAGGCCGTGCATACAAAGACCTTAGAGTTATATACAGTATTACCCTGCAGGGCCGTGCATACAAAGACCTTAAGAGTTATATACAGTATTACCCTCCAGGGCCGTGCATACAAAGACCTTAGAGTTATATACTGTATTACCCTGCAGGGCCGTGCATACAAAGACCTTAGAGTAATATACAGTATTACCCTGCAGGGCCGTGCATACACAGACCTTAGAGTTATATACAGTATTACCCTGCAGGGCCGTGCATACAAAGACCTTAGAGTTATTGATGCTCTTGCGTTGCGAGCCTCTGTAGCTGTTCTTTACATTGAGCTGGCTGCCAGTTTGATGAACCTGCTCAGCCCCTCAGCACCAGTCCAGCCTCCAAGATAAATGAGTAGTACGCGACTACGCGCTTGTGGAAAGAGGTAAGAATGGAAGAGACGGGGAGAAAATTGGTGAAAACACAATGATTACCAGTCCTCCATCAGAATGCTGTACTGATGGGTCTAGTAGTAGTTCAACCTTTTCAGAAACCCTCTCGTGATCTCCCACAAAAACATGTCAAGAGGGGCTGAGAAAGTAGGGAATCAGACAAACGTGGACAATCATGCTCAATGAAATCCCACTCAAAACGGCAACAAGCACTGTGACCCATTCAGCAAGAGAAAAAAAAGAGAGAAACACAAATGTGGTTAACCCTGACACAGCCTCTCTTCACCTCAATAGCCGAAGCCAGTGATTCTCAAAGTGGGGTCCGGGGAGCCCCGGGGGTCCTTGAAGGGATTGCAGGGGGCTTCCCAGCAAAAAGGGGG
The DNA here is from genome assembly GCF_964638095.1 of Poromitra crassiceps. NCBI lineage: Eukaryota > Metazoa > Chordata > Actinopteri > Beryciformes > Melamphaidae > Poromitra > Poromitra crassiceps. The sequence continues at coordinate 4,315,437 of NC_139629.1, forward strand.
AGAATTTCCTTTCACTATAACAACATCCGTAAGTAACACAATGACAGAATGGATGGGCTGTTGTGGTCATGGGTTTCATACACTGATGGGATTCCTGGGGACCAAATCTTATCCAGTGGGGGTCAGTTTAGGGGTCCTTGACATGAAAAAGTTTTGAGAACCACCGGCCTAAGCAGAGTGAAATATTTGACCATTGAGGCCTTCATCTCAAGCCCAAACACAGTTACAGAACAAAATGGACACCACATTGTGTACTAATGACAATAGTAAGACTCTGGCTTACAGTATTGTATGGTCAAGTGAAGAAATGTTTTATAAAACTCAAACTGTGCACTACATCCAGATCTTATTAGTGATTTATTGATTTATTGGGAACACTGATTTTGATAGTCCAACTACAGAGAGTCTACAGAGTATTTGTAACATTTCAACCGTTTATTAGTTGACATTCAACAATTAAAAGTGTTTCACAGATTATCTATGTGATAATTCATGAACATCTCAACGAATACGCTGTTAGAACAAAAACAACATATCTACACAGACAAAGTGAAACAGTTGAATTTTTGAACGCCAAAAAGTTGAAATACATACTCTGTAGACTGTGTATAGGCGGACTATCCACATAAAGTGTTACTATTTTTTTTGTTTTCCCTTCATAATAAGCAGTAACTTATTAGGTCTCTTGTGGGAAAATAGTCTGTAAACCAAGTGGATAAATCTGTATTAATCTGTATTAATTTTACCGCTGGGGCTCCTAACATTTGAAAGTGCTGTTTCAAGCAATTTAGCAACCCTGAGCAACTTCCCATCCTTGAAGAACAATGCCCTGCAATATTACTAACATTCACATTTCATGCTGCTGACTTTTTTGTTCTTCGTGTTCAAAGCTCACATAAGAGACGCCTGTGAGATGTTGCTCTTCAACATTGTTCACTCTGCAGAGGTTTTCAAGGACATGTGCTCTGAATAAATATGAGGCAAATTTAGTGACCTTCTAGCTGTGTTTTGATTCATTGGCAGTTACTGGATGCATGCATAACACATCAAGGCTGTAATCTGATTTATCTTGCTTCCTTGGCTACTGAACCCATTTCAATGGTGGACCTTAACAGGAATAATGTTTACTGCCATTCCACTTAGACAGTGTGTGTGTGTGTGTGTGTGTGTGTGTGTGTGTGTGTGTGTGTGTGTGTGTGCGTGCGTGCGTGCGTGCGTGCGTGCGTGCGTGCGTGCGTGCGTGTGTGTGTGTGTGTGTAAAGGGGACCACACTAGTTTATTACTATCAATTATATCTGCCAAGGCAAATCAATTCCATTGTAGTGCAAACAAACACAAAGGGCTGCCAAAATAAACTAAATGTGTCATGTGAAATTTTGCACCAGCAAAACAAACACTATTTTTCAGAGAAAAGACCTTGTTCGGGTTAAATATTCCATTGATGATTAAGTCTTATAGTGATAGAGAGAAAATTTCCATTGGCCTTATAATCAATAGCCATAAAACAGACACATATTGTTGGTATTAATTATTAGTTATAATTGCATACACATAACTGTGTATCTGCTTTATGGCTATTGATTTATGAAATAAGGCCAATGGAACTTACATTTTCCCTAGCATATAGGCTTAATTAATTTAAGGTACAATACTTGTTGGTAGCATTGTGTGTAGACGTTCTCTTAATGTTGCACAAATGTAGAAACAAACAAAAACCAATGCCCGAATATATGTTTTAAACATGACAACTTGAGCATAGCAGTTTGTGGCTGTGTGCCCCTGTGTTTCTGTGCATGTTGCTGATGTGGATTAGAGAGCATCCTAAAAAACTGAAACAGGTGCAAAGTCTAAGAACTGACAGCCAGAAATAGAGGGCATACAAATAATATGTCGCCTGGTTAGTGTTTTTTTTTGCCAACTGTAAGCTAGACGAGTGTGTTAAAGTAGCCCACTGGAGTGGAGAGTGACCCACCCAACGTAACTTTCACAACTTTGATGCTACATCTAAATTCAATTGACTTCAGATTGTCTGCTCTGATTTCTGAAAAGTTGGTTCGGTGCTTCTATCACAGGACAGGGGACTCTACACTACAGGATTTCCTATTTCAATGGTTAGACAAACTGACATTTCATCATACTGAGATTTAAAAAAATAAAGTTGCCTACTCCTGGGTTTTGCGATTTTATAACATGCCCAATCAAATTAGTTTGAAATCTCAAAAAAATGTCCCAACCTATCACATCTGTCTGTGTAATGAACGCTCCAACACAACAGTACAGTAGGCACAGGTAAAGTAAGACACGGTTCACAATTTCAACTCGATCATAAAAAGCTAAGTCATATCTTTAGAAGCCCCCCCCCCCCCCCGCAATGAAAGTTCCATAACTTTGACATCAAGCACCATATAGATAGATAGCCGGTCATTTAAATAGCCCAAGATGGCGAAGGGCTTGTTGTTGAGCTATAGGAAAGCAGAAAAATGGAGGATATTGTCATAAACACAAAGGGTAAATTTCAGCCCAGACCGCAGCAGCTGCAGTATTAGAGCTGCTGCTCTCCTTTATGAAGGAGGAGAGGGAGAGGAGGCGAGGAGCACCCCGGACAGACTGATCGTTTGATGATCCCACACCACCAACAAACCTTTAATGCCAAGTTGAAGAAGCTAAAAAAGCATTAAGAGAGACACAACGTTCACTCGTACATTAATTCATGGCATTATTTCATGTTATATATATGATCCGAGGTTTAAAGAGCACCGTAGCAGAGCATCGCGCAGGCAGCCACACAATTTTTGATTTGATCTATAAGCGTGCTACTCTGACTGAGCACTTGATCCTTTTCGTCTAGCGAACTGACTTATTTAGTTAGGTTTATGGTTTGCAACATATTCACTAACGTTTCTCAATGACAGGTGGATTCGCAAAGTGGGCCAGCTGGCTACAAAGAGCAGGTCCGTGTGGCTGCTGCAAGGTAGTTTGAATGAACAGAATGAGCGAACAGAACAGCAGCACTGCCTGAGCTCCAGCACCGCTGTCTGTCTGTCTGTTCACGTTATAGTTGTTCAACTCCAGTGTGAATTGTCTTGTCACCAAGTTAACAACGTGTTACTGTATTAATTTAACATGGCTATACTTGTTAAATATCTCTGAAGGAGTACAGCGCCGGGCAGCGTCTGTTAAACGTGTTCAACTATACTGACTTTTGTTTGTACCGCCGTGTGCTAAAGTCACGGAACAGATAACGTTACAATGGCAACTGTGTTGAAAAGGATGCTACGGCTACTGGCTAGTTAGCAAACTAACGTTAGCTTAACGCTAGCTGTGTTAGCCAATTGACAGAATCAGTGAAATGACAAAACTGGACGTCACGTTATAAGGATACTAGCTAGCTTAGCTAAACTTCCCACACGGCAAAACACGGGCAATAAAACTCACCTCGTCGGCAATCGGCGTATTCCTCTTAGAGAGAGTATCACACGAAAACAACAGTGTTGATTTACTTCCAGATTGAGCGCTGTTTGTTTGAGTACGGCGGCAGGCAGGCAGGCAGGCGGTGAAGAGAGAAGTGGTCCGTAATTGAGTCGGGGTGAGAGAGAGTGTGTGTGACTGAATGAGTGTGTTGTAGCAGCCAGCGGATTGAAGAGACTCCTCAGCTTCACTCCGAGCAACTCAAGACAAGTGACGTCAGCTGGAGGCTTCTAATCTACAATGCAAACTTTTGTTCTGAAAAGTGCTATTGAACCTGTCAGCAAGTGCACAGAGTTAGAGTCATGGATGATCAGGGGGGGGGGGGGGGGACTGATCTCAAACCAGTGGGAAAATAAGCTCCAGCTGGTGACCACCAAAAATAGGAGAACCAATTAAAAAATAAATAGCCTACATACAGCCATAATCTTAGTTCAAATTGGCTAAATTGTGTCTGTGGTGGTGTCAGTCACGACTGTGATGTCATCAGTGATGATGCTCGAGCAACTGTGATGTCACTCGAGCTGTGATGTCATCAGTGGTGATGTCACTCAAGCAACAGAAGTGATGTCATCAGTAATGTCACCAGAACAATTGTGATGTCATCAGTGGTGTAATAAATCCTTCCTGGTATGAGTTGTACTATATGGCGCCTAGGTGGGTGGGTGGTGTCTGTCTGTCTGTCTGTCTGTCTGTCATTCCAGAGTCTCCACCCTAGGAATCCAGCATGTGAGATTCCTAGTTGTACACATTTTCACAGTGATCTATCATTTGTATTGTAATTTACACAAGCATGCTATTGCTGCTACTATGAATTTATATTGTGAATATGGGTTATGGAGGCTAACTTACATAACTAGATATAATTCTTGGTACCTCTATTAACTTTCAAAATTGGACAGAACATTTTACAGACTTGCAGCTGATACAACATTTACTCTAATTTCTTGTTATGATGAACAAAGAGGCACAATAGCTGGCTAGTGACACGTGATAAACTACAGTTCAGTAGCACTGGAAGACTCAGGGGCGGGTGAATAATATGTGAACTTTACAATCAGGGAGACAAACTCCTTCAAATATGCAATAATTAAGATCAGTGCATATGATGGAATAGTGGCATTAGAATGTGCCAGAAACCACCAAATCTGGGCTTTTAAGGCCAAAATGTTTCTCCGGGGTGCATGATGCCCCTGGACCCCCCTAGCGGGCTACTTTTCCTCACTGCCCTGCATCATACATGATGTGTCATAGCCCTGTGATGTGCAGTAGGTGCCCTTTTTATGTTTCGCCCCTGCCCTTCCAACAGCCTCAATCCGCCACTGGTGAACAGAGGTTGGTTCAAAAGAACAGAAAGAAAGAAAGAAAGAAAGAAAGAAAGAAAGAAAGAAAGAAAGAAATGATATCAAATGAAACCAGGAGTTAAGGACACATTATGTGGTGAAACCAGAATACCAAGAAAATGTTGGTTTAGATGACAGCATTGCCTTACAGTGAGACAACAATCACTGGGCAGATCTACTCTTCCTATTGTATGAAAGAGCACACTGACTCACACTCTGCCTCAATGGAAGAAACTGCTTCTAGACATGATCTAGTCTTTATGAGTAATTCATTCCCAGACTTGTGCATGAGGAGGTATTTGCTTGTTGGCATATTTTTTTTTGTGAGCTACATATTTTGTCCTCACACAACATAGTAATTCACAGGTTTGATGAACTGATGTCCTGTGATCCAAGCTCTCATCTTCATTCCAACTGTCATTGTGTCATTTCGTATTCATGCGCACCACTGTCCATTTTAATGAGTCATTCCAGGTCAGCGCAGACCCAGGCAGACCCAGGCAGACCCAGGCAGCGGTAGCATGGCAGACGTGTGAATAAAATTCAAAATAGGCCATTAGTGCCATAATGATAAGACAACAAACCCGTCTGTGATAATAAACGAGCCTGCCAGTAACGCAAGAGCATTTTGCTGAAGTCAAAGACATTGTTGATAAACTACTTAAGCCGAGATCTGTTTTGAAAAATGTATGACTGTGCCACAAAAGGTCATTATAAATTAGACTTAAGTCAATCTCATTATTTACACACACACAAAACCTGAAACGAGGCTTTTCCCACCGATATTAATGGTACAATTAATTATGATAATTACCACTGTGCAGAAAAAAACAAATTTAAATGGAAGAAAACCTTTGCTTGCACGGCAATTCATTATTTTCTTTCTCTCATTACTGAACCAGAGCATAACAAAATGTTGTAAATTCTAGTTTTTTCATGTGGGTTACTGGTGATGTAGGAGCTAATGCTTGTCTGTAGTATTACAAGAGACACATCTTTGTGTAGCCTATGTGCAGCTCATATTCAGGCGGGCCTTGTAGGCTCCAGAGGGAAGAAAGGAACTTTTAAAACCACTCACTAAGCATTCTAAATGCATCATTCAACATCCCATTCACAGACGAGCGCTTTCACAGCAAGCTGCTATTGTATTCCTAACTAATAAATTATGCTTTGTTGCATATTCATGGCTGCCTTGTCCAAAACAAAGAGGGTGAATCAGCCTCTTGGGTCTTGGGAAAACTGGTGAAGTTGAGTTTAACAAGTAGATATGTCACAAAGAATTCCTCTGTAATTGCACATCTGCTGAAATCCAGACACATAAGCCATTTCTAAGCTCTGTTTAAGCAAGACTTATTTCAAGTGGCATTGTTATATTGTAATGTCTTAAGCCCTTGGCAAAAGTAAGAGGAACATTTTGACAATCACTTGAAGATGAGGCAGCGATCCAAGATTTTTTTCTTCTTTTAATCCAAACATCAACTCCTGTAAACCCAGGATCTAGTTCATCAGTTAGATCAGTTTCACAGATTCCACCTCATCGCTGCTGGCATTTCTTTGTCCACCACCAGTCCCAATCCCATCCCCCTCTCTGTATCCACTGGCCCTCTCCTGTAGATCCATACCTCCTGCTCTTTGGACCTTCATCTTGCATCATCATCACATCTGGTAACTATTGGCCAGCACAGCACAGATGTCTTCTTTTAGTGTTGAGGAAGATCAACCTTTACCTTGACAATAAATAAGCCTTCTGTAATCTTTCACAAGTGGATCTGCACTCAAGCAACCGGTTAATCCTTCCTCATGTTTTATACTTGTTGGTAATCCTGATCCTGGAACACTATCATCATACTATAATCCCGGGACCATCCGTTTGCGTGCGTGCGTACTTCTCGTGTCTCGAGAACCGTGCGTCCGATCGTCAAACTCGACGGGTGCGCTGCAGGGGACCCGGCGGAGTGCAGTGCAAAATTTTGTGCAATTCGACCAATCAGAACACGGTTTTGTGCCTAAGTCAAAACCGGCGCAACTGAGCATGAAGTCACACGTGAACAACACAGTGAGATTATGCGTGAACACAGTGCTGACACACCTCACACACAGTCCTTTCACAATAAAAAGCAGCAGGGTGAACGGGCACTGCACTAATTGTATATAAGTATACTTGTCTTTATTTTCTCGATAAATTAGAGTGAGATTTAAAAGGCCGATAAGTTCAGAGATAGATTCAATGCTAGTGTGATTTGGAATACAATATGTGTTGACAACACACATGAAATAAAAAATGCATGACTATAAAATATGTTTTTATTATCTCTTGTAATTGGTCAGAGAGGATGAAATCTGCATGTACCTACCACACAGACACACACACGCACACACACACACACACACACACACACACACACACACACACACACACGCGCACACACACACACACACACACACGCCCACAGATACAAAAAATGTATGGATGCATTTACCTTTCTTGTTGCTTGGAGACAATGTGGCATTTCTAAATCAAATGCATGTGCATTGCTGCAGAGGCTCCAGTTTGAATGGGATCAGAGCATTGTGCAGTGAGATGATTAAAAATCTGAATTCTTTAAATGTGTCAACAACAAAAAAGCATCAATGTTGGCGAGCCCAGCTCGCTCCTGTGCCTTATTATGGGTATCCTGAGCTGAAGGAAAAATAATAATTAAAACAAAATCACCATCTTCATTTGTTTTTGCATCCGTCTCCTGCGAGACATCATCTCTGCTGTGGTATCTCATTATACTTTCTAATCAAGACTCTTTAAAAAAAAAATCCCTTTAAAGGGGGACAGGCTGTTTGCCCTTCCCCCAGCATGCTGCCTGCGCCGGAGCCATTCCACTGCCACTTATGATGTTACAAACGACACCAAGGTAAGGCTGACATTTTTGATTGTATGTGGGAAGAAGCCCTGCAGCTGGCCATGAAAGGCTTTCATAGTGACGCAACTCTGATCTCTTCATTACTCACTCTCCCTAATGAAGAGTCTTCAGCACAATTAAAAAAATCCAGGTATCCCACGGCTGGGAGTGACAAAATCATCAAATCATCTTCTCCTCTGCCATATGTCTGTTCATCCAGGCGGCTGTGTGTTTAATCCAGTCCAGCCAGCTCATCTGCCGGGTCTGAACTGACCTGAATAAAGGGGGGAGAAAAATCAATAAACACACAAGGGATGGTGAACAAGCAAATCAAGCTTTTTTTAAATGACAAAATGCTGAATCAGGATCTCCCCCCACCCCACATCTTTAATTCAAGGGTGTCTTTGTGTCTTAATTACTGTATCCAATTAGCTCAACTTCATGTATGTGGCCTACAATTTGCTTTGGCAAAAGGTGCACTCCTTTGAATTACAACACACAGATTGTGTCCACTGAACACTGAAACAGCTGCGGTTTCTATCTCTTTATAGTAAGAATTATACTGCATCTTTTAGAAGACGACAGGGAGCAAGAGGAATAATTAGATGTGGCACATTAGCACAGTGCAACATCCAGAAATAAAAGTAGCTGTTGGAATGCTGTTATCTTCTTTGATTCTTCTCACATTAATCCTAACGTGCATGATAAAACAAATAAATAAACAAATAGATTAATATGTTGAACTTTTTCCCCCCACAGGATTTGACTCATTACAGAGTTCTTACAGTGTTTCCAGGAAACTGTGTTGTGGATGTTATAATTGTCTAAACCCAGACTGGGTCACTCACAAGGTCTCGGCTTAGCCTGTTGCTGATTGTCTGCTTGCCTATAGTCCTAAAGAGAGACGGTTTCATTTCATTTCTTTCTTTCTGTTCTTTTGCACCTCTACTCACCGACCGTTCCTGCCTTCTCAGGGATAGGTGTCTGCAGACAGAAGTGTGGAACATCTGTTTCTGATGTGCTGGAAGTCTCGTGTTTCTCCCCAACTCACTGTCCTGGAACATAGTCCAATTAACAGAAGAAAAACAAAGGCCACCAGTTAGATGCCTGCTGCCTGAATGTCCATTCGAAATATAGTCTATTTTGAGCCTCAAAAATATGATTTGGATGATTAGTCAAGCTACAATAATTACTACCCTTCCTCTACCTAAACCATTCTACAGTATAAAACTTATATTTTGCGTGTAAAATAACTGCTTAAACCTGACTTTCTCACAAAGTTGAGAGTGCCAAATCTGTAGGCTATAGTTCAGTGCAAAGTAAATCCAATAAAGCATGTAATTCCATTGTTGGATTCTATTAAATTTTCAGAGGCAACATCATTAACAAATCATTCTCAAAGCTGCATTAAACTGATTATCTTCCATGTTTCTGGACTTCATCTATTTTTCAAAAATGATTAATTTCTAGCAGTGAAGAACCTCCAGATACTCAAGACAGAAATGTGTTCCACTGTCCCATCTAGTGGCCAAATCTATGAATTACCAGGTAAACTAAAATATGACATTATAGGCAGATCACATAGAACAGCCTACAGTAAATGTGTGATTTGGTTAAAGATAGTTAAAAGATACAGTAGTTTTGGGGAATTTGACCGTTTTTACCACTTTACCAGTCAGAAAAAAAAATCTTCAGAACTTTTTCATGCATTTGGTGAGGTCTGAAGTATGTCAAACAGCAATATCAGGCTATATTCGCTCTATTGTTGAGTGTCTATGAGATCAATTAACATAATCATGATCCCATAGGCATCCAGGAATTGAGCGAGGGGACGCCTTTTTCCAACCTTCATCTGGGGGGAGGCCCACAGTCCCGGACTTTGAAACCCCCTGGGGTGTTATCCACGTGTTATCACAATATTATTTTCTTTGCAAATCAAATTTATATATACACACACACACACACACCTGCAATGCTTACTTCAACACCTGGGTGTTTTTCCCCCCTTTACTGGTGAACACAAGGCTGATGACATCTTTCTCTCAGCACACAAATCCAATTACTAGTCTTTGGGTCAGACTCACCCAGGCTAACACCACCAAAACAACTCCTGATTGAGATCACTTCTATACATGTAAAGTCAGGCCCCTTATTACGATCAAACACACTTTTATTATCAAAAACATACAAACAGGGCTCAGATCCAGCCAAGTGAATCTCAGATATTGCACGACTATAAAAAATGCTTTCATGTGGTTGAAAACATGCAACAGTAAGAAGAGGGACATTTCACACAATGGAATAAACTCACTCCTCATTCTGCAACGTCAACATGTTTTATTTCCAATAGAAAAATCCCTTGAGGGCTCTAATTGGTCAACTCAAAAGTGTAGCTGCTGCTATAAACCCTCTGAATTTTGCCTATGTTCAGTTGCCTAATTGCTTCATTTCCATTGCCCTAATAATACGCACAAAGTGTATTCATTCATTCCCATTCATTCCTAAGAAAAACATGGGCGTGGCATCTGGGTAGTGCAGCGGTAGATTCCCCGCCTACCAAATACCAGGGTCACAGGTTCGAGCCCCTGTGTTTACCTCCGGGTAGGTCGGGCGTCTATCCAGGGACAATTGGCCATGTCTGCGGGTGGGAAGTCGGATTAAGGGCATGAGTCCTGGGCGCTGCACTAGTGCCTCCTCTGGTCGGTCGGGGGGAGGGGAAGTTGGGGGAATAGCATGAGCCTCCCATGCGCTACGTCCTGCCAGTGAAAAGAAGCGGCTGGGGGGGTGGAGCAACAGCTGGGACAGCAGGGTGGAATTGGCCAAATACAATTGTGGAGAAAAATGGGGGGAAAGTCTGAAAAAACTTGATTAAAAAAGAAAAATCCCAATAATCACTCTCCTACTGTAATTGATAAATATTACTGCATTGTCATGGTTATAATTGTATTTTACAAGCGATAATTAAGATGAGAAGATAGATGCCGTTCTCTTCTCTGTGCGTGTAGTAGAAAAATAGCAACCGCGAATTAGCTTAGCACAATGGTTGGTAGTCAAAGCCTGTTAAAGCCCCATTATGTTTTTTTTTTTTTATTACCTTAAAATATATTTTTTATATCATTTTGATGGTACAGTGACTTCTAATAGGGAGAATGGCGGCTCCGTCACTCCCACACCGCCCCCCGGCCCCGAAGGCCTGTTCCTGCACTATGTAGCCTATTTTTGGTGTCTGCGTCCCAGAGCGGCTTGACACTGTCAAGTTGCCAGGAACTTTTAACTCAGTTTCCTGCACAGCTCCTTCAAATGAAGTTTTCCGCTGAGAAACTAAGAGCTCATTTATGCTCCATTTTCATCCAAAAATAAATGCGTCTGTAACCGCCACTGCCCGCATACTTCCATGCGTCTTTCACGTTGGTATCATGTTAAGCAATACAGCCACTAGTGGACAGTATACTCAAATGTGTGTGTGTGTGTGTGTGGTACTGCTCCGTTTCCTCCGTATCTGTAAGATTTCAGAAAACGTGCAGAATTACGCACGAAATGAACGCACGGTACGGACAGAAAGCTCCGTCCATATGCGTATCTGTATTTAATGTTGAGCATAATTGGGCCATAACAGGACGCTTTTATTGTCAAAGTAGTATGTATAGGAAGTGAAAAATGTTTTGCTTGCTAGCTTGATCGATTAGCGGCATGATTAGCTACTCCTCTCACTAAAACAAGTCGAAAACAACAACATTTGGGGATATTTGTGGGATGGAGAAAGGGGCCTCTCTCCTATGGCATGCTGTCGGTGTCCTCGGCCTCCACCAGGCAGGACTGGTCTTCTGCACCCGGCGCTCGGAATGGAGGGTGGTACTCAAACGCCGTGAAGATAGTGGAGCCAAGACCGTGCCTCTGGTGCAGGAACCAGATGACGGCTGAGACTCCCATGATGGCCACCACACTCAGTATGACCAGGGCAGACAGCACCGCGCTCGCTTCTGACAAGGACAAAATAACAATGTGAGGAAGGTCGCCCGTTATGTACACAAGCTCACAGAGGAGGACGACGTGAAAAAGAGTGCAAACACAAGCTCAGAGGTCTACTCACTCCGCTTGCCTTCCTTCACGGCCGCTGCAAAACAAACCGTATGCAGGTGAAGTACGCAACAAAACAAGCATAACCACATCAAACATTATGCAAGTGACGCACGGAGCAATAACAATCACAACCACATCGATTCACATCCTTTATAATACACACTCACACGTCAGTCATTTTACGAAACTGTTTAAGAGAGATTAATTATGCAGCATATCAACAGGTCTGTTCTAGAAAAATAAATAAAAAAATAGCTGTAAATATTCATCAGTCGCATACAACCGGACTCATGACTCGATTTGGACTGGAGCACTGATGACTCGGACTTGGACTCCAGCATTCATGCATTCAGACTCGGAAGTTGGAGATTCGGACTCAGACTTGTTAATTGATAAAGACTGGAACAGGACCTAATAATTTGGCATAAGATTGATAGCTATATTAATACTGTGACATTATTCAATTATGTGCAAAGGCAGGCACTTGTTTTGCACATACTGTAGAGCCTGGACTCGGAGTCAGGTAATGGGGGCTCAACTCTGACTTTTTGGTGACTCAGATTATATGGACCGACTCAACTACACACACGCACGCGCGCACACACACACACACACGCGCACGCGCACACACACACACACACACAATCATGAAGTGAAGGACGTGGCCTTACTCTGAGGAGTCTCACAGATCACTCCGTTCTCGTAACCTTCCATGCAGCTGACATTCTCCCACTTTGCCGTGTGGCTGTGCAGGGTCACACATGTATCCATGGGCACCAGGTCAGACGGGCCGGAGCTGACGTCCTCCCAGTTTGTGAAGCTCACAGCTTCCTCACCAAGCCACTTCATGCCATCACCTGACAGTGACAACATACACCAATCACTACTACGGCATGAAACAACACAACACTGACCCTAGTTGGCGCCAGTGAACCAAAGTATTGGTGGAATTATTGTGTGTCCCTTTTGCCTTGACTTTGTTCTTCCCACGGCTCTTTCAAAGCCTGCAAAAAAAAAAACTTGGAGACAAAATAAGCTTGTTCAAAGAAAAGCACTGGTGTTCCACCTTTCCTCCCCCTCCAGATCTACACATCAAAGTAGAATTTGGTTTGGAGTGGCTGCTTCTTTCATGTGTTTTATTTTCCCATTCTGCCTCCTATGAAGAGCTTAATAAAAACAGGATTTCCTGATGTTATGGAGTTCAAAAGAGGAACTGACTCCCAGTCTGAACAAAGAGACATGTGATCACTGTTCACACTATAGTTCACAATTACCTGCGGAACACAAGAGGAAGAAGGCATGCCTGGGACTATAATGGACTTTAGACAGGATGATGATTTTGATAAACATCTGAACTTCACATCTGAATGTTAACTAATCTCATGACCCTGTAGAAAATGTAATAAAATATCTTTGTTTTCACACCTTTGTATTATTTTGAGAATCACATTTTAATGTCTTGGTACAGTGCACTCCTCTTATAGTGATCACCTTGGTACGGGTCAAATTGATCACTATAAGCGGATGATCAATATAACAGATTTTTTTCTTTCTTTATTTCTCATGCAGATTACCATCTAATTGACATGTGTATATTTATTACATGAATACAGTACAAATAAAGTAAAGGAATGTTATTGACTTTAAAAATCCATACAGTAAGTTAGGCCTCCAGCTGTTTCAAACACAGCTGGCTTCACATAGGCAGAGACGCCACCATCTCTCCACAGACAGAGATGCCATGATCTCTCCATTATACAGACAGACATGCACCGAGTATCGCTGTTGTATCTTGTTGGCTCATTTTTGGTAGTTTGTAAGTAAAAAATTACTGTAGTTTTAAACATGTCTTCCATTGTTCTTAGATGGGACAAGGCCCAAAATGATCACTGTAAGCGGAGTATTGATCATCACTATAAGCAAATTATTTAAACAGCATGTGTATAGGAATGATTCTAGGACCACCCTTTTTGATCAATATAAGCGGTTGATCATCATAAGCGGATTCCACTGTAAATGGCAAAGCGATTAGTGGCCAACCCGCTCTAGCTCCTGAGCCACAGCCCCCCCAAGTGTCTTGTATGAAGTATTATCACATCTATCTTTGTATCTTTCCACAATCCTCTAGTCTAGTCTAGTCTAGTCTAGTCTAGTCTAGTCACATGGCACTTACTGTCTGTGTCAAAATACATGCCCAGCCACACATTGACGTTGCCTTTCCACACCTCTGGGCTATAGTTAATGATGAAATCATTCTCCTCTGCACTCTGGATGGTCACAAGTTCTATAAAAAAAAACACAACATATTGCCACAGAATCAAAACACGTGTTGATATTTTATAGCCCATTTCAAAATGAGTTTTCCCTCTGATAAAAACATTTAAAAATACAATGACTCAGGTACAGCAGCCTACCAAAGCCTTGGCAGAGGGTTTTTGCTCTATCAAAGGTGTAGCTTTTGATTTTGTCTTCCTCCTCCCCGTGGACAAAGTGGTAGCACCCCTGTCCGAAGGGCACCCAGGTGCGTCCATCTGCAGGGCAATCTGAGGCAAAACATGAGCATCAGTTGGCTTTGGAAAGATGGTCCTTGACATACCTAATCTGTTTGGAAGTCACCTTTATAAAAGCAATGAGCAACCTTCAACACTGTGTGCAACAGGCCAAATAGTTTGGTAAAGAATTTAGCACAGTTTATGTCATGGTATTGTCAGTCAGTCATCATTACTGCGTTTGCACATCAGAGTTTATAGTCAATAGTTTCAAAGTTTTGGTGGCAAATGCTGAATGACATGCAGGACTTTGCTTGACGCCCTGAGACAAAATCCTGTCTAGAAGGTCCTGCAAGCCGGGGAGCCCCACTCTCCATAGTAACAACAACAACACGAATGTTTCTGAACAGTGTGTTGTGTTCTACTAAGTTGAAAGCAGACTCATTCAGTTAGTTAGGAACTGAATGTGACTTGCACTTATCAGCTTAAACTCTGCATGCAAGCAAAGTCCGCAGGGCTGTTGATACAGGCCTACACAACGCTCAGCTGTCGATCTGCAATGTTTTACTTACTGTGGAACAACACCTAGCTATACCGTTAACGATACATCTAGTACGACAGTCTATACGAAGATTTATTTCCAAACGACTTACCTCCCGCTAAAGACGACTGCAAATGAATATAAAACAGGAGAATACAACATAAAAATGAAGGAGAAAAGTGATAGTTCTTGCGCGACTCCATCATGACAGCAACTCCAAATAATTATGGAGTTGCCTGAACTTTCACTGGTCAGCGCTGCGTGAGTGAAGCCCCGCCCACAGCATATCTGAAACGCCCCCGGGCCTGCATGGAGACGAGCTGTAAATGCTTCAAACCGGCCAGTCTGCACTGATTTCACCTCATTTATAAGGTTATTTGGCTGTATGATAATTCCCCAAGACATCATAGTATGATGTCATAGTATCATGACATCATAGTATGACATGACGTCATCGATGACATCATAGTATGATGTCTTGGGGAATTTGGGCTACTCTGTACACGAACAATCAAAACAATGTCTTAGACATTTTATGGTATAATAATGGTTATCTCGCGCGCTCGATTCCTAGGCTCGCCCGCAGCTCGCCGAGCGGGCCCTTGCATACGTAGCTCGGCCGCTACGCGCATGCGCATGCACCTATTGGCGCATGCGCAATGTCTCCTTCTCTCTCTCCCTCAGTCTCCCCCTCACACTCTCTCCCTCGGTCTCTCCCTCTCCTCTCCTCTCTCTCCCTTTCCCTCAGTCTCTCATCTCTCTCTCCCTCAGTCTCTCTCTCCTGTGTGTCACTGATAACATCATCAGTGATGTCACAATGATGTCACGATGCCTATGTATGACATCACTGATGACATCATCAGTGACATCATCACTGAATAGCCTCAGCCTTAGGGCAATCAGCCTTAGGGCAATTAGGCAATTAATCTGCCCTAATTAAAAAATCTGGCTCTGTCAGGTCACCACAGTGCTCTTTACACCCAGTGAAAATTTCAGCCTGATCACACGTAAAATGGCATAGCTGTGGCCGGACACAATTCTTGAAACAGACAGACAAACAAACAGAGTCCACATTGCCAAATTTATATAGATATGATATATCCTCCTAAATGCACATTCTCAAATTTTGTGTGTTATTAGCACAGTCATCAACCAGAACAAGTGAAAATGTTCTGTATGGAAAATCCTCCTTCATAGTTCAGCCATTGAACATGGAAACACACAAAATGTAGCCTAGTCCGCCACTAACACTAACAGATATTGCACATAAGAAACCCTAGATGGTGCTATAAGCTTAAAACACAGGCATACCGCTTGTCACTATACTAGGCTGAAGATTGTGGTTTATCATGAATATGATCAACATAATGTTTATGTATTGTATATAACACATGCACAATCCACCATGCTCTTTAAATTGCCATCAAAGGCAAAGCTGTCAATATTCTCCAACCTATTAGTAGAATCTCTGTAATGTGTCAAGACTCTACATTATATTGCCAGGCACAGTTTCTAATGCTTCTGGCATGCAGATTGATCCTGTTGAACTGGAAACAGATACAGCCCCCCACTCACACTCAGCTGATTTAAGATGTCATGCAACACCTTCAACTGGAAAAACTCACTCAGAATTCACTTTACGAGGTTCCATTGAGACGTTTTACAAGACTTGGCAACCCTTCATTGACTATGTAGAGGCTAGGCTATAGACATAACTGCCATAATGTTATACCTCTGGTAAGATGCCAATACTCCACGTAAAGTAGCATTGTACTCCTGATTATACTTATTCTGTTGTGTACACTGTTTTTACTGTCTTTTCTGTTGTTGTTTGTTCTTTGTTTTTGTGTGTCTGTGCAGAACTTGTGATATTTGTGCAACAGTGCAGAGCAGTGATACAGCCTAATTGACTGCCTGCATCAGACATACACTGAGTGGGGATGAGGTCACTCAGTTAATTTACATGAGACATTCCTTCTTGGGAACATTTTCGCCCAGACTGAAAAGCTATCATTTACTGAAATGCTGCTATAGTATAAGTGTTGTGTCTCTATACTAAAAGAGACTGAGCTGAAAACATGTAACACCTAACCTAGGTTCCACCTAACCTACAGTACCCCACATCTAATAACCTAACCTACAGTAACCCCACATCTAATAACCTAACCTACAGTACCCCACATCTAATAACCTAACCTACAGTACCCCCACATCTAATAACCTAACCTACAGTACCCCACATCTAATAACCTAACCTACAGTAACCCCACATCTAATAACCTAACCTACAGTAACCCCACATTTAATAACCTAACCTACAGTACCCCCACATCTAATAACCTAACCTACAGTAACCCCACATCTAATAACCTAACCTACAGTACCCCCACATCTAATAACCTAACCTACAGTAACCCCACATCTAATAACCTAACCTACAGTAACCCCACATATAATAACCTAACCTACAGTAACCCCACATCTAATAACCTAACCTACAGTACCCCACATCTAATAACCTAACCTACAGTACCCCACATCTAATAACCTAACCTACAGTACCCCACATCTAATAACCTAACCTACAGTACCCCACATCTAATAACCTAACCTACAGTAACCCCACATCTAATAACCTACAGTAACCCCACATCTAATAACCTAACCTACAGTACCCCACATCTAATAACCTAACCTACAGTACCCCACATCTAATAACCTAACCTACAGTAACCCCACATCTAATAACCTAACCTACAGTACCCCACATCTAATAACCTAACCTACAGTACCCCACATCTAATAACCTAACCTACAGTAACCCCACATCTAATAACCTAACCTACAGTACCCCACATCTAATAACCTAACCTACAGTACCCCACATCTAATAACCTAACCTACAGTAACCCCACATCTAATAACCTAACCTACAGTACCCCACATCTAATAACCTAACCTACAGTACCCCCACATCTAATAACCTAACCTACAGTAACCCCACATCTAATAACCTAACCTACAGTAACCCCACATCTAATAACCTAACCTACAGCACCCCACATCTAATAACCTAACCTACAGTAACCCCACATCTAATAACCTAACCTACAGTACCCCACATCTAATAACCTAACCTACAGTAACCCCACATCTAATAACCTACAGTAACCCCACATCTAATAACCTAACCTACAGTACCCCACATCTAATAACCTAACCTACAGTACCCCACATCTAATAACCTAACCTACAGTAACCCCACATCTAATAACCTAACCTACAGTACCCCACATCTAATAACCTAACCTACAGTACCCCACATCTAATAACCTAACCTACAGTAACCCCACATCTAATAACCTAACCTACAGTACCCCACATCTAATAACCTAACCTACAGTAACCCCACATCTAATAACCTAACCTACAGTACCCCACATCTAATAACCTAACCTACAGTACCCCACATCTAATAACCTAACCTACAGTAACCCCACATCTAATAACCTAACC
The DNA here is from genome assembly GCF_964638095.1 of Poromitra crassiceps. Lineage (NCBI taxonomy): Eukaryota > Metazoa > Chordata > Actinopteri > Beryciformes > Melamphaidae > Poromitra > Poromitra crassiceps. The sequence goes on from NC_139629.1 coordinate 4,333,765, forward strand.
TACAGTAACCCCACATCTAATAACCTAACCTACAGTAACCCCACATCTAATAACCTAACCTACAGTACCCCACGTCTAATAACCTAACCTACAGTAACCCCACATCTAATAACCTAACCTACAGTACCCCACATCTAATAACCTAACCTACATTACCTCACATCTAATAACCTAACCTACAGTAACCCCACATCTAATAACCTAACCTACAGTACCCCACATCTAATAACCTAACCTACAGTAACCCCACATCTAACAACCTAACCTACAGTAACCCCACATCTAATAACCTAACCTACAGTACCCCACATCTAATAACCTAACCTACAGTACCCCACATCTAATAACCTAACCTACAGTAACCCCACATCTAATAACCTAACCTACAGTAACCCCACATCTAATAACCTAACCTACAGTAACCCCACATCTAATAACCTAACCTACAGTAACCCCACATCTAATAACCTACAGTAACCCCACATCTAGCCAATCACAGCCCACTAGTCTACATCTTAATAAATGTATTTACATCTTCAATTATTCCAACTCGATTACAGCTCAACTTCCTCTCAATGCTACCAAGGAAATGGAACACATTCACAAATGCACTCGACTCCGACACGCACCAAGTCCTCCAGACTCTGACACGCACCAAGTCCTCCAGACTCTGACATGCACCAAGTCCTCCAGACTCTCACACGCACCAAGTCCTCCAGACTCTGACACGCACCAAGTCCTCCAGACTCTGACACGCACCAAGTCCTCCAGACTCTGAGTGAGAAACAAATAGTCGCACTGTGGCTTCGACCGTCTGTTGTGTTGGACTAACTGTGTGTAGACATGACTCTGGTTTCAATGCAAAGGGTGAGGACTGCCAACACTGTCATGCTATTGGTGAGAGCGTGCATGGCCTAAACTGTGTGAGTCAGGCCATCAGGAGGTATAGGGTGGGTGGGTGGGTGGGTGACAGTCTGTGGCAGATGGGTCCCTCCGGTATCCTGCAGGGTGTCGTGCCACCCTACGGGAAGCCTACCAGCTCCAGACGAGGAGCGAGAGTCACGCTCCAGCTGTCTGTGGTGGTGCCACCTGCACCTACAAGTCATGTCGTGGGCACTCACTCTTCTCCCTAGGCCCTTTTCACAGCAACCATTTTGAGGTGGTAATTAAAGCAGGTGTAACCAATAAGATGCTCAAGTCATTTTTTGCAAGTCCAATTCAAGCCTCAAGTCGTTGAGCTTGAGTCCAAGTCAAGTCTCAAGTCTTTGGTCACAAAGACCGCAGGGCGGGCGAGGCCGCGCGGCGGCTGACCTTAGGAATCCAGCGCGCAAGATGCCTAGTAAAAAAAAAAAGGACGCACAGGAAGCCCGGATAACGCCGTGTTGTGCCGGAGGATAACACCGTGTTGTGCCGAAGGGTGACCACACGTGAAGTGTACGTGAAGTTCGACCCTTCTTCCAATCTATACATTAAAAATGCAGAAATATTAAAATAGAATAGGTGAAAATGACACATTTAAAATTACATTCAAACTACATGGGATTAGCATAAAGTGGGCACGTCTGTAAAGGGAAGAGTTGTAGGTACCCATTCTCATTCAGATATCTTGAGGTGACAGGTCAAGGGACCCCTTTGAAAATGGCCATGCCAGTTTTTCCTTCACCAAAAAGTAGCCTAAATTTGGAGCATTATTTGCCCCCCTTGCCGATAAGCTAGCATGACAACGTTGGTATCAATGGATGCCTTAGGTCTCCTAGTTTCATATGATACCAGACACTTCCCTCTACCTTTAAAAATGAGCCCGCTAGAGCCTCTGAAAGACAATCATATCGGCCGTGGAAGCGTCTTGCAAAAAGCGCACTTATCAGTCACAGGACAAAAGGTGCTTGAGCACAGCCCTGGAAATACATCTCAAGCAGTCTTTGTCCCCCACCAAAACGAGGCCAGTTGTCCCCATCCATTTGTCTGAGTTGCTAGCCAAGGCAACTAGTTCATATCAAAGATATGTTGACACTGAGATGGTGCTTATACCTCCCCCTTCTTGAATTTCAATAATCACATTATTCACATTTGTAATTATAAGATCCAATTGAGGTTTTCAATTAATTAAACTGTAAACAAATACCTTTGACTACTTATCAAACTGAATGAATTAAAACAGAAAGTGAAAGAACAGGTGTAACTGTCTTGCACCTCACAGAAGTGATGTTGGAGCAAATCAGCTCTGCTCACCAACACTACACCCATAACAGATGAACTTTTTTTTTTTTTTTTAGGTTTTTATTCAAAAAACGTCAAAGAAATGAACACAAATAAACCTTAAGTAACAATCTACTGGGAAAAAAAAGTCTTTGGCTTTAACAAACACTACGAAACAAACATACAGAGGAAGGATTCCTTAAACTGGACATACAAGTTACCACTGGCAAATGTGTGGCACATGTAAAACAAGATTAAAAAAAAAGAAAGAAAAGAAATTAACTTTCATATAGATATCTCTATGAAAATCTTTTATTTCCTCAAGCTGTCTGTACAAAACTCTTCATAAATTATTACTTTTTCATATAACTTAATGACTGTTCAACATGGTGGTTACTTATATGAGCTTTTTTTTTTCTGTTTCTTGGATGCACCTTTCTTTCCAAACTCTTGACCCAGATAGTATGGCACTTTGTTCAGACACCACTAGCAGCATAAACCTCACAAGACTCCACAGTATGACCTCTCCGTCTCAGGCATTAGAGAGAAATCTCAAGTATAGTCACAACGGCCCTTTGCTTCTGTAGCACACGCTAGCTAGCCAACTACAGAGGAAATGCTGCTGCACATCTGTCTGGACTGGAGACAAAGCAACACAGATATTGTTTTAGGAGCACAGATCCGGTAAATACCACACAATGCTTTGTTATCCTTGGTCTTCAAGAACCTCCATCAGCCTCTGGAATCGATTGCCATGAAAAACCAGCAGTTCTTTTGAAACTATGAAACTGAATGTCTGAACGTGAGTATAATAAAAACATGCTTCTATGCACAGTTTCCCCTCACAATGATTACGAGAATACACCATAAAAAAAAAATAGGTTTGAAGAAAATCAAAAAAGTATGAAAAACAACCTGAAAGGAAACAGCTGTATGTGGCCAGCTCCTGAGCGTGGCATTTTGGTCTGCGAGGAGGGCGGGCAGGACCTGCTAACCCGGGCCCTAGTACAGAGGAGAAAAGGAAACTCTGAGGTAGATAACTGGTCAGACTGACCACCAGGTCGAATTGCACGCTTCTCGGAAGACACCGTCATCTAAAAGCCTGCTTTCATCTGCGCTATGATCAAAGAAGAATCAAACTTGAGCAAAAATCATGATCTGTGGTGATCAGATTTGCTAATTGTATCATTGTGATTTCATAGTTTCGAACTGACTTCTTTCCTACTTCATTGACAATTTCCCCGTTGCATTTTCCACGTTTTCTGTAGTGATGAAACTCATGTGTGGCACTTGTTGGATCCAAGCCTTCCTTCATGCTTGTTGTGTGCGTCCATACTTTGCTAATACATGATAAGTGAATGTAAATGTACAAAAAAGGCACATTCTCCAAACTGCAATCTAGTCTTGCAGAGTCCATTATATCCTGCTTAAAGAGACAAATGATGCTATTTCCTCAGTGTACTAGCTCACAGTCTTTGGTGAAGTCAACTACAATTGAAAGTGCCAAGTTTTGTTTGTTTCCCATCAAAGAGTGAGGTGCAATAAAATCCATATATATTCCTCTCCATTTCCCCCCCAACTCACGGAACTTTCGCCTAAGATGTAATAAAAGGCTTTGATTCGTTTTTAAACAATCACAAGTTCATCTTTTCCTGTTAGCATTTCAAATAAAAGTAAAAAAACAACAACAACACACTCTGTCAAAATGACAGCAAACATCACCCAAAAAAGACAAAAATACGACCAACAAACAAAAACAAGGTATCCCCTGTCTCATTCCCCCCACCCCCACTAAGTTCCTTTTCAGCTAATCTACAACACCAAAGTCATCAAAAAGGCAAGATTCAAAAGGTGATCTTTTCAGCAGAATTTCTACCACATTCCAACAACCAGAGACATGTAAGGTCCTCTGATTAAATAAAAATTACATCCTATTAAAATCATCAGATGTAGAGTCATTTCATTCAAAACATTTTTTTTTTCGTCTAAAATTCCTACTTATATTAGTTTTGGGGAGGGGAAAAGCAAAAAACACCTAACACAGCAGATTGAACCATAAAGGAAAGCCCTATATAGCTGATTTACAAGGCAATAGCTGGCCTCTGTGGTGGTACAGACTCTGTGGTGGTACAGACTCTGTGGTGGTACAGACTCTGTACAGCTACTGTATGGAAACTATTAAGGCAATTTTTTTTATCAGACAGCAAGATCAATCTAGAGCACTAAGAGAAAATCACTTTACAAGAAAAAACACTGAACACGTCACCATAGCAACACTCACACAGCAAGCACAAATCATCATTTTCAAGATGTCTGGCTGATAAATCTTCAGAAAAAGAACAACACAAAATAAGAAAAAGAAATCATGAAAATATTAACAAAAGACATATTTACTATCATGCACTTTGAACAACTAGTCACACAATCCTTTAGATTCTTGTATCCCGTGGCAATCCTTGGTAAAAAATAAACGTTTTGGTTTATCAAAATAAAACTTTTTTTTTTGTCTTTTTCTCTCAATATAATTAGCATTATCATTCGATGAAATCAATCATTTATTTGCACTTTCTGGAACTGATACCAAAAATAGTCTCACTCATTCTTTTTTTTTTTTATAAACATAAGGAAATAATTGCAGAACCTGTGCAAAACAGTGAAAACTCCGTAGCATCCGTTGCATCTGAGGAAGCTATGATTGTTTTAGCTGTTGTCCAAACGTGACCTGGGTACTACTTGGTTTGTTGATAGGTGTATGAGCTGGGTACTACTTGGTTTGTTGATAGGTGTATGAGCTGGGTACTACTTGGTTTGTTGATAGGTGTATGGGGAATGATCAGCAGATGACTCCACCTGTGACTGTGCACCGTTTTCCTGCAACAGAAAGAGGATGAAGAAGAAGAAGGATGACCCTGATCCTCTGGTACTGCCACGTTGCTAACACTGAGCTGCTGTTGTATTCATTTACACACGTCAGGCTACAGTGCGAGTACTGCACTAACCTCCACAGGAACAGCTGTTGTCTGCATGTGTGCGTACTGGGGGATGTAGGCTCCCTGCATAGCTGTGTTCGCCGCCATAAACTGAACAATGAAGGAAACACAAACACAACCCAAATCATTCTATGATCACAACAAATTCTACCATGACCTAGAATTTGCGAGGCCCCTTTCCGACAACGTTATTCCCAACGTTTGTGTCATGAGAGAACTGATGTTCTTCTGACTATGGTTGTCAAAAGTATTGATTATCGATTATAACAATTTGGAGAGAAAAAAATCCCCTCCCTATCATTGGTGGGTATCTTGCTTCAACAAGCTAAATGTGTTCTGATAGGCTGATGACTAGAACAGGGGTAAAGTGTAAAGTTTTAATGAGTTTTATCGGGCCTAGATTATGGAGAAGCGTGCGTCTGTCCATCCATCTGTCTTCGCTTATTTTTATGCCTCTTGATGTGTTGTCACCCCCCCACCCCCCCACCCCGTGGTATCGAGTATTGATATCTTCCTGGGTATCGGTACTGAAGTTAGAAGTTCTAGTATCATGACAATGCTAGTTCTGAGCACGTGCAGTGGGTCTCTCACCGTTCCTGCACTACCCATGGAGAGGTGACTCATCTGCTGCGTGAGAGGGGCCATCATGGAAGTAGGCTGCAGCGACATAGACGGGTCCATAGAGGGCGATAACACTGCTCCCTGGAACAGAGAGAAGTGAGAGTGGGTGAGAGGGACGGCGTGCAGTGGGGGTGGAGACTCGAAAGACATGCGAGGAGCATTGTGCCGTCAAACGAAAACACAAGTCAGAGGTCGATATGAGAGAGGCAGAGAGAAGAAAGACGATAGAATTCCATGCTGAATATCTGGGATGGATGCCGACCGCAGGCTGAAAATGGAATAACGCTCCGATGCTGCTCTTTCTAGATCATACATCATGGGTTCTGCCTGAAGACTGGAGTGCAGACAAAGAGAGGAACTGAGTGATCTCACATTTCACATCCTATGCCCACAGCAACGGGTGAATAGTCTCAGAAGTTGTCTTGACTCAGCCTATTCGGCCCGAGGCACCTACCAGTATGTCTTTTCTAATCTACACAGGAGGTTGGCTCATTCACAGAGCAGGGAAGTAGCCTACTCTCGCTCTCTCAGTTGAAAACCATCTGTTAGAGAATCGTCAGAATCTGCCATCATCAAATGCAGAGCGTTATGAAGCATCTCCAACGGTTTCTTTACAAACACTTTAGCACCCTGAATCCTCAGTGAGTGGTCTCACCTTATATTTACTAGGGGTGGTAAAAAAAAATCGATTCATGTAAGAAACGCCATTCTTATCTTCCACGATTCTGAATTGATCCACGACTCCCAAGAATCAATTCTTTTTTTCATTTTTATTTTTTGTATTACTTTAACGTATTTTTCTTCAGGTCACTGAGAACTGAGAAATAATAAGACGTTTTTATTTGTGCAAGTTCAGCATGAATACATGTTACCTTTTATCTTAGGTTAAGCCTTTGTGTGTACTGTGTTTACATTATTGCAGTCAGTCGTCCATGCCATCCTTTACTACACCGCCTTTCTTAGCACACTAAAGTTGCTGTTTAAAATGGTCTATGATGATGAAAAGAGGCATGTGCTCTTACTGGGTGCTGCATGATGTAGGACTGGTGGGGCACCCAGGAGGGGTTCTGCACCTGGAACACACACACACACACACACACACACACGCAGTAAACACACTTGCACTGGACACATGCTATTTGGACGTGTTTCTATCAGACACAATATTAACAAATATATACAGTGTTATTCCTGAGTGGATGTTAAAAACGAGTTGACAGTAGTTTAGAAAGTATTGCATTCTTTGTTACATTATTAAAACTACATTTAAATCCTGTCGGAGAAGGATTCCAACCTGGTATGTTGAGACTGGAGAGATGTAGGGAGACATGGACGTTTGAGCAATCATCCGGTTGGCAATACTGTATGGAGATGGAAAGAATCTATGGACATAGAATAAACTGTATTAAATAAGTATGCAAGTAAATGCAGTGAAACAAAATAAAGTGAACACTCCCTCCAGACAATCTCATCTGCTTCTGTCAGCTTACCCATTTTGCATAGCAGCTGCATTGGGGTCATATGTGAGTGTCATTCCAGCCTGAGGACAGAGAGGAAATGATTGGCCAACTCCAGGGCATTTGTACCTCTCATAGGAATCAGAGAGGAGAGCAGAAACACCTTCAGTAAAACTACAGCTTAAAGCAGGGATACTCAACTTGCTTTGCCCGGGGGCCACTTTCGTGAAATGATAGAAGGCCAGGGTGCCAGTTAATAAACAAACAATATACATTTTTCTGTAGCGGATTGTAGGTTTTTGGGGTGTCAGCCGGAGTTTAGTCTGACAATGTTGTGCACACCGGATAGTTAGTTAGGTTAAGTACATACATAAAGTGCCTGGGTAGCGAGCAGACGGCGGTATTTGACAATTTAGCAGCTAAATCATAGATTATTGAAATATATTCCATATTCCAGACTGAAATGCTATAACAGAAGTGGAGTATTAGTCCAGAACGACATGAGCATTTGGACACTTATTCAGTGGGTATCTTGCATGTTGCGTTCAGGTGCACTGTAAAAAAAAATCATCATCGCGGGCCACACAGGGGGCGCCCGCGGGCCGCAAGTTGAGTATCACTGGCTTAAAGGAACACTCCGTCCCATTTTCAACCAGCTTTGTATCATTAGAAAATCATCAGAAAACTGTAAACAGTTTTGCAGACATTCATTTAGTTTGACAGTTATTGAGAGTTGAAATGAGTTAAGTTGTGGACCAGTGATGTCATTTGTGCATGAATGACATCACTGGTCCACAACTTCACTTCAAATGAATGCCTGTAAAACGGTTTACAGTAAGTACACATTGAATACATGAATGTTTTGTCACCTATACTATTCACCTTATTCACCACGCCCACTTTTTCTCTCGTCCGCGTTCGACACAAGCGTATTTGTTCTTCCGGTTCAGCTGTAGTTCACGCGGCGCGAGCCCTTTAAGACCAGTGCATCTATGGGTAATGCCTACTGTGGCTAATATTAGCCGCTAGTTAGTTATGTTATATGGCAGTAAAATGCCACTGAATGACCAAATTGATATCACTTTTAACCATTTCGAGTAACACTGTTTCCATACGGATCACCAGCGTTAGTTTGTTGTTTATAACGTGGCTATATTCATAACGTTTTCTATCTCGGATGCGTTATTTCGAATCCCACATAGATCAACGTGCTGGCGCAAAACGTGTGGGTTTCAGGACGAAACAGTCTCGAGCCACTAACGTCATCTTTAGGGCACAATATTCCTGGAATGCAAGTTTAACTAAACAGTTACATGTCCTCTGCATTCTACATAAAATTAAGATATTACGGGTTGTTTTATTTTGTATGTTAAGATAATTAGTTTATGGGGCAGGAATTCTGCCAGCTTAGGAGGGGAGTGCGGGCGGCCATCTTGCCTGCGGGGTTTTTGGCAAGTCTAAAAAATAAAGGTTGAAGAAATAATCTACATCCGGTTCTAAAACGGAAATACTATTACGAAATGACGTCATGCGGAAGCGTCCATGTGTGGGCAAAGAACAAGGTGAATAGGAGACCATTATTTGTGCTTTAACGTCTCAACCTCCCTGAGGGGGGCAGCACTCACCAGTCTAGTGTCGCCGTCTCTCCCCCAACCACGACCGTTCTGTACAAACTTATTCTGGCTTTGCCTCTTCTTCTGCCCACCGTCCGCAAACTTACACAGCAAGGGCTCCGGGGGCGCTAGAGAGAAGAGAGGGAGAGAATGAGACGAAGAAGCTTCTGGGTTTTATTTCTTTTTACAAACACGATCCCTGCATGGTTGCTTTGTTTGTGTACAGTTAATCGCTGCCTGAGCTGGTCTGGAGCCTGGGAGGGAAGTGGGCATTTACTAGCCAGCCTGGGAACACAGACATCTAATTTGGCAGCTGTGGCGCTGTAATCCCCTCCCTCTCCTACAGGAGGCGAGGCCAGCAGAGACTATTTCAGTCTAATAATCCAATTAAAAAGCTTAGAGTGGGAGTGGAGGCCACACAAGGCAGCTCTCTCTCTCTCTCTCTCTTTCTCTCTCTCTCTCTCTCTCCCTCTCTCTCTCTCTTTTTCTCTCTCCTTTTCTTTCTCTGTGCTCTGCCACTTAGTGCTGCTGTAGAGGAGCTCTCCACCAGCAGACTTACAGACTCCTGCAGGGAGCAGAGATCAGCTGGCTGGCCACTTCATCCTGCCTATACAACTCCACCCACATTGTACACATTAGAATCATTTACAAAGCCTATTTCTGTTATCGCCTCTAATGATGTGCTGGTCCTTATGCAACTTCTTGATTTGCTAATTATTCAAAATAAAGCTGTGGTTAAAGCCCCAATATGTAACTCTTTTTTTTTTTTACCTTGATAAAACAGCTTTTCAATCATTTGATGGGTACACTGACTTCTAATTGGGACCGCTGTCATTCCCCCATTATTCATTTAGTCGGAATATTGTCATTTTCCGAATATGGGCAAAAACCGGAATATTGTGTGGATGCAAACGTAGTCAATGCCTCTTGTGTGAAAGGGTAACTCCGGGGGAATGTCCAGACCTGATTCCCACGGACATAGTCTAGTCTGAAGGTGGCTAAAGTGACACATTGTTACACATTAAGTCACATCGTTTTAACATCATCATCAAATTGGCTAAGCGGGGGGGTGTCTGTGACGGCGGTGTCTGTGGCGGCGGTGTCAGTCACGATTGTGACGTCATCAGCGATGTCACTCGAGCAACTGTGATGTCATCGGTGTTCAAATTGGCTAAGTGGGCTGTGTGGTGGTGGTGTCTGTCTGTGGCGGTGGTGTCAGTCTCCAGAGGCTCCACCCGAGGAGCGTGCCAGATTCCTAGTTGCTAAATAAGAGCATTCCTACACTGCTGCATCTGCTAATAATTCATACGTCCATGTGTTAATAATTCATACGTCCATGTGTTAATAATTCATAAGTCCATGTGTGTTTTTACCTGGAACGCCTGGAGGTGTCTTGATAAACTTTCCATTGAAGTGAGAAATGACCGCATCGCATTTCTCCGTCGACTCCATCCTGCAAGTCATAAAAGACACACAGAGCACCATCACATGAAGGAGAAACGCCGTGGCAAAGCGTTTGATGCTGCGGGTGAGAGGAAGATGAAGAGGAAGAGGAGAGGAAGACGAAGAGGAAGAGGAGAGGAAGACGAAGAGGAAGAGGAGAGGAAGAGGAGAGGAAGAGGAGGCTTTTTCAATGGCTGGATCGATACGCAGGACTTTGATCTCAGCAAAGTGAGGTGTGTGAGGTGAGCCGAGGTTAATGTGGTCGTGGAATCATGTAAGGTCTTGACCACACGGGCACACACACACACACACACACACACACACACACACACACACACACACACACACACACACACACAGACACACACACACACACACACACACACACACACACACACACAGACACACACACACACACACACACACACACACACACACACACACACACTCTCTCTCACACACACACACACACACACACACACACACACACACACTCTCTCACACACACACACACACACACACACACACACACACACACACACGCACACACACACACGCACACACACACACACGCACACACATTCCTATGATGCATGCACAGATAGCGTTGCTGCTTTGTGAATGGAGGGTCTCGCCTTTCAGGTTCTTCAGTCAAATGTCTGGTTATGCAGGCATGACTGGAGGGGCCCCACGTTACCACTATCATTAAACCACGTGGGCCAGTCATTATGAAGCTATGCTTCTATCCACACATTAACTCCTCCCACTCCACCACCAACAACAAAGCATTGATTTTAGAACAACTGAGACAAAGCATGTTTAAAGTGTTTAAAGTGTTTTTACGATGTGAAACCCACAATGAGCAACAGTCATTGGAATCATTCTTAATGTGTTGCATGTAGCATTATATATGATTGCCACACCATGGTTTTAGTATGGTACTGGCCGCGTCTTGTTTCATGTCAGTGGTATTGTTTAGTGCCAGTGTTTCTCAGAATGTACACCACATTTCCCATAAAGCCTGCTGCTTCCTGTCGTAAAGGGGATGTTGCCCGTCGTTACTCTGTGTGCGTTTGTTTGCTCTTTCTCTGCACTGAAGAGCACAAACATGTTGGAAGGGACTTTTCCATCCTTCTCATTTCACTCTTTACCACCATCTGCCACTGCAAGAAGAAGACGGAAGCTTTACCTACGTTTGCACTGGAAGAACAGCGCCCCCTTTCTGTTGTGTGCAGTAAAGCGACCTCCCGCTGTGCCACACGGCAACCCAGCAGATTTTCTGCAACATCCCAGTAACACAAATGCTGTGTACTGTAGACGTCTCTTTTATTGATGCTACTTACACCAGTGTCTCCAATTTAACCCATTGATACCTGATGCAGCATTTGTGTGTGTATCCCTTTAAGACCGCGAAACCGCGCCACGCGGTTTCGCGGTCTTAAAGGGATACAGTCATTGCTCCACCCCCTCTGACGATCTGAGGAGAGCCGTAGACTAGCACATGCCTCCTCCGACACATGTGCAGTCGCCAGGCGTTTCCTTTCACCTGACAGCGAGGAGGGAGTTTCACCGGCATGGACGTAGCATGTGGGAGGATCACGCTATTTCTCCTAGCTCCCTGCCCCCCCCCCAACCAACCAGAGGAGGCGCTAGTGCAGCGACCAGGACACATACCCCCCACAGGCTTCCCACCCGCAGACACGGCCAATTGTGTCTGTATTACCGTGTGACCTAGCCGGAAGTAGCGCTGCGGGAAATCGCACCCGGGTCTCCGTGGTGGTACCAGACGCCCCCATAACGTAGTCATTTATCAATGTTAAAATGCTACATGTAGCACCTGTTTTAAAACCCGTCTCCTAGCATGATTGGTTTCTGGTGAACGAGTCATTGTGAATAAGACACATTATAAAAGCATCTGACCTGGCAAAGCCCACTCCTCTGCTGGCTCCGTTGGCGTCCCTTAAGATGCGGGTGGAGATGACCTGGCCGAAGTGCTTCAACATGTTCTCCAGCTCCTGCTCGTCCATAGACAGAGGCAGGTTGGAGATGTAGAGGTTTGTCGGGTCTTGCTCTTGTTGCTGCACGGTGAGAGAAGACAGAGGAACACACAGGTGTGGGTATAATGATGACACTTTGAAACACACCTGGACACATACCAGCATTCCTTTGTAGTATCACCTTCGTGTTGAGGGAGCCGGGGGGTTTCTGCACCGTTTCCTTTTGTCTTTTTCTTTTTCATCACGTTTTTCCCCTATTCCCCCTGCTCCACCCCCCTCTGCCCACCTGCGGAGAGCCGTAGACTAGCACATGCTTCCTCCGACACATGTGCAGTCGCCATCCGCTTCTTTTCACCTGGCAGCGAGGGGTTTCACCGGACGTACTAGCGCATGGGAGGATCACGCTATTCCCCAAGTTAAATGGTAAATGGTATGGCCTGCATTTATATATTTATATATTTATATTATTATATATTATTTATTTATATATTTTATCTAAAGCGCTTTACAGTCAGTAGTTACATTCACCCATTCATACACCGATGGCGGCAGGTTACCACGCAGGGTGCTGGCACACCAACGGGAGCAATTTGGGGTTCCGTATCTTGCCCAAGGACACTTCGAAATGCAGACTGGAGGAGCCGGGAATCGAACCACCGACTTCTTTCATCCAAAGCGATTAGTGGACGACCCGCTCTGCCTCCTGATCTACAGCCGCCCCGGCTCTTTACCACCGTCCACCCCGGCAAGTTCCCCTCCCCCCAAACAGGTGCCCCACCCGACCGACCACGAGGAGGCACTGGTGCAGCGCCAGCGACCAGGACACATAATACCCTTAATCCGGCTTCCCGCCCGCAGACACGGCCAATTGTGCCTGTGTGGACGCCCGACCAAGCCGGAGGTCACACGGGGGCTCGAACCTGCGACCCTTGTGTCGCTAGGCAGGGAATCTATCGTCGCACTGGCTCGCCGTTTACCTTAGTATTGCAAAATCCCTTCTCCCTAGCAGTGGCTACACTTTCTATGCATTTAAAGGACGGGGGTTAACGATGACGTCTCTGCTTCTTCCTGTCTGCCTCTGCTGGGGGGTTCTGGGTAATAAAGGGTCACCATGCATAGTGATGAGTGCAGATTTGCATGCAGCCCACGGCTGCTGGAGGCCCCGCCCCCGCATCAGCTGATTTCTTCCTGTGTTTCAACGGCGTCAGCAGAAACACAAGACGCTACGGCTACAGCTCCCCGGGGAGCAGCTCCTCATGAATATTCATCAGCTGCTGCTGCAGTCAGAGCCAGCTACAGGGATGGATTGGATTACCAAAGTAATACGCTGACAGAAAAATCAACGTCTCACTACTAGGGGACAAGGAAGGAGGTTCCTGGCCTGCAGTGCAGCACCCAGAGACACTGCTCCATCAGAGGGAGGAGGTTCCTGGCCTGCAGTGCAGCACCCAGAGACACTGCTCCATCAGAGAGAGGAGGTTCCTGGCCTGCAGTGCAGCACCCAGAGACACTGCTCCATCAGAGGGAGGAGGTTCCTGGCCTGCAGTGCAGCACCCAGAGACACTGCTCCGTCAGAGGGAGGAGGTTCCTGGCCTGCAGGGCAGCACCCAGAGACACTGCTCCATCAGAGGGATTGCTTCTGAGGTGACAGAGACGGAGGGGATAGATGACAGCATGGAGGGGGAGCGCTGGAAACTCTAAAGGGAGGGAGGGGGGAGGCCGCCGCTAACGCTCCTTCCTGCTTTTGGCACGTGCGCGCACACATGCTCACATGTACGCGCAAATGATATCCAAGGACAAAAAGACTGCTTTACCACTTTACTGCTTTACCACTTTAGCCTTTATACTTTGCCTCTTAGATGACAGGGCCAAGCATTCATCCCCGTTAACTGCCACTAAAATGTCACCGCAAAGAGGCGACCGATCAATCGTTAATAACAGGAAGCCCGTTTCTTTTGCGCGTCGTTACGGAATAATAAAACCCTCCGTTCCTTGATAGAAAAATAAGCTAACCTTGTTTTCTATTGTCACACAGCTTCTATTCTAGAAGGAATGTTCGTGGTGATTTATTTAAAAGAGGTTTTGAGTGCAGGGTGAACGAGCGCATGTTTTATTGATAAGTCACCCAGAACAGCCTTCCTGCTTTTAAGACTCAGACTCCATCGTCTCGTGAGACACGTTTGGAGGAGGAGGGAAAAGCTCTTCAACATGCAGGGAGAGAAGATAAGACATGTGTTTGTGCTGTGAACGGGGTCACCAGCCAACCAGTCACTCATTAACTGTCATGTGACTGAGGAGCGGAGGCGTGGCTGATGGAGGGGGAGGTACCGCTTGTCTAGTCTCAGAGAGAGAGGGACTATGCCATTGGGTGCTCTAAAATGCAACGCCGGCAATCAAGTCATTTGTAGGGCAAGGGCCACTTTGGCCTGTGATCAATACAAATGTATTGGGGCATCGCGGGCAAAATATAGACTACGAAGAGCAAAATCAATGGTTATTAAAAATCCTTTTTTTCAGTCCTTTTTTCCCTCACAAATGAAGTGCTGCAGTGTGATACAGTGCATCATAAGATGGCTCAGACTGCAAAGGAAATCCACCACTTTCTTTTAAGGCCACAACGGCCAGTTCAAAACTATGGGCACGGCAAACTGGCCGTGTGGCTAGAAGGGGCATAACAGCCACTCTCCAGGGCATGTCCAGGGCATCTCCAGGGCATGTCCAGGGCATCCACAGGACTGGCCTTTTGCCCTTGGTATAATTCCTGCCCTGAAAAAGCATGTCATCTACTCCAGCGGTTCTCAAATGGGGGTCCGGGGACCCCCAGGGGTCCGTGGCACTTTGCCAGGGGGTCCGCAAAAAGTTTTCAGGAAAATAAAAAATATTATAATTATAATTATTATTTTTTGCAAAAGCTTCATAGTTCAACAAAAGTATTGTATGCTTTAAATCTAAAATGGTTCAGGGATTACATTCTAATTTATCAAACCTATCAATTTAAAAGTCAAGCACGTTACCGTGGAAACAATTAGCTTAGCCCAAAATCACAAATCAGATTGAGGGGGTCCCCGGTATATTTTCTATCTTGTAAGGGCTCCTTGGGTGAAAAACATTCGAGAACCTCTGATCTACTGTAATAAAGATGGCGTACTTTGGCCATATGGCTAAAGGATGCTGATTGTTGAAACAATTCTAATTTTATTAAGCCACACACACACACACACACACACACACACACACACACACACACACACACACACACACACACACACACACACACACACACACACACAGCTCGATAAAACATTCTCATTTAAAGAATACTTCTTTATGATTTGCACTATATTGCACAATTGTGCAAATGTGAGCGAGTGTGAGACGGGAAAAGACAGAATAGTGAAGTGTCACGAGAGAAAGTGGTTCATTGAAGCAAGATAAAAGACAGGAAACTCTTATGGGCAGACTTCCTGCACCAGCAGCCTTTGAAATAATAATGAGGGAATGTCTCTTCAATGGTGGCAAGGCGGAGACAAAACACGCTCAGGAAGAAGGACCTTTGTGGGGAGAGTCCATTAAAGCCCAAACACATAATGAGAATCAAGCTGGACTCAAAGGCTCCAACTTTATAATGGCATTTACCAACCTGAACACAATACAAAGATTAAACCTAGACTTTATAATGGCATTTACCTTCTTGACACAATACAAAGATTAAACTTAGACTGGCCCCTCAAAGCGGGCTCCGTTTTAATTAAAAAAGTGAACTGGGTGCACAGAGGCATGTCCACATCCCCAGACACCGACGTGAGGCCAAAGTGTTCCTGCTTAGTGCTTAGTTTCCCTGACTTGACTGTTACCATGACAACATCACACAATTATTTACTTCCTTTCCCCGCTGTCACAGAGTGTGAGCCTGGCTTTGCCCGGAGGCCACTTTTGCAAAATGACAGGAGGCCAGGGGCCGGTTAATAAACAAACATTCATAATATACATTTTTCTGTAGCGGATTGTAGGTATTTGGGGTGTCAGCCGGAGTTTAGTCTGACAATTTTGTGCACACCGGATAGGTTAAGTTAAGTTTGTTAGTACAGTACAAGTACCTGGGTGGTGAGCAGGTGGCGATATTTGAGAATTTAGCTGGAGGCTCAGTCGAACTTTATACTTTTCATTGTGAATTAGAAAATGGCCGGGGGGCCGCTTGGCACCCTATCGCGGGCCGCATCTGGCCCCCGGGCCGCAGGTTGAGTATCACTGGTGTCAGCTATCTCGCCTCGTGCTTTAAAGCTCTTCATTTGAATGTGTACTGTATGACGTCTTTGGCACAAAAACAAACAAACATACACGTCATATCTGTAAAGTGTATTATAAGGTTGAATAGCAGTCATGGTAATTACATTGAGTAGGATGGATGTGACAAACTTACTATAGCTCCACCTTGTCTGAGCTGCTCTTAACACATTGACTGCCAGCCGGTTTTTTTTTGCTGTAGGTAGCTTCTGCCAGGCCGTTTTTTGAGGATTCTGGCTCATTTTAAAAGAGCCGAGGATTCTTTTCTGCTTGGAGTTTGTGAACACAAAGTTCAGAAAAGTACTAATAGAATGTGTGCTTTCTCTGTCTAAAAGAGTTAGTTTGTAGAGTTAGTAGTTATGTAGATATTAGCCGTTGAGTACAGCATGGTTTCAGCTGTCTGAGAGTGAAAGCTGAGATAATCGCAGTTTTGTGAAATTCAATCAAACAGGCAGAACAGTCACTTTAACTATTTATTTTTGGCATCAGTGAGAGATCAGACATCCAAACAATATTCCGAACGCCCTCTCCTTCAACTCCTCCCTCCGTGGGCGTGTCTAGTGGCTTTCAGCCTGCGTTTGTCACAAGCGAGTGCTCTGCTGCTGCTGCTGCTGCAGCGAGTTCGAGCAGCCTCCCTCCCTGGCAGCGAGTTTGAGCAGCCTCCCTCCCTGGCAGCGAGTGTGGATAGGTCTCACTCGTCTCTTGGGTTTGAGAGCCCCGATGAAGCCCCGTGCGACTCTAGGCTTATGCAAATTTGCAATCCCCCGTGTGCTGCTGCTGGCGCGGCCCGAGAGCGGCGAGTCTGGTGACTGATGACTGTAAAATCGGCAAGCCATTTCCTTGAGAATGGAGGAAGCAGCCGCGGGAGGCGGCTGCTTTTGGTTGACTTTCTCTCTGTCGGGAGGGCACCGTCGCCACCTAGCTGGTCGGTAAAATAGATTATACACATTCAATACTTCCAATATCTCCATAGGAGACGCGGGGGGCATTGATCCACGTAGCACCGTCAAAAAAAATAAATCGAGTACAGAGTCAGAACCAGAGCACATCTCTCCTGACTTTCTGCACTGCAGATCAAGTCAAACTATTCAACACCTCCGTGTTTAGCTAGGAGTTTAGCTACGTGTTTAGCTAGGCGTTTAGCTACGTGTTTAGCTAGGCGTTTAGCTACGTTCAGCTACGTGTTTAGCTAGGCGTTTAGCTACGTTTAGCTACGTGTTTAGCTAGGCGTTCAGCTACGTGTTTAGCTAGGCGCTCAGCTACGTGTTTAGCTAGGCGTTTAGCTACGTTTAGCTACGTGTTTAGCTAGGCGTTCAGCTACGTGTTTAGCTAGGCGCTCAGCTACGTGTTTAGCTAGGCGTTTAGCTACGTGTTTAGCTAGGCATTTAGCTACGTGTTTAGCTAGGCGTTCAGCTACGTGTTTAGCTAGGCGTTTAGCTACGTGTTTAGCTAGGCGCTCAGCTACGTGTTTAGCTAGGCGTTTAGCTACGTGTTTAGCTAGGCATTTAGCTACGTGTTTAGCGAGGCGTTCAGCTACGTGTTTAGCTAGGCGTTCAGCTATGTGTTTAGCTAGGCGCTCAGCTACGTGTTTAGCTAGGCGTTTAGCTACGTGTTTAGCTAGGCATTTAGCTACGTGTTTAGCTAGGCGTTTAGTTACGTGTTTATCTAGGCGTTCAGCTACGTGTTTAGCTAGGCGTTCAGCTACGTGTTTAGCTAGGCGTTCAGCTACGTGTTTAGCTAGGCATTTAGCTACGTGTTTAGCTAGGCATTTAGCTACGTGTTTAGCTAGGCGTTTAGCTACGTGTTTAGCTAGGCGTTCAGCTGTGATTCATGTTATGGGAGACACATTGTTTTTAGTAGTTTGGAGGATGAAGCCTCATTTGCTGGATCGAGGTCTGCAAGGCTCAAAGTAAAATAGTCCCATAGTAGGAGTAGGGTGCTTTGGAGGGGACAGAAAGACTGGTTTGGGCTTAGAAGCACGTCATCCCCAGGGTGGATACCTTCTCCAGCACGTCACCCTGCTGTCAGCACCGACCCACACCGGCCTCTGTCGGCGCCATTCACTCCTCAAAGCCTTCCAAAGCCTGGCTGCCTCTCAGCTGGCAGCATGCCACTGGCAGCCATCACAGATGATGCATATATGCACACAGTCGCTGGCACATAAATACATAGCAAAGCATGGACACACATACCTGTCAGGGTGAATCACAAAGCACATAAACACATGCACACATAGTTCATATGTTCTCCCCTCATGATTCACTCAGAGTGAGCGAGTGCACACTACACACCAAGTGTACACTACACACCAAGTGCACACTACACACCAAGTGTACACTACACACCAAGTGTACACTACACACCAAGTGCACACTACACACCAAGTGTACACTACACACCAAGTGCACACTACACACCAAGTGTACACTACACACCAAGTGTACACTACACACCAAGTGCACACTACACACCAAGTGCACACTACACACCAAGTGCACACTACACACCAAGTGCACACTACACACCAAGTGTACACTACACACCAAGTGCACACTACACACCAAGTGCACACTACACACCAAGTGTACACTACACACCAAGTGCACACTACACACCAAGTGTACACTACACACCAAGTGTACACTACACACCAAGTGCACACTACACACCAAGTGTACACTACACACCAAGTGTACACTACACACCAAGTGTTCGCTACAGACCAAGTGTACAACACTACACACCAAGTGAACACTACACACCAAGTGCACACTACACACCAAGTGCACACTACACACCAAGTGCACACTACACACCAAGTGTACAACACTACACACCAAGTGAACACTACACACCAAGTGCACACTACACACCAAGTGCACACTACACACCAAGTGTACACTACACACCAAGTGTACACTACACACCAAGTATACACTACACACCAAGTGTACACTACACACCAAGTGCACACTAGACACCAAGTATACACTACACACCAAGTGTACACTACACACCAAGTGTACACTACACACCAAGTGTACACTACACACCAAGTGCACACTAGACACCAAGTGTACACTACACACCAAGTGTACACTACACACCAAGTGTACACTACACACCAAGTGTACACTACACACCAAGTGTACACTACACACCAAGTGTACACTACACACCAAGTGTACACTACACACCAAGTGCACACTACACACCAAGTGTACACTACACACCAAGTGTACACTACACACCAAGTGTTGAGGTTGGAGTTGATGAAGGGGAAAGAGTGGAAGGGGGGGAGTTGCATGACATGAGCGTGATGATATCAGGATTAGACTGTAATGGAGCCTCACCTTTGCCATCTGAGCCTGGACACCAGTGGTCTTGAGGGCAGCCACAGCTTTCTGAGCTGCAGTGGGGCTGTCAAAGTCCACAAAGCCGTATCCTGAGGGAGCCAACGGTGCAGAGTTAGGACAATACAACACAGAGGAGGGCAGGGTCACCGTGTTGTGTGGGGTGACCTGTGCCTCTCCTGCTGGTGGTCTGCCTGTTTGTTTGTGGATATACGTTGTGCTTGTTCCTTCCACACCTCCTTAACCCATTGATACCTGATGCAGCATTTGTGTGTGTATCGCTTTAAGACCGCGAACCGCGTCTTAAAGGGATACACACACAAATGAGGGATATACACGCAAATGCTGCATCAGTTATCAATGGGTTAAACATCAAATCAAAATCAATCAGATCAAAATGAAAGACTGTTACAGCGCTGACATCTTTTTGTATTATAATGACAACTAGCAGCTTTACCGAAGCTTCAAGCTCACAGGCAACAATTCACAAGAGAGGCTTGAATGTGTGAACACTTCTCAACTGTGCTGTTACACGTCGTTAAGAAGAACTGATTCTATTCTTGCACAAAATCTATACATTTAAACGTCTATTTTCAAAAACCTTCAAGGCCTCTATCCCCCCCCCCTCAAATTCACAAACTTTCAAGGATTTCAAGGACCCGTGGGAAGCCTAATCAAGCTTGGGTGCATGTGTATGTACAGTATGAAGCATATTTGTATGTAAGTCTAGCTAACAGGGTATGGGTGTGTGTTTGTTTGTGTGTGTGTGTGTGTGTGTGTGTGTGTGTGTGTGTGTGTGTGTTTGTTTGTGTGTGTGCATGTTGTTGTAATGTATGTTGTTGTAAGTCTAGCTACTAACAGTGTATGGGTGTGTGTTTGTGTGTGTGTGTGTGTGTGTGCGTGTGTGTGCGTGCGCGCGCGCGCGTGTGTGTGTGTGTGTGTGTGTGTGTGTGTGTGTGTGTGTGTGCGTGTGTGTGCGTGCGCGCGCGCGTGTGTGTGTGTGTGTAAATGGAGGCAGGAAAGTGCTGAGGCTGCAGATAGCAGTGGTTAGCGCTGATGGCTCAGGTCAGCTCTTTGTCCTCGGGGGGCACCCACAGGGTGGGCCTGGCCTCTTACTGCGCCTGCTATATTTAACCTCTTGGAACCGGCCGATGTGCTGCTGCTATATTCTTTCACAGAGGATCAGCTGAGAAACGAGACCCTGGACATGATCCTTCTCTTCTTATTGACATGAATCCCACACGAGGAGGTTCCACATGCATCAAATAGCAGCAGTCTGGGAGAAGTCCAACTGCATTCAGTCAAACAGAGAGGCTCTGGCAAAACCTTATTCCTGAAGCCATCCCCGAGTTCTATTTAAAAGTCAGTTGAGAGCTTGACTAAGGTGTTTAACGGTGTCTCTTTCACTGACCGTCTTTCTATTAACATCTGTATAATCCAGCGTTCTCTTCATCCCATCAGCGCTACATAGAATCCGTAAGCCCCGCCCCCTCTTTAGTCAGGTGGGACTAGTCTACCGGGACTTGGCCCGGAGCCAATGGTGTCACTGCTGTCAACCCCCCCCCCTAACCCTAACCCTATAACCCCGCCCCCCCCGCAGCAGTGACACACTCACCGACAGTCACAGGGCTGAGGCTTAAAATAACATGAGCAGCCTGTCAGTCTGTTTCCTGACTCGCCCGGCCCTTCTGAGACAAACTGCATAGCTGCTGGATGAGTTCAGCGAGGCACCGTCTGTTTCCTCCGCACCGTTGTCAAACCTGCTGCACGAATACGGGGTCGCCGGCGAGCCACATCCTTCATTTCTCCACAATATTCCATAGTCTATATAGTACAATGACGACAGGAGGTGTAGGTAGCTTATCATAAACTGGAAGTCTCCCCATTTTGGTGAGAGCAACTTCTATTCTGGCTCACAGTGAGGCGGTGTTGTGATGGCAGCATAGTCTTCATTCTTCTTTGCAAGTTTGAAGGTCCTGATTAACCACTACTTCTTGATTTGGATGCATATATATGTTATATATATGTGTATTATGTGAGTATATATGTTATATATATATGTATATATATATGAAGAGGAAGTAAATGCACTGTTGTTACCCAGCAGAGAGCGATGTTGGAAAGGAAAAGACAACCTTAACACACCTTTACATTTGTTTGTCGTCTTGTCCAGGATGGCCTTTGTGGACACAATCTTGCCATACCTAGGAGAGGAGCAGAGAGGAGCAGAGAGGCCAGGTATTGTTAGCAGGATTATTCTTATGCACCAGACGGAGGCAGTTATAAACGACACAAAGAGGGAGCCTTGTGCAAGAATGTATGACATCACTGTCAAAGTATGAGAAACAGGAAGTGGTTTCCATGTGGAGTTTTGGAAAAGCTCTGCCAAGCGAGTGCAAAGTTAAGACAGGCCTATCCCTTTAGCCAAACAAGACCCCTGAATCAAATAGAACACGGAGAGCGACACGAAATAAATATTGATATTCAAACCAGTTCAAGCGCAAACCTAATTACTTACGCCTTATTTACAACTGAAGACAATGACACTTTCTACATGTAAGGGGGCTGACAGCATTGGGTGAGTGCCACCCAGTGACATTTCCCAGTGACGTCCTGTGCTGTTGCCGCTCTGCGGTATCATCACCATCGCTGCCAGATCTGACAAACGAATCCTCTGCCCTGTCCCCCAAGCATGGTGCTCTTCTGCTTCTTCAGCCAGATGAACAGAGGGCATGCAACCAACACGACCACAGCCACAGATCCTGAGCTGAGGGCTATTCCAGAAAGACGCTTTAAGAAATCCTAAACTGAATCCTGAATTCTTTCTTTTTTAGGGCATTTCGCCTTTAATTGAGGACAGTAGGCAGACAGGAAAGATGGAGGGAGAGAGAGAGAGAGAGGGGATGACGTGCGGTCGAAGGACCACGGGTCGGATTCGAACCCGGGTCGGCCACGCGAAGGACTAACCCTCAATGGTACCGGGTGAGCCGCCGGGACACCCCGTGAATCCTGAATTGAGTGAGCTACACATGGCAGAGCCCGAATCTTCGGTTCCAGAACAACTGATTCAGATTTCAGTGATCAGGCTTGATCAACTCCGGATAGGTTGATACTCAACTATTTAATTGAGGTGTAATCCAGGTGGCATGACA
This sequence comes from Poromitra crassiceps, assembly GCF_964638095.1. Classification (NCBI taxonomy): domain Eukaryota; kingdom Metazoa; phylum Chordata; class Actinopteri; order Beryciformes; family Melamphaidae; genus Poromitra; species Poromitra crassiceps. The sequence goes on from NC_139629.1 coordinate 4,356,874, forward strand.
TGCACTTGGCAAAGAAAGAAGAAGAAAAAAGTATAAGAACATAATTCAAACTTGTAGCATTTGATCTGCTTATTCACCTTATTCTTTGCCCACACATGGACGCTTCCGCATTACGTCATTTTGTAATAGTATTTCCGTTTTGACTTGCCAAAAACTCCGCAGGCAAGATGGCTGCGCACACTCCGCATCTAAACTGGCAGAATTACTCCCCCATAAACTAACATATCTTGGCCAATACGTATGTAACATACAAAATAAAACAACCCGTAATATCTTAATTTTATGTAGAATGCAGAGGATATGTAACCGTTTAGTTAAACTTGCATTCCAGGAATATTGTGCTCTAAAGATGATGTTAGTGGAGTCGAGGCTGTTGCGTCCTGAAACGCACATAGTTTGCGCGAGGCGTAACCTATGTGCGATTCGAAATAACGCATCCGAGATAGAAAACGTTATGAATAGCCACGTTATAAACAACAACCTAACGCTGGTGATCCGTATGGAAACAGTGTTACTCGAAATGGTTAAAAGTTATATCAATTTGGTCATTCAGTGGCATTTTACTGCCATATAACATAACTAACTAGCAGCTGATATTAGCCACAGTAGGCAACTAGCGCTGAACCGGAAGAACAAATACGTTTATGTTGAACGCGGAAGAGAGAAAAAGTGGGCGTGGTGAATAAGGTGAATAGCTGAACTACTTCATTGTGTTAATATTAGCCCAATGTGGGAACCCAGAGTCTACTTTGATTTTTATTTGAAAAATAGACTCTGGGAGAGTCCTACTGTTTTTCCCAGCTTCCTGTACAGCGCCTCTCCTGCCACCGTCACTTCCTTTTCCGTGTCCGTGCTCCAGCTGTTTACACTTTACAGTCTGAATAACAACTTGCACCGTGACTTTACAGTCATTTTCCACTGTTGTTGTAAGACGAGTTGACGTCTTCTATGCAGTGTGTTTATGCATTAACGTTATGCAGTGTGTTTATGCGTTAACGTTATGCAGTGTGTTTATGCGTTAACGTTATGCAGTGTGTTTATGCGTTAACGCTATGCAGTGTGTTTATGCGTTAACGTTATGCAGTGTGTTTATGCGTTAACGTTATGCAGTGTGTTTATGCGTTAACGTTATGCAGTGTGTTTATGCGTTAACGTTATGCAGTGTGTTTATGCGTTAACGTTATGCAGTGTGTTTATGCATTAACGTTATGCAGTGTGTTTATGCGTTAACGCTATGCAGTGTGTTTATGCATTAACGTTATGCAGTGTGTTTATGCGTTAACGTTATGCAGTGTGTTTATGCATTAACGTTATGCAGTGTGTTTATGCGTTAACGTTATGCAGTGTGTTTATGCGTTAACGTTATGCAGTGTGTTTATGCATTAACGTTATGCAGTGTGTTTATGCGTTAACGCTATGCAGTGTGTTTATGCTTTAACGTTATGCAGTGTGTTTATGCATTAACGTTATTAGCGAATAGCCGAGAAGGGACACGGAAAAGGAAATGACGGTGGCTTTTCCATCACTTCCGCTTTCCTTTTCCAGCTTCCATTGTCAACGGGATCTTCTTCCAAGACAGGTTTAAAGCCATTTTCCACAGAAGTTGAACAAACTGAATTGTGTGATGCTTAAATGCTGCAGGCTCAGTCGGGTTGAACTCGATCAGAATCAGAATCAGAAGAACTTTATTGATCCCTGAGGGGAAATTGAGTCATTGAGTGAAGTAAGCCTGTAGTAAACCTGCCATAGAGCAGGTTAGTTTGAGATAATGGTAACATAATGTTGCCATACTGTAGTTATTGATCATTCTAGACGTACTCTCGTCTCAGTTCTTGGAACAGAAAATCCCGGATCTTCGTGAATTCTGAGTTAACAGATCCGGATAATTTACCAATCCTGTTTTCTGGAATAGCCCTCTGGCAACCTTCTCTTTACCATAGGACATCATCTAGATCCAGATAATCAAGGCCAGTACCAGCAAAGGAGCCCCTGTATAGAGGTCTTCTCTCATGGAGACAGATGATTGATGAGGGGTTTGGCTGAGCTCTGACATGGCAGGATGAAAAGAAGGCCTTCATCTTGACACTGAGGGAGCCTACAAGCTCCTGACAGCATATGATGCATGTAGGCATATTTTTAACTACTGGGCCGTCACATGGGGCGTCTGCAGCTAACTACACTGTGGTGAGTTACAGGCTGTGGTCACCACTAGGGATGGGCATCGAATTTCGAATTTTCGAATAATCGTTGTTATTATCAAGGTCGACTTTTATTATTGAAAGTCGAAATTCGAAAAAAAAAAAAATGTATTTTTTTTATTTTTTTTGAGTGAAATGTTGCATTGTCTCCCCTGATTCTAAGTATAGTCGAATCGCTTGGTTTGAGCAAGTAAAACAATTTTTATAAGCATTTTAAGCAAGGTTTATGGAAAAATGAATGGCGGATTAAATCCCATGAAGAGGGAGAGGGGGTGACTTTGGCACCCCTTTGGCACTCAGACCTGAGCCTACTAAATATTTAATGAACCACTCATGATTGTCAAAACTGTTTTTTATTTTCGAAAATGTCAATGTCATGTAACATGTTCTTTACTTCAGTGGTGCAATGCTTGTTTGAGCTAAAAATCCACAGCAGAAGCTTTTTCTATTAATTAATAAAGCCTTAGACTTAGAATCAGGGGAGACAATGCAACATTTCACCATTTCAATATATATATATATATAAGATATATATATATATATAATATATATATATGGTCATGTGACCAATTACTGTATATTTAACTCATGACGCATACCCGCGAGACGCGTTGTTCACTGAATAAATCTCAGTAAGTCAATTTAAGTGTGCAATGGTTATTTTCTTCAATTTATGTTTCATGTTCCTGCAAAGCGACCAGCACCTGATCACACTGGCTGTGTGTGGGGAATCCTTTTTTACTTTTCCCACACTGTATTTGCTTCTCTGGGCTGCTGCTCGACCTTACGCTGCTGCGCTCCAGTGGGCTGACAGCCTGCAGAACGAAGGGTTTCCACTAATTGACTGCAAATGAATCAATCACAGGAATCACCGTGCTGTCAGCTCCAGCCAATAAGCATGCAGCCCTGACACGACACCGCTAGCTCCCCACCCCCACCCTGCCAGCCCGAGCAGCACCAGCCAAGCAGGCAGCCCCGACACGACACCGCTACCTCCCCACCCTCACCCTGCCAGCCCGAGCAGCACCAGCCAAGCAGGCAGCCCCCGACACCGTTACCTCCCCACCCCTCACCCTGCCAGCCCGAGCAGCACCAGCCAAGCAGGCAGCCCCCGACACCGCTACCTCCCCGCCCTCACCCTGCCAGCCCGAGCAGCACATGAGCCAGGGATGTGAGATTAGGAAGGATGGAAACCATGAGGTTAAAAAAAGGCAGGGATTAGCCACACCCCCCATCTGTAATCTCAGACACGGACAGAGACACAGATGACCTCCCAGTGGACTGTCACAGTTAAAATCTCACACTGCACTTATTGTCATGTTATGCAAAGACAGAAAAGGGCCATTACATGTCTGCCTGAATAGAATGAAAATAGCAATTTCCATAAAAAGGTTACATTCAAATCGTATCGTTTATGTCTAATTCCTCTTTAAGGTAAATTAATTATTGGGTGGAGTTCTGTGAGTGAATAAATATTTCTCAGAGCTCTTCTACAAGCTGTTATCCTTGAAACACCAGGGAAGAAACCCTTCCTCCTTTTTTTTTTTTTTAGCACCACAAGTTTTATCTGTCTAAATCTTCCATCACATCTAGGTGTACGTCACTGCTGCTGAGACTCTACTGGACATGCAGAAGATGTCTAAACAGTCACAGAATGTGCTGGAAGCTTCATGGTTCTATGTGCTGCCAAGTCAATATGTGCATTGTGAAGATGGGTGGTGGGGGTGGGGGGGGGGTCTCAGTGTCACCCGGGTGGTCTTTCTGCTCCGCCCAGATAAAGCTTTCAATGCACAAAGACGGCTGTGGATGAGACCACCGTTGTCTGTGTCTCTCCTTTCTCCTCCACACGTGATGTTACTATGGACAGACACATACTGTCAGCAACCTCGTCCTCTCCTCTCCTCTCCTCTCTTCTCTTCTCCTCTCCTCTCTTCTCCTCTCCTCTCCTCTTCCCTCCCCTCCTCTCCTCTCCTCTCCTCTCTCCTCTCCTCTCCCCTCCTCTCCTCTCCCCTCCTCTCCTCTCCTCTCCTCTCCTCTCCCCTCCTCTCCTCTCCTCCTCTCCCCTCCCCTCCTCTCCTCTCTCCTCTCCCCTCCTCTCCTCTCCTCTCCCCTCCTCTCCTCTCCTCTCTTCTCTTCTCCTCTCCTCTCCTCTCCTCTCCTCTCCTCTCTCCTCCTCTCCTCTCCTCTCCTCTCCTCTCCTCTCCTCTCCTCTCCTCTCCCCTCCTCTCCTCTCCTCTCCTCTCCTCTCCTCCTCTCCTCTCCTCTCCTCTCCTCCACACGTGATGTATGGACAGACACATACTGTCAGCGACCCCGTCCTCTCCGCTCCCTCCATCCCTGCATGATCTTCAAGGTCATTTCTCATTTCATATTCAAATGTAATGGCGCTGCCTGCTAGATTGCTGCTGCACTTGCATGTTGTAGACCAGTGGTTCTCAAATGGGGGTCCGGGGACCCCCAGGGGTCCATGGCACTTTGCCAGGGTCCGCGAAAGGTTTTCAGGAAAATAAAAATAACAACTTTTTTTTTGCAAAAGTTTCAGAGTTCAACAAAAAATATTTTATGCTTTAAATCTAAAATGGTTCATGGATTACATTCCAATCTAACAAACCGATCAATTTAAAAGTCAAGGAGGTTACCGTGGAAACAATTAAGCTTAGCCCAAAATCACAAATCAGAATGAGGGGGTCCCCGGGTATATTTTCTATCTTGCAAGGGGTACTCGTCTGAAAAACATTTGAGAACCTCTGTTGTAGGCTACTCACAGAGTTGAAAGCACTCTCAGCTCCGCGGCTCATAGTCAACTTCCTTCCAGGCTTCTCCTGACAAAAAGCGGCTCATCTGTCCTGATGGTCGATTTTCATCCAACTGCTCTCAGTCCAACGTGCGGACATTATTATTATGCCACGAAATGTTGTGAATTTATTCAGGTGAGCTCAGCGTAACGTTAGTGCTCTCTGAGCTGGTCACTGAGAGCTGCTAATTCATAACGTGATAAACAAATGAAACGACTTGAATTCACTTGAACACGTTACTCACACTGGGTTGGAAAGAAGTGTACGAAGTTTCATGTTCACAACACGAGCTCCGCAGATGACAGCTCATCGTCTGTGTGGCCACTGGCTGTTGGGTGCGTTTGTTTGTGCTCACGGCGCGTGCCGGTGTGAGTTCTCCGTGTTAAAAACAGTGTTGGCCCGAAGGACCCCGCCCAGCCACAAAACTAGACTGTCTCACGAAGCTACACCTCACGTAGCTGGCTGTGCATATGGAGAGAAAGAGAGAGGAGAGGAGAGGAGAGAAGAGGAGAGGAGAGGAGAGAGGAGAGGAGAGGAGAGGAGAGGAGAGGAGAGGAGGAAAAAAACAATAACACAAAGCGTCGTTTGCTGATTTGAGCGTCGATTACCATGGCAACGATTGAAGCTTGGAAGCGTCGATTTTTTGGGGTCAGCCGTTCTTACTGAACGTACTGAAATAAAAAAGTATTCTTATTGTGTCACTGACCACACGGCTGTGCAAAAAACAACAACAATATGGCGATATATCACAAAATGTTTCTGAAATATCGATACACAGTATTGCGGAAAAATATATAAATCTTATTGCACAGCCCTAGTACTATCATGTAGTCTATCATACACATTAGTACTAATGTAGTCTATCATACACATTAGTACTATCATGTAGTCTATCATATACATTAGTACTAATGTAGTCTATCATATACATGAGTACTAATGTAGTCTATCATATACAATGTAGTCTATCATATACATGAGTACTAATGTAGTCTATCATATACAATGTAGTCTATCATACATGAGTACTAATGTAGTCTATCATACACATTAGAACTATCATGTAGTCTATCATATACATTAGTACTAATGTAGTCTATCATATACATGAGTACTAATGTAGTCTATCATATACATGAGTACTAATGTAGTCTATCATACACATTAGTACTAATGTAGTCTATCATATACATGAGTACTAATGTAGTCTATCATATACATGAGTACTAATGTAGTCTATCATACACATTAGTACTAATGTAGTCTATCAGACACATTAGTACTAATGTAGTCTATCATACACACATTAGTACTAATGTAGTCTATCATACACATTAGTACTAATGTAGTCTATCATATACATTAGTACTAATGTAGTCTATCATACACATTAGTACTAATGTAGTCTATCATACACATTAGTACACATTAGTACTAATGTAGTCTATCATACACATTAGTACACATTAGAGGCCACCAGTAGATCATTCTTCTTGACTGCTTCAGTATCGGCTTACAGAAGACCAAAAGCAAGACATGTAATCTTTCAATAACCGTGTATCAGGCAGTTCCATAAGCTTTCTGATGGCTTCCAAGACAAACACCAAGTCCAAACCTCCACTGCAGCAACAGAGCATGTAGTGGGACGTGTATAAAGGCTTATTTCATCGTAGCTTTTGCACGTTATTTGTATGGTAGCATTGTACTGTAGCATCTCCCTGAATGATCCCGTGTGTTGAAAGTAGACTCTGCAACCCGCTGGCCTTCACAGATCAATGGCTGATCAATAGCTGGTCCTGATGAGAGGAAGAGAGGAAGCTACTCACGGCTGACAGAGCTTGACCAGGTCATGGTCTGTGGTGGCGGGGGGCAGGCCCCGGATGTACAGGTTGGTTTTGCTGAGCTGTTCCCAGCATGCAGTGCTGCTGCTGCTGCTGCTGTTGTTGGGGCTGGGCGGGGCCATGGGGTGTGACGATGGGACGACCGGTGGCTGGAAGAGGGAGGGAGATATGGAAGAGGGAGGGAGATATGGAAGAGGGAGGGAGATATAAACCATATTGAGTTGAGTCCAACAAGACAGTACAGAACAAAAGAAAACAACAGCTCGCTGATTAGTGTCAAACCTTAGCACAATGAGAGAGGGACATGCACAAGTATTTCTGACATCCTAAAGGTCCTTACACATCAAGAGCGATGCGAATATACCGCACGAAATTGCGATGCGAGTTTTGACCCACCTGTCAATCACAGCCACAGATAGTGTACACGTCGGAAGTTCGAAAAAATAAATGCCGCAATAACGCTGAGCGAAACTTCGCCGTTGGTATGCACAGGTTGCATTGACTGATATAGGTTCGGAAAATATTATTGACGTGCGAATTAATCGCACAAACAAAACGCTCCCGATGTGTAAGGACCTTAACAGCCACATATAGCATGATAACATCCTACTGCCTATGTGACTTCACATATACACATGCACAGCTGTTTGGCTCCAGCATGGTTTGGATTTGCTGACCAAATATAATGTCATATTTATTGAGCGAAATGTAACACTAACAGAATGTGAAATGTCTATACATCACAGTGGTAGGGGCTGAGTATTGACTGAAACAACCCAGTACCATGTAGTATCGAAACATCTCCAGTCAAACAATACCTGCATTCGATCCTTTTTCTACACAGATCGAGGAAAAAGAGAACTATTTGTATGGTTTTGCTCACAGCCAATCACTGCAAATGTTCTTCGATTTAATGTGTGATTGGCTACCGCAGCAGCTACAACCCATACAGTCTGGTGGTGAAGTTGTTGAGCATGGTGTTGAGCATGGTGTACTGTATGTGACGAGGTGGTAGTTCATTCTGTGGCGGTGACGTTGTTGAGCATGGTGTATGTGACCAGTTGGTAGTTCAGAGTGCCACCAAAATGTTCAAAAGTATGGCTATACTACGCCCCTGGAGTCTGTTAAAAATACATGAAAAAAAGGTATCGGATGAAGTACACTATTGGTAATGGTATCACTTTAAGGGTACTGGACTGGTACTGGTACTGGTATCACTTTAAGGGTACTGGTATTGGTACTGCTATCGTAAACGTTACTCATCCCTAATCAGTGGTGTGCATCGGAGAAGAGACCATCTGTTACCACTTTCAGACAGACACGATTCTGGTTTTGGCTCTGGTTCGGTTCTGGAGTCTCAGAACCTTGGTGCTTTCTGGCAAACCAGCCCGTGTTCACACCAGTTTAAGTGGAACCAAAGTGGGAGGACATTATTTGGTAGACCTTCTTCAGTTTTTTAAGTTTATTAATTATTTGGTCTGGCGTTCGAGTGAACCCAGCCTTGGTCATCTCTTCCGCAAGTTCGGCATACAACTTGCTCTTTCTTGTACTGCTTTCTAGCTTTTCTTGAAATTCGGTAGATTCCCAAATCGCCACTAAACATTTGGTTTCCTCAGCAGACCACTGCAAATTATTTTTCTCCATGTTGTCACTGCCTTCTTCTCCTTCCTGCTCATTTTCACAGCCTAGAATGAGACACGCCCACTGATGATGTCACGGTTCCCAAGGAAAAACCAACTATTTTTTGGTTCCGCTGAGAACCAACTTTTCAGGTTCCGAACCAATTATTTTTTCAGTCTGAACGCGCCGGCCGGTTCAAATTCGGGTTGGGGAACCGGAACCGGCACGGAGCCCTGCCGGTGTGAAAGCCCTATGTGTGGCCAAGCTAAATCCTCCATATGTCTGGATACTCCATCATTTGTATGAAGTGTGTGTCTGTCCAGCTGGAGGATTCATGTTTCACAGTGCAGCGAGACATATATCTGCAGAGCAATCTCCTCCACAGCTTAGCAGTCAGCACAACCACGGTCCACAGGGGCCTGTAGCTCTGACACCACGGTGACACTTTGAGAGCCAGGGTGTGTGAAAGGAGATGTTCCCAGGTCAACACAAACAGTCATATCTCCAGTCTCCATATTTATCTAAACACAGTATGGCTTGATTCTTTGCCTGATGTGGCCAAGAGAAAAGGGTTATACCACCCAGATAATGAGTGTTTGTTGCTCTGACACAATACAGTATATAACACAGGAGAGATGGGATATAGGTATCGGGTGCCAATACTGAGTACTGTATGACATAATTCACATAGCGGATCTCCGACTGACGTCGCTGATCCACATTCTGATCCAGATTCCATTCCTAGCTTGCGCTGGATAATAAACCCACTGTAACTCTCTCTCGTAACGGACAAGCCCGTCTTTTATTGTCACACGAACACCACAACACATGCATGCGGCCACAACACACTCATGCTGACGGTGGCCGGTGAAAAGTGTCCTCTGCATTTAACCCATCCAGGCTTGTCCTTTCCTCCGGGGGGCAGGCCAGGAGCAGTGGTCGCTTTCTCGTACAGCGCCCGGGGACCGACTTCGGATGTTGTCGTCACTGGTCGGATGACGATGACGATCTGATCTTCTGCATGTTTTTAGTGGGGGGGGGTTACCTAACATAACCTAACATAATCCACTTAAACAACCTAACATAACGTGCTAGTAAGTAGTAGTAGTAGTGAGCTGGTAAAGTTGTTAGCAGTTAGCTAACAACATGAACTTAGTTTTAGAGATATATTAGTCTTATATATTTGGGGGGGGGGTTTCCCACTTTACCAAATGAAGTGGCAGGGCAGGGGTGTTTAAAGGATGGCTTTACCGATAATTAACCCACTTTCTATCATTAGAATCTCGGTAATAATATAAGCACATGGGCAGTGTTTACCTTCTCTCTCTGTTTTGCTCACAGAGAGCTCCCATTCACAACGCGTCAAAGCGGAGCTCCGGAGGTTCTGCTGGAGAGGCAGAATCTGCTCCGAGGGCGGCTGTTATTGTTTATTTTAATTTTTTAAGTATGCGCACATCCACAGATAATCCATCAAGAGCCTTAACAAGCCTCAATGACTTGCAGCTGGCGGGGCGGAGTTTCTGCAGGAGGATCTTTCTCCATGAGGTCAACAGAGAGAGAAGGTAAACAGTGGCCATGTGCTTATATTACGAGATTATATATGATACAAAGTGGGTTGATTATCGGTCAATTGTTCGTTTGTTGAAATGTTATTTTAATAATTTTAATAATTTTGAGTGGATCAAATGTTTTGGCATGATCTACTGTAATGACCTTATCATTAATATTGATATATATTCATAGTTTAATTTAATATTGTGAAATATTATGAACCAGGTAACCAATGCTATGAGATCATTGATTACCAGACCAGAAAGGATGTGACAGGAGGAGCCAGCTATGTAAAGGTGGATGCTGCAGCTCCTTGGGAGAGTTGCCAAGAGCTCTGGACTGGTATCGGAAACAGTCTCCGTATTGACAGATATCAGAAGTGGGAAAAAGTGGATGGGTACATCTCTATAACACAGTGAAACAATAAGCCAACGTGATGCTGTCACATGGTATTCAGTCGCCCCGGTCTGCAGAGAGCTTCCCACTCCAAGGACTCTCCTCCTTCTTTAGTGTCTGACACTGATTATCCTCCCCTCCTCCCCCCTCTGTGGTGACAGGATTGAGCAACCCGAGTCTGGAGCCGAGCCAGAGCAGGAGAACTTCTCCTCTGACCGACCTCACTTGCCCCAACAACCGCCAAGTCTGGAGCCGAGCCAAAGCAGGAGATGTTCTCCTCTTGACCGCCTGACCTCGCATGCCCCAACAACCGCCAAACCAACTTGACCTGGCTGTTTTTTTGTGGCCGATGTCCTCACTCTCTCAACCCTGCGCCAGTGAATCGCTCTGTTTGGCATCTTCTCAATCACAAATTTGAAATGGAAAACTCTTGATGTGTTTTCAGTGTGTAGTAGTGCATACATGAAAAACAACTACCCTCAAACATTAACTTATGATATGAACATACTGTCTAAAGCTGCGTTCACACCGACCTATTAAAGTTTTTCGCTGGCATCGAGTTTACATACAAAGTCAATGCAAACGAGCGATCGAGCGTATATTCGCCCGGGAAAAAAATCGCTGGGCGTCCGAGCGACAGAGACAGAGCGATGGGGAAAAGATTCGCTCGTCGCCCGAGATGAAATATCCCAACTCGAGCGAAATTACGCTGACATCAGTCGCTCGCTGTTCAACGCTGATTGGCTGCCGTGTGAGAGAGTGAGTCAAGGATCACACTGGCTTGGAACAAACCGTTGGTTTATTGTGTGGCAACAAACCGCATTGACAGGCTGACAGCTGACATGAAGTGAAGTCTGTACTACCGGTATAGAGCTCGCGCTAGGAGCACGCTGATAGGCTTAGCTTGTAAACAACTACGGTGGCTCGTAGTGGACAAATATCATGACATTGCGTAACGTTATAGCCCCCAGATGACGTCCGTCAATTCTTGTGCCTGTTGACGAGCGATTTAAACAGAGCGACAGAGCGATTCCAAAGGGTTGAATCGAGCGACAGAGAGAAAAATAAATATCTCGGTGTGAACACAGCTTTAGTCAATGCTGATCAATTGTGTTGTTCCATCCATCAAACAGTAAAGGATTACTCCTCTTCTTCGTGTGACAGATGGTTCTTTGGTCCAACAGTTACCTAAGGACCCGGTGAAACTCCAATGTATGGTCTGGCTCTCCAACAATGAAATAAAACAGCAGACATGTTGCTACTGCTGTTGCTAAATGAATAAGAGTCACAGCAACATTCAGGAAGTCTTTTATTCTTCTTAGCAAAATCACCTTAAATCTGCTCAAATCAACAAACTGAATGATGATCACTGCTAAAAATATGAAACATGTCACAGTTGCCCTTGTGATGACTAACCCTTATTTACCAGCAGCATGGCAGTGGCAACATTTCGCTGATGCTATTACCAGGACACAACATCATGCATTGGTTTCACCTGGTTCCTAGACTACTCTGAGGACAAACAACTCAATATCAAATAAACAAGACTAGCCAAGCCTAGTGAAGCCGGACTGCTGCCGCTGCTGCTCAACACTCACGCATGTGTGTTTCAACAATGGGGAGTCAGTCAGTCAGTCAGTCAGTCAGAGAGTCAGTCAGTCAGTCAGTAATGGGCCGTTCCATTTAAACTGGGAAACAGGAATATGAAGTTCAAAGGTCATGAGCTCCGATGGTGACGTCACCTGTGCTCCGATTTTCTCTGCTGAACTCGGAGGAGCCTCAGCAGCCCCAACCTCAAAAATCCAAGATGGCTGCTCCGCACATCAACAGTTAAAATCGTAGTAAAAATAAATACCATTTATTAGCACTTCTGTCTTGTTTGTGTCTCATTAAATCAGCTGTACACCCAGCACTGTCTAACTTCTATCTGTGTGGACATGTTGCTGCAGTGTTTGTATGTGCAAAATACCGCGACATGCCTTGTTATCAACTGTTATTTATTGCTAACAATGGCTAGCCTGGCTAGAGCTAACCCTGGCTGGTTTCCCGACTGTTTAAATGGAACGTCGACAACTCCGGTGTGATGTCACTCAACCGTGAAATCCTTCGCTCCCAGTTTAAATGGAATGCACGATAAGCCCTTGAGACGTTTCTTGGCCGGCCCGTTCCAGGTCTGGCAAAACACCATTTCTTAGGACTTTTATCCAATCATGTTTTCTTCCTGTAAACCAAAATATGCAGTGTGCTCACGTCAGCAGGGCACCAAACAATTTCAACCAATAATCCACCTGTTAATCAATCTTCAGGGCTAGAAGAAAATTCCAAGAATGCTTGCAACATGGCTACATGGGCTAACATTGTTAGCATGAATGCTAGCCCACAAATGTTAATCCAACTTCGCAAATAAGCACTATCACGCATGCGTGTTTCAACAATGGGGAGTCAGTCAGTCAGTCAGTCAGTCAGTCAGTCAGTCAGTTGAGTTAGTATTATTAAGCCCCTGACATTTCTTGGACAGCCTGTTCCGGATCCAAAAGAAACAGGAATTCAAATAGCCTACTCTTAATACTACAAACTTCTTATATAACCTTATTATGAACGTGATTCTCACTTTGGCTCCAGAAGTCAAATATTCTGTGATTTCCAAATGACTCTCCAAATGAGGTCGTTGAACTCTTGATCTTTTCATTTAATGTGCAAAATTCTAGCTCCCCATTTCGATAAGCCGATCATCTTTTCATTCAACTGATGCAAAACAGCACAAGCCTGCAATCGTACCTGATTTCTCAGCACAAGCCTGCAATCGTACCTGATTTCTCAGCACAAGCCTGCAATCGTACCTGATTTCTCAGCACAAGCCTGCAATCATACCTGATTTCTCAGCACAAGCCTGCAATCATACCTGATTTCTCAGCACAAGCCTGCAATCACACCTGATTTCTCAGCACAAGCCTGCAATCACACCTGATTTCTCAGCACAAGCCTGCAATCATACCTGATTTCTCAGCACAAGCCTGCAATCATACCTGATTTCTCAGCATCTCAGAATATTGATTCTTCTTCATTTAAGGACCTGAATAAAGCACTTTTTCATGAAGGGGATTTTGAATAACAATCCATGTTGAATAATGCAACAGACCCTGAAGATAATGTTGAGCTGAAACATCTTTCTCATGCTCTACTTGAGTGTTTGTGTTTCGGGCGTAAATCTCGGGTGGAATCAGTGAAGAACAATAATCCATTTTCTGTCTTTATGACATTCTTGTCAACAAAAGCTGTAAAAACTTGAGCTGTATAGTTCAGAGAAGGGGAAGAACAACACCACAAAAAGTGGGTAAAACAAACTAAGATATATCTTCATAATGTATTCATGGATTAGCCAAAGACATGTTTTTCAGTTCAAGAAGAAGAAGAAAAAAAGCTATTCTCATGGGGTCTTTTATTTTGAAGTCTTCACTAATTATATAATCCCAGATGGCATATATTACATGAGAGCACTTTATGAAAGCTGACATAAGGCTTGATAGAATGTGCCGTGTTACAGTCCAGGTATTAGCCAGCTGTTATGAAGCTGCCACTCAAACATTATGAAAGTGTTACAAAAGCTCATCTCCATGGCTTATGGATATGATGGAACTTGGAACATCTAAGTCCTATTGCAATGAACAACAGGATCACTCACAATATGCAAATGCAGCCAATTCAGCAACATCATTTTGGGCTGTCAGGAGCAATACGTGCCACAATAAGATGAATGTCAACTAGTCTAGAGCAGCCATTGCTAAACTTAGGAATGCCACGGCGGGCCACTTTGAAAAGTGAAAATCGTCCGCAGCCCCCTCAATCCTTTAATCACGACTCTGATCAACACACGAGACTAAGATGAAGTATTTCCTAGTATTTAATTTTTTATTTCATAAACAGAACTTGTGAACGTGGTCATATGGGCAATGCAGTGCAAATTAATAATCCAGCACAATAATAGCAATATTTGTTTCACTTTTGAAATTAAAAAAATTGTTTTTGGTCTCATGAGGAATC
>NC_139629.1:4376315-4378815 GCF_964638095.1 Poromitra crassiceps
TAGTACATGTCAACTGGAGTAACTTTAGGTTAGGCTATGGAAAAGAGGCAGGGAGCTATTTCAAACAGACCTGTTTTGCGACTTCCATGATGTAGTCGGCTTGCTTTGTGGACATGTCTGAAGGCTAGAGCCTTTTGTAAACAAAAGCGTAGCTGCTATTTACCTGCTTTCGGTAGGGAGTCCTCAGTGGGTTGCCAGTATTAGCGAAAATCATCCTCAATCCGAATAGTGAAGGTAGTTTTTCCCCCTAGTTGCCAGTTTCTAACTAAATGTAGCCAACGAGTGATTTAAGTATGAACAGTTTTGGCCACATAGATCTCCTCCTTATTCCACTAAAGCACACGCAAATAAGAGTCTGTACATGTTATATACATATCCCTGTAGTGGTCGACTATCCGGTAATAGCAATCTCCGTAAATTATCCAAACTTCGATTGCCCGACCCCGTTTGTTTGACTGGCTTCATTGATTTGCAGTCAGTCCTCCGCAGGCAGGACAGACCCTGCTACGGCGGGACAAACCACTCTGCCGTCCGGCGTGGGGGGGAGGGGGGCCCGTTTCACAGTGTTCCCAAAACCGACATTAAAATGAGCGTATTTCTTCTATTTCAGTTAAATGAAAATATTACTTGGAACACTTTAAAAATATTGCAACGCTTGTAAATGGACGGAGTGTCTATGTCATCGAAACAAACATGGTGTACCCTTTATGGTTTACCTCTCTTGCTGTTCGTGTAGTCGGGTCGGGATGCATACCTAACATTCCACCGTGCGGCTCGCCATCATTGTGATTTTGATCAGTTTCAGTTATATTTGGGGCCTTGATCACTTTAAGACCTACCTTTGTAGACCTACCAAATGTTTGAGGACAATATTGTAATAGGCGTCGAATAGTTTGCAGCAATCATAATTACAACAATAGCAAACAACAAATTGTACATCTGGTTTCATCCTGATTATTACACATGGATGCTGCACACAGGTGAGGCATCAAACACGTTACACACTAACCTGCTGCCAACCAGGGGCGGATCCAGAGAAATATTCATGGGGTGGCCTGCATTGTCAAATAATGCAGCAACCTTCACCCATATTAATCCAAATGTTAAAGAAGGTTATTTGTTATTCAAATGTTTTTCAATTTACACTCACCCCTATGTTGTTTCCACTTGGCAATTCCTCATCAGGCCTGGGGTGTGTTCAACCTGCGGAACGCTGTGCACCGTCACCATGTGCTATTTCCGGGTTGAACATCTTGTTTCCTCGAAACAGTTTGCAACGGTGCGCAACAGGCTTTGAGGTATGTTCTCTCTTGTTTTCGTGGGCATGTCAGAGGTGTTGCGTGTATATAAAACCCGCTGTTTACAGGGGCAGTGTGCACAGTGGATCCAACAGATACTGTAGGCTTGCGTCACACAACAGGGTGTTCAAAGCACCGCCCTTAATATAATTAATAAACAGTTTGCTACGTGTTCTTCTCGGGGCTGAACTCAACCCTGGGAGAGACGCAGAGGAGTCCACCCTCATTTGTAGAGAGGGGTAGTGGAATGATCCAAGTGTGGTTTTTAATAGAGCAAAATGTATAAATCTATTTTGAGTGTCTTAGAATGATGATCGGGTCATTGCAATATATAATGTATTATATTGTTTGTTCAGTTAATTCACACTAATTGTCTGTTCAGTGTTTGTGGGAGGCGCTTAGAGTATTTAGTCAGCTAGCACCCTTGCGTGCCTGCTCACTCTGCCTTGATCCAGCAACCAGCAGCAGGCTACATAGGAAAGTACTAGCAAAATTGGACAAGTTGCTGGAAAAAGCAGTTATTTTCATTGTATATGGATCATAATCTATATGTTTTATTCACTTTTCTCCATTCTTCATAGTAGCTCTGGGAGAGCGATGTAATCGGCGTCATCAGAATCACGTGGTTGCAAACAACCTCCTGTAATTAGGCCTACCTCCAATGCCAAGCGTCATGATTAACTGCTGTGGTAATAAAACTGAATACATTACTCATTCCATTAGTTTAGAGGTTGTCTAGTGTGTAAACGCTTCCATCACACACATTTGGATCATTTGCACATAAGCCTGTTTACCCATCACAAGGCAAACAACTTGAAGTTGAACATAGGGCTATCCTTCATTTTAAAATTCGAATTCTTGAGGACACCTTCCGGTGTTGTTGCAACGCAACGTTGGGGTTTGCTGGGAACGGGGCTTGCTGTCCTATGTGTTACGCCCACCGACGCCATAATCGATACAAAAACCTGTCAGTTTTACTGTTGTCTTGCTTGTCACTTAAGTGCGTCAGATTGCTATAACATGACTGTAGACCTGTTATGAATCAGTGGCGTCTTTTTGCAATAGTCGGGTTAAAAAACCGAAGCTCAGACCACGTCCGTGTCATTGATATAGTTGTTTTTTCACAGAATACACGTCCGCGCTCATTGTTTTGACTCGTGCGTTTCCTCCAGTTCTGAGTGCCTTCGTTTGCGTGACGTCAG
>NC_139629.1:4383815-4541315 GCF_964638095.1 Poromitra crassiceps
CCACTGATGTTTTGCCATCACCAGCAGCACATTGGTGCGTATGCGAGTCATCGCCGGGCCAATTAAAATCGATTCCTCTAATACGGTTACTTTGCTTATAGGTGCCTTGATGACTAGAGCTGAAGAGTCACGTGACGTCTCCTGCCCCGGAAGAGAGATCCGAAGGCTGGAACCAAGCCTACCATGCAGCGACCTACTGAATCGTGAGTGACCATCAAATATTTCACTTGGAGAGAGAAGATAAAAGAAGAAGCACTTTGAGAAGCACTGTCCTGTAGGCGCTGTAGGCTATAGCTTTTCTCACAACTCTCAGCTTTTTTTGAACGTTTCTTGTAGGGTCATTTATGAAAGGAAACACTTGACAGTGGCCATCATCAGTGACGTCGAAGGTTTTATTGTGAGCTGGTCCTCTTTTTTTGCTCATGTCAAAAGTCCTAAGAATGAGAATCATATGAGCACAAAGCGAGTTCTTTCAGGCTTGACAACTGACATAAAGAGCAGCACCACTGTGCTGTTTCATTGTGTACATTCCGCTGCCAGGCAACTCTCCAAACTTGATTGTAAACATTGTATAGCCTTGTCCAGCCTCAGCATTATGCCATTGTCCACATTCTCACCATGCAAAGTCCCATGGCGGTTCATGCATTCACCTTGACAAGGATTAAAAGCTCATTTTGGTGGGGGGCGCCTGCCATCACAAAACATCTTAATATCACCAAAATATATCGCCAAATCAACTGATAAAACGTTATCATTCACCTTAACCCATTGATACCTGATGCAGCATTTGTGTGTGTATCCCTTGTTCGCGGTCTTAAAGGGATACACACACAAATGAGGGATATACACGCAAATGCTGCATCAGATATCAATGGGTTAAGACTTGAAATGTAAATTATCTTACAGTCTTACATCCCCCAGTGACACCAAGTAAATGTTTTCTCTGCATTATAGGTTTTTGAATATTTCGTTTTTACCTTACTTTAAGCTACTTTACATTTCCTAATACCCGAAAGAATTCTATCCATATGTTTCACTGTAATTGTAGATTCTTCTATGACAGTGCTGATTGAGAGGGACTCACACTGGAGACATGGATACAGTCAGCTACATAACTTATATTGCTTTAAAGTGCTCTATTCAAGCTTAAAGGGACAGCTCACCCTAAAATACAAAATACATATTTTTCCTCTCACCTGTAGTGTTATTTATCCATCTATATCGTTTTGTCTTAGTTGCCTGGGTTTTGGAGATATTGGCTGTAGAGATGTCTGCCTTCTCTTCAATACAATGGAACTGGATGGCACTCGGCTTGTGGTGCTCGAAGAAACAAAAAAATACATTTGAAAAACTCAACAGCATTGTCTCTTTCCAGAAATCATGACCCGGCTACTCAAGATAATGCGCAGACTTTGTTGTGAGCAGTTTCATGTAGGAACTACTGTATTTTCTTTTGTAGGACCTAGCTAGCAGCTAGCGGGTGTAGTTCGGTCTATTTTTAACCCCTTCCCCTGCTGTGCTCCCAATTGGTAATTTCCAGATTTTATAGTGATACAAATCAAATCAAATGTCATGCTAGCTTGTCGGGAGGTGGGCTCAATAGGCTTAATGCAGCTCAATTTTGACATAGGAAAAACTAAGGGGTCCCTTGAATGAAAGGTCTCTATGGGTACCCACAAGCAACAATAAAAACAATGTTTATTTTTGATGTTTTAATAAGTAATGGTGAGTATTTTGTTTCGTATAAAATTATATAGGCTATATTTATTTATTTATTTATTTGCATCCATGCCCCCCCTCCCCGAAAGCCCCCCCCCCCCCCCCCCCCCCCCGAACGGGGAGCCCTGTGTGAATGCACTAGTCTAGTGCACCAATAAATTGTGATTCCCCTACTTTGCTACAGTGTATGATGTGTGCATTAGTGTGCATGGCCTGTAGAACCTGCCTCTCCAGGACTTTGTCATTTAATAGGCGTGCTGATAAAACTTTCATGAGCTAGAGTAATGCAGGGCCTCTTTATGTTAGCTGAGCTGCCTGCAGGTCAAATAGGGACTTTCCTCTCAACCTCATGTGCCCTGATATGTCTCGGTTTCTGCTTTTCCACACAAATGACAAACTATTGCCCAGTCTATTAGAGCAGTGATTCCCAACTAGGGCTACGTGTACCCCTAGGGGTACTTGAGCAGCTTGCAGGGGGCACTTGGAATGATTGGGGATTACATTTTACTTCCAAAATGATAAAAAAAAAAAAAAATATTCCAAGTAATAGGTCCATCTTGGTAAAACTCATGACTTTTTCCAATTGAAAACTGTCATAATTGTATTAAAGGGGAGTTATTTAAATGATTTACATTTAATAATCAGATGTTATGCCTACTAAAAGGTTGACGTGAGTTTAATAGAACAAATTTAGGAGAATCATCGACACACATGAGTGAGGGGGTACTATTGGCATGGCAAAAACCTCAAGAGGTACACAAGACAAAAAAGGTTGGGAACCACTGATTAGAGGTTAGAACTATTGACAACACAAGACTTGAAAATATATAGATTTGATTTTTTAGTTTAGTTTTGTTTCTTATGTTTTTACCCGACAAAGGAACACAAAAGAGCATCTGTAGCATGTAGCGGCTGTGGCATCGCCATATAGGTTAGGTTGCTATAGTCGTAAAAAAAAAAAAAAAAAAAAATCATTGAGAGCAGTAGTAACAAAATAATCAACTGATAGATGGCTTACTTGTAATTTGTTCTGACAAATCCAATCAATTAACTGAAGTGCATATAGCTAACAGCAAACTAACAAAATCAAGCCTTTTCAGTTGGCTACAGTTGATCAGGATGCTGCGATCTAAATCAGTCCGCCCAAGCCCATGAGAGAACACACACACACGGATACTCCGATAGCCTAAATTCCCGTGTGTTGACGTGGGACTCTCCCTCTCCGTGGGAAACGTGCACCGCTCACAGCGGTGGTGCTGCTGAGCGGGTTATTTCCGTTAAAGAAAACACCTGGGACACTTAAAATACAATTACTAAGTTTCGCTTCACTGACATTTGAAACACGCGATTGATAAGCTGGACAATATGGGTTCTATAGGCTAATAGGCCCTATCCTTTTTTAGGATGATTAAAGAAATATGTGAGAGTCAAGAATTGGCCTATAGGCTATATAGTTTCTGAGAAGTGAATCTCGTCCCTTTTAGTGCAATGTGAACTTTTATCATATTTATTGCTAAGCCCTTATATAACAGGAACAGGGAGAGAACTTCCTCTCACTCAGAATCAGGAAACTCTTCAAACCAGACAGGAAGGTCTTCTTGCCCTATTTCTGCATGAGACGCCTCACTGAATGGCCTAAACAAGAAGACAAATAAGCTATTCTCATTAGGGGGTACACATCATTTTGATGATGATTTTCATACAAATCAAACCATCGTGATAGTGCAAAAAAGATCCCAGGACATACACAGCTGAACAACCGTTAAAAAAACATAACAATTAAGATATTTTTTATTGGTATGAGTGAGAATCTCAGGACTACAGAACCCTAAATTTGCCCGACATGCTTCTTCTTACCACATCTTTCTCAAAGCATGCCTCTATGGCAGGAACCCCCCCGAGGCCAGAGCCTCAACCAAAACACTATCATGTGCAGCTCCCCCTTCCATTACTGATGGAAACCAAACTACTGGCTCAGTCACTGTGGAGGGGTAGAGTCTGTTCTGATGTCTTGTTCTGATGTCTGTGGAGGGGTAGAGTCTGTTCTGATGTCTTGTTCTGATGTCTGTGGAGGGGTAGCAGTCTGTTCTGATGTCATGTTCTGATGTCTGTGGAGGGGTAGAGTCTGTTCTGATGTCATGTTCTGATGTCTGTGGAGGGGTAGAGTCTGTTCTGATGTCTTGTTCTGATGTCTGTGGAGGGGTAGAGTCTGTTCTGATGTCATGTTCTGATGTCTGTGGAGGGGTAGCAGTCTGTTCTGATGTCATGTTCTGATGTCTGTGGAGGGGTAGAGTCTGTTCTGATGTCATGTTCTGATGTCTGTGGAGGGGTAGAGTCTGTTCTGATGTCTTGTTCTGATGTCTGTGGAGGGGTAGAGTCTGTTCTGATGTCATGTTCTGATGTCTGTGGAGGGGTAGAGTCTGTTCTGATGTCTTGTTCTGATGTCTGTGGAGGGGTAGAGTCTGTTCTGATGTCATGTTCTGATGTCTGTGGAGGGGTAGCAGTCTGTTCTGATGTCATGTTCTGATGTCTGTGGAGGGGTAGAGTCTGTTCTGATGTCATGTTCTGATGTCTGTGGAGGGGTAGAGTCTGTTCTGATGTCATGTTCTGATGTCTGTGGAGGGGTAGAGTCTGTTCTGATGTCTTGTTCTGATGTCTGTGGAGGGGTAGCAGTCTGTTCTGATGACTTGACGGCCGGTAGGCCTAAATTATATATCCTATTGTTTTTTAAACCTTTATGTATAGCTACAGTCAGGGGGAGTCTCACTGAGAGCAATGCTCTCTTTTTCAGGAGTGCCCTGTTCACATTCACACACACATTCACACCTGGAAGCTGACCAGTATAACCACAGCCTGATCTGCTGGCCACTGAGCATCTCCACTGGAGCGGTTGGGGTTCGTGGGCCTTGCTCAAGGGCACCTCAGTGGTGGTAATGAGGGGGAGGGGCCAAGCACTGTTTTTTCACTTTCCCCACCCAGATTTATCCTGCCAGTGCCGGGGATTGAACTGATGACCTATCCGGTCACAAACTCGCTAACGTTTAGACCATCTAGGCCTACCTGATCAATTGAAGATCTTACATAATAGATTTGGTGGTACAGTTGCGTTGAATACAGAACACAACAATACAATGCAGGATGCAAAATGTCATTATGAAGCTAACGTGTGAGAGGACAGAAAGAGGAAAGCGCACTGTTCTTTCGTTCACATCTTTAAACTCATTTTGTACATTGTGTGTGTGGACCCTTCTCTCTGCTGCGGCCCACATTTCTTTTCATTCTCAGCCCGCTCTCTGGGTTCCTGAAATCTGATCTGTGAGTTTTCCCCCCTGCATTCCTCCCCTCTCCTCCTCCTCCTCCCCCTCCTCCTCCCCCGGCATGCCTCAGCTCTGCCCTCTGTCTGATCTCACGTTTCTGCAGACCTACAGCACATTGTTTATTTTGCTGGACATGGAGGAAACATGGGGAGGACCGTTCAATGGCTCAAGATTTACTGCAGAGCTCAAGCCAGGCTCCCAGTGTGATGTGCAACCAAGGCAGGGAGGGAGGGAGGGCCCCCGTGTATCAGAGGAAGCTGAGCATCCTTTTAACCACTGACACATCACAAAGGACAATAAGATCCTATCTGGAAAACACAAAATTAGAGTATCAAAGTATATATGACACACCATGATAACATGCAAAATAACCCATTTCATTGTGGAGATTGAGCACACTTTCATTACATGTAAAAAAAAAAAAAAAGAAAAAAGAAAAAAAAGGACCGTAACCACATAGAGGTGCCATTATGCCTTACATCCTAATAGACGAGACACAAATCAACCCCATCTGACCTCCTCAGATGTCTTCTCCAGGCCGAGCTGCCAGATGCTGGTAAAGAACCCCACGGCTCCCCAGAGATCTTTGCTGGTGAAATTTACGAGGCGTCTCTGCATCGCTGATATCCCTTTGTAAGTGTTCAGGTCAGACAGAAATCACTTCAGGGGCCACCCCTCTCTGCAGACAGAGATCACTTCAGGAGCCAGCCCTCTCTGCAGACAGAAATCACTTCAGGAGCCACCCCTCTCTGCAGACAGAAATCACTTCAGGAGCCACCCCTCTCTGCAGACAGAAATCACTTCAGGAGCCACCCCTCTCTGCAGACAGAAATCACTTCAGGAGCCACCCCTCTCTGCAGACAGAAATCACTTCAGGAGCCACCCCTCTCTGCAGACAGAAATCACTTCAGGAGCCACCCCTCTCTGCAGACAGAAATCACTTCAGGAGCCACCCCTCTCTGCAGACAGAAATCACTTCAGGAGCCACCCCTCTCTGCAGACAGAAATCACTTCAGGAGCCACCCCTCTCTGCAGACAGAAATCACTTCAGGAGCCACCCCTCTCTGCAGACAGAAATCACTTCAGGAGCCACCCCTCTCTGCAGACAGAAATCACTTCAGGAGCCAGCCCTCTCTGCAGACAGAAATCACTTCAGGAGCCAGCCCTCTCTGCAGACAGAAATCACTTCAGGAGCCAGCCCTCTCTGCAGACAGAAATCACTTCAGGAGCCACCCCTCTCTGCAGACAGAAATCACTTCAGGAGCCACCCCTCTCTGCAGACAGAAATCACTTCAGGAGCCACCCCTCTCTGCAGACAGAAATCACTTCAGGAGCCACCCCTCTCTGCAGACAGAAATCACTTCAGGAGCCATCCCTATCTGCAGACAGAAATCACTTCAGGAGCCAGCCCTCTCTGCAGACAGAAACATGCCCCTGCTCACCTGAGGGTGTATATTGAGGGTATGTATCTGTTTTAAGTGGCCGCCCGCACATAACGATGATTGATTACAGGTCTGAGGCTTGTAATGACCACAAAGTAGCCTTTACAGTTCCCTTCTGCTGTTCAGCAGTTCATCAGTTTAATACAGATGATATAACATCGTCAGGATCAGTTCACCAAACATGAAAACACAGTCATTATCTACTCAGCCCCATGCCGATGGAAGGATGGAGAAGATGGTTTTTTTTGTCCACAAAAACATACCTGGAGTTTCATAGCAAAACACCGTGGCAGAATTCTCCTAATTGAAGTGAATGGTGACCATCTTTCCAACATAAAATAGCAACAGAATACAAACAAACAAAATGCCTCCATTCTGCTCACCCGGCGTAATCCAAGTCTCCACAAGCCCTGACATCTCAAGTTGACTTGAAAATACATCATTTGCACCCTGTTTTTAGCTGAAATCAACACTGTAGCCATGTGGCTCAAGGACATGGGCTACTACTGTAGCCTGCTACAGTAAAGAAGTCAGGGTGTATAAACAGGGTGTAAATGATGTATTTTCAAGTCAACTTGGCACCTCTGGGCTTCTGGAGACTTGGATTACGCCAGGTGAGCAATGTATGGAGGCTTTTTTTTTATTGCTCTTTTTTCCCGTTTGAAAGTTGGTCATGATTCACTTCCAATTCCAATTTAGCTGTGAAACTCCACAAATGTTTTGTGGACTAAAAAACTTCAAGAGTAGATAATGATTGATTTTTTTTTTTGAACTTCTTCTTTAAAGTAGTATAGACATGGTGGTAAATCTGTGCTCATACTGTCTCAATACAGGAATCAGAGAGGGAGGGAGGGAGAGAGGGAGAGATCAAACAGAACAGACTGCCACATGAAAGGGAACACAGTGTTCTTGGGTATATCAGTTTGTGAATCTGTTTCTCCTTCTGGATTTGCTCATCTCGTCTTCAGTATGGTTTGCTCACGCACAACATTCATCTCAAACTCAATGAGTGGCAAAACATTATTTACCCTCATTCTGATATTGTCTCATGTCAGAAAGATATGAATAGCCCGAGAAGCCAGTCAATAGATAGGATTGAACTGGAGGAAATGCCTCAGCCCACGTTTAAAGGATCAAATAATCGCTTATCAGTAGACCCACAATCGGATGTTTTAAGATTAGATATTTTCCTTTTACATCCACAAGGCAAGGCTTAGGTCAATCTGCCATAAACCCTGAGGTCAAAGCAGCCCTGAAGTAGGATGGAAGAATGTGAAACCCTTCAGATGGCCTCCTATCCCCTTCCTTTAAGGAACTCTCAGAGCTTTTATCTGAATTGGGGTTGTTTGGGGGCAATCTGGATGTGTAAGTCACTCTCAGCAGGGGAAGAGGTTGAGGTTGGAATGTCAGTGAGGGTCACGGATGACAACCTCAGATCCCCAGGGTCTGAGGAGCCAGGCCGCCGGAGCCCCACTGTTCCAGACCGGCCACACACTGCAGCGCGCTAATACATAGGACATGGAGACAAGACGTGCTTATCCACTTCTCCTCTCCCAGTATCTTTATTTTTTTTTACTGAAAGTAAAAGGTTAGGCATGTGAACTATTTACATTTAGGCTATAAATATTAATTGATTCCAAACATAAACCAAAGCTGCTAAAACATCATCTCTTGCCAAGCACAAGAGTGAGACCTATACCCTCATCTTTTTCACAGAAAGGAAATGAATGTGTCAATCAGAAATTCCAGCATCTCCCCCTTCTGGCTGTAGTGAGGCAGCAGACAGCCTTGTGAGAGACACTCGGCTGACGGAGAGGAATGTGAAATATTCACATGTCCATGAGGAAGGTGTGCAGAGCGTGTAGGCCAACTATCACATTACCAAAACATAAATCAAAATCATTTAGAGCCAAGGGGTTTAAATGCATCACAGGCACGGTCTGACAAGATGATGAAAATAATAAAAAAAAAAACATTAAATTGCCAACATCGATAGTTTTGGCTGCTGTATACTACTTATATACGACATACATTTAGTCAAGGGTGTGTATTTTTTGGTTAATTTTGGAATTTCAAACTCAGCTCCTATAAGTCTATAATACTGTACACCGTGTAATCAAAATATTTCCTCACAGCCCCATAGAGGATGAAAATGTTCCCTTCCTAAAACTGCTATATACAATTTTCTGAATTTGAACCCTTTAAATGCCAGGTTGTTTACATAATGTCGTTTTGTTTGTCGTTGTGTTTTTTTTTAAGAAAATAAACAACAACCAGAATAACAACAGCAGCAGCAACAACAGCAACAGCAACAACAACAACAACAACAACAACAACCACAACAACAACAAAACCATTAAACCCTATAAAAAACATTAAAACAAATGTTGATCCCGCTGCCATTATGGAATAAAATCAGGAATTCTACTATTAGGTTTTTCATTCTGGACTCCTGGCTTCAAAATGGTAGTTTTTACTATTTTCCACCAGATGGAGCCATTTTAGTAGTTTAGCAGTTATGCTTAAGCAAGCCAGGCTGTTTATTTTCAAAAGCAAATGCATATGTCAGTTGACAGAAGTGTGGAGACAGATAACATTAACTTTAGCTAAAAATAATAACGTTACCTAACGTTAGCTAACACCAAATATCAATGATGACTTCTGCAAATAAAAATTGTTTTTGCTTTTGTTTTATATGTTCTTGATGGTAGAACTATCTTTAGACTAGTGAATAACGTTGATATCCTCAAACAAAGTGTCTTAAAGTGTGTAATGTTAACATTAGTTAGAGAAAAAGCGAGCTCGCGCAAGTGCTGACACTGACTGCTTCACAGACTGACTGAGCTAATCTGAAAATGCTTGACTGAAAAAGGGCCGTTGCCTACCAACAAGGTCAAGATTAAAAGTCCATACTCTTAACAAAAACTAAAACTTCACTGAAAAGGGACATTGCACAACACGGATTAGGACTAGACAGTCAGCTGAGTTCAAAGACAAGTTTCCTTTACTGTGTGCTGATGAAATTTAGTAGCCTAGGATTCAGTTTTAATTTCAAAGTTAATTTCATTGTTTGTTTTGAGTTGACCTTTAAATTCAGCTCAAGCAACTAACCTTTGCATACAGAATACTATTTTATGTTAGGCTATAGTGCAAAATTGTTTTTGGTTCATTATGAAAATGTGATGGGATGAACTGGACACCATATTCTCAGTAGCCTACCCTATTTAATGGGAAACCGCAAATCAGCAACTGTTGTTTACACACAAACATTGACTTTAATGACCTCAGAGATTACTTCTGTGTACTTATACTGTATATTATTCAACTCATCATGAGAAGACCTGTCATTCAAGCCTAATATGAAGGCTCTATGACGATTTTGAAAAAACTGCCTTTTAGAGCTCAAAATTGGCAGCCATCTTGGATTTGAAGGTCAAAAATAAGTCAAATCATTATATAAACACCAAATATGTATTCCTTGACCAGAATAAGCTCTGAAACCATGTATTGTGCATCATTGTAGGTCAAACCATTAAAAAGTTCATTTCCACGGCAGACATTTTGGATTTTGGTCTCTCAAATATTTTCCCCGCCTTTTTTTAAAATACACCCCGGCTAAATTTGTTTATTAACCCTCCTAGATGACAAATCCATTGAGAAACGGACCTTCGCTCTCCACGGTCACGGAAGTGCCACAGATGACCCTACTATTTTCTAATGTTTGGCATGGATGAATTGCACGCGAATTTTCCTGGTTTCCGTTTTTGCTGTATTATGGAGCACTGCAGGCCTCGCTCGCAGCTTGGCTGCTGCATGGCCTCACCTGCTCTATTGGTGCGCGTGCACACGGGTGTGTGTGTGTGTGTGTGTGTGTGTGTGTGTGTGTCAAGTCAAGTCAAGTCAAGTTTATTTGTATAGCACATTTCATACACAGAGGCAATTCAAAGTGCTTCACATAAAATGGTTGACAGGAAAATAAAAGAATAAAAGAACAGAATAAAATGGATTTAAAAGCATCACAACAAAACTTAAAAAAATAGTATAAAAAGTGCATTAAGCAACAGGCGCAGCAGTTGCAAAAAGAGCTAAAAACTTATAGAGGACTCCTTGGGTTTGCATAATAGAATAAATCAATTTATCTATATTTAGTCCCCCCCCGGGAAGCTTAGCGTATGGGAAGCTTAAAAGTCCTCTTTTAAGCTTCTGGGAGTTACCGGGTGATCTTTTTTTTTTAGGATGATTTTTCAATGTTTGTTGTTGTAATACTCATTTCAGCCACAAGAGTGGACCACTACCCCAAGTCCTAAATACAAGCATTCATGTTTTCTTCCACGTGAGTTTTAATTTCTCCATGTACTCTAAACACAAGGCACATGTTAACAAGTTATGTAACCAATAGTGACAGTAATGTTGAATGCTTTTAGTCCAGTTTAATTTGAGTTTAGAACATGGGCAAGTAAGTGGTGCACTCTTATGGCCGAAATTAATATGACAACAAAAACGTAAAGGCACTAAATATGACATTCAGCCTGACTAGATGTCAGCAAACCACTGCTGCTAGTGAGATGGTGCCCTTCTGAGCCACGCCCCCTCTGTGTGTTGTGAAATCCAGGCTTGTTTTTCAAGCCGCCGCACTGGCCGCTTGCTCCTTTGTGCATGTGGCATAATATGCCAGTCCCTCCCTTGTTTATGAATAGACAGATAGCGACCGTGCAAGGTTCGCGAGCAGTGGTGGAGTGAGCCTGAGAATGAATGGGAGAGAGGGAGCAGTGGTGGAGTGAGCCTGAGAGTGCATGGGAGAGAGGGAGCTGCCGTGGCCATGAGAGGAGGCATTCAAATGTTCTGTTGTGATTATATCACAGCGTGCGAGACTTGCAGCATTTCCGGGTTTTGTTTCAATGGGCTGTGGCTCGCTCTGCATGTGTCCACTCCACACACACACACACACACACACACACACACACACACACACACACACACACACACACACACACACACACAC
Source organism: Poromitra crassiceps (assembly GCF_964638095.1). Taxonomy (NCBI): domain Eukaryota; kingdom Metazoa; phylum Chordata; class Actinopteri; order Beryciformes; family Melamphaidae; genus Poromitra; species Poromitra crassiceps. Next base: position 4,395,296 of record NC_139629.1, read on the forward strand.
ACACACACACACACACACACACACACACACACACACACACACACACACACAACAGACAGCTGGGAGAGCGATGACAGGGCGGATGGTAGTGTTGGAAGACATGCCCATGTGTTTTCTATCATTTGTTTATGTCTGATACTGCTGCTCTAGTGCGACATCTAGTGGCGTTTCTTCCCGCATATAGTGCCTTTAAAAAAATCTGCCTGTGGGCGGAAAGAATCACCTGCCAATTTCAAATAAAACAGACATTTAAGACGTTGGTGAACAGATCCAACAACAAGGTTAGAGGTGTGTGTGTGTGTGTGTGCGTGTGCGTGTGCGTGTGTGTGTGTGTGTGTGTGTGTGTGTGTGTGTGTGTGTGTGTGTGGCTTAGGTCACTACCTGTTTTGGAGTTGTAGGCTTGTCCAGTGTTGGTGAAGACTTTACTGTAGATCAGTGTTCTGTCTTCGTCAGAGCTTCCAACTAATCCTCCATCATGCAGAGAGGTGGAGAATGCCACCTTCCAGATGTCTGTGGGAAAACACGCAATTAGATATGAAACAGTCGACTTTGAGATCTTTGCAAACTCTGTGTGTGTGTGTGTGTGTGTGTGTGTGTGTGTGTGTGTGTGTGTGTGTGTGTGTGTGTGTGTGTGTGTGTGTGTGTGTGTGTGTATATCTCTCTCTCTCTCTCTCTCTCTCTCTCTCTCTCTATATATATATATATATATATATATGTGTATTATTTTCATTTTGGGGTGAACTGTCCCTTTAATCTAATTCTGAGTTGTTGTGTTGTTGTATGTTGCAAATGCAGTTTTTAATCATTTGAAAATCTGCCCAGCACAAAATGAAAACAAATTCTCACACTTTTAAGATGAGCAGGTGACTTTACTACTGCTTGGTTGATAAAATGCACTATTACGAACTCGATCTATTGTCTGCCAGGTACCTACCTGTCTTCTCCCTCTCCATCCTCTCCACCTTCTCCCTCAGCTCCTGCAGCTCCAGCCAGACATCGGGCTCCCCACCCGGCGGCCCAGTCCGAGCCCCCTGCGCGGACCCACAGCACAGCAGCAGCAGCAGCAGCAGCAGAGACACAGCACCCCTCATCCTCAGCTCCATCAGGCTGTTGTTGCTCTTGTTGCTCAGCTCTGCATCCTTAAATACCCACCTGCGGCTGATCTCCCTCCTGCCTGGCTTTGCCCCCTGAGAACACAGCATCTGTCCTGTCCCGCAGCTGGAAAGTCCAAACTGAAGCCAACTTTCCAGGTTTCCCATTAAGCAGCTTCTGAAGTTGAAGGCCATCTCTTATCTTTATTTAACACCTTCCAAACAAGCTGCCAAATAATGTAAGATCCTGTATGAATCTATCAACTATAGGGAATGCAGGCCGCTGTATGGTTGTGTGTTTGTGTGAACCAATATTTTGGTGTGTGTGTGTGTGTGTGTGTGTGTGTGTGTGTGTGTGTGTGTGTGTGTGTGTGTGTGTGTGTGTGTGTGTGTGTGTGTGTGTGTTTTCAGGCAATGGAATTGGTTCCAAGTTGAGGCAGCACCACCCAGAAGTGTCCAATCAGGCTGTCATTGATGGGAACCTCCCCCCCCCCCCCCCCCCACTACCCCCTGAACACACTTGAAATCCCCCCCCACTGACATGACCCAGCCCAATCATATACGTCACTTTACGGTAACAGCAGATGGACTACACTCGTTACATTAAAATATTATAGCTGCTACTTCTACCAGAACTTTCCATAGATTCTTGTTAACTACATCACGCACCGCTTGGACTGTAAATACCTATTTAATGCCTATTTAACTTGGACTGTAAATTCCTATTTAATGCCTATAAGACTCCTCCTATCCGTGTATATATTATTGGACTGCACTTGCAATGTTGTGATTTTGCCTTTTAGATATTTTCATTTGATCTTCTGAATATTGATACGCCCGCTACGCTGCATACTTACACTAAGACAAATTCCTCATATGTAGCCTAATCTTGCATATTGTGGCAATAAAAATGATTCTGATTCTGATTTCAACTAAGAGAAACATTGTGCAGTGAGGAGACATAACTCCACTTGTTTCAAACGCAGATTCACTTGTTTAACAAGTTTTATAATTTACAATGTCTTGTAATTTTACGTTATTTAATAACGTGGTGAATGCACGAGTCACAACATGTACATAAGGGTACATGAGAGCGTTTTGGCACTCTTGGAATGTGTATTTGGTGATTTAACGGGGCTAGGCTAGCTTTGCTAAGCTAACTTAGCAGGAGGGTGCATATCTACTGCAGGCACAGAGAAGAGAAGGGCATCTATCTTTTCGTCCTAATATCGGGAATAGGGCAAACAGGTGAATCTACCAAAATGTTTGGATAATAATGCTGTCTTGGGCTGTGCAGAGCAACATAAGTGGTTAGAGAAGTACAATGGTATAAAATATAATGGTATAAAGACATCACACAACGTCCAGCCATATACTAGGTTCAACCTATAGTTTAACTTATTTTAAGAAGATTCTGATTTTAAGATTCAATAACAGGCTAAATGACTTGTCAAGATGGAGATTTTTTTTCAGTCAAGGAAATATCACAAGTCACATGAGAATGTAAATGTTGCAGGCTTACTGATCTCTTTCTTCATTACTGTTGTAGAATGAACTTTACCTCCATTTTTCAAACTCAGTGCCAACAGAACACCTGGCACCATGCTGGCTGCTGATTGGTCAGCTGTTTGTGCTGTGTGGTGAAATTGCAGCTGTGTCTTAAGAACAGAATAATTGGCAGTACTGGATCCAAAAATCCCATTCAAAGGTGGAAACTAAATGGGTTCCGAGTGCCACAAAAAATAGCCAGAAAATGACAACACTCCTCAAGACGATCCAGATGAATGGTATTTTTGGGTCCTGTTTGCTAGTCATTCTGTACTTAAAATGGGTGAAATAATTCAGAATCACAATGACAAGAATTACATATTTGAACATACAGCACATTCTCTTCAATCATGCGTACAAAGGATAATGGTTACGTATTGTAACCATAGTTCTATGATCACAAGCAGAGCCCTTGACAGGGTCCTTATTAGGGGATTCACACTGAAAACCTTACATGCACCTACTCAGCCAATCAGGATGAGCCACAGGGATATCCCGCCCACTCTCCAGTCCACAGAGTTTCTTCAGCATTTGTGGAGCGGCAGGGGCTCCGCTTCTGATGATAGAACTAGGGTTGCAATACGTAACGCAGGGGTGCGTTACGTATTGCAACCCTAGTTCTATCATGCTCAAAAGGGAGGAGCTTCGTGAAATTGTCTACACACTTGGAGAAGGTGCAAGGGGCCATGAGGGCATAGTACATAGTACACTAAACTATCCTCTGAAGGCCAACCACATCATTTTCTTCGACTTTCAGCTAGTTTTAGCCAGCTAGCAAACAGACAGTGGTGGGTGACAGGGGCGTCATGCAAACCAAAATTCTGAGGGGGCGACATTCGGTGGCGACCAAAGGTCCCCGGCTAAAAAATGTCAGTGGCGACCGAAGGTCTGAATAGATCTGCAATGATTCAATCAGTCTGCCCAGATAAAGTGTGCTGAATCCACTCATGATTGAATCAGTCCATTTAGCTATTTCTAAAATGTTTGCCATTTGAAGCCAGATTTAGAGGAAGATCTCATTTTAAATTATAATTTTTTTATTAGAGTTTAGAGGGATTAGAGTGTTGTGATATCATTATTCGGTTTTAACCATCAATATTTTGCTCCTTTTCTCATTAGGGTAAATACTGTATATGTATTTAGAGATAAACATTCGGCAGCGACCAAAGGTCCCCAGCAGAAAAGTTTTGGTGGCGACCTAAGGTCTGAATAGATCTGCAATGATTCAATCAGTCTGCCCAGATAAAGTGTGCTGAACCCACTCATGATTGATTGATTTATCTATCAATCGTCCATTTAGCTATTTCTAAAATGTTGGCCAGATTTATAATATCTCATTTTAAATTATCATTGGGATTAGAGTGTTGTGATATCATGATTAAGTTTTAACCATCAATATTTTGCTCCTTTTCTCATTACGGTAAATACTGTATATTTATTTAGAGATTTCGGTGATTGTGCTTTTATGGTTATTAGCTTAGTCACTTCCACACTAGCTTCTACACTGCTGCCACTTTTCTTGAAATAGCTCAATCTTGCTTCACCCAAAATGTTATTCACATAAAAAGACTATATCCAGTATCCACAATGCAAATTATTTAAAAAAACTGCATCTTGACCTGGAGACATCAAATGGATTTACCTGTGACAGTGGTGGTAGTGGTAAAAACAGCTCACTGCCATAACAGCTCTGGCTAACATTACAATGCTAACTTTAGCTGCATGGTAGTACAAATATAGCCAACTAACTTGCTATGCAAACTATACCTATAATAACTAACAGCATGAATTTTACTTCCCCCTTCATTTCTTTTTTTCAAAAAATCTGAGGGGGCAACTGCCCCCTCAGTTTCAATGGGCATGACGCTTCTGGGTGACGCCATGGCTGAACTGGGCTTCCAGGTGTAGCCGACGCACTCCAGGCAGCGATACCATCAGCGGCGTGTGGCGTCGGTACATTCTTTCTTTTCTCATTTTCTTCAAGGCAAAATTGAGACGAAGCCTTCCCAGGCTAATAGTTGTTCATTCTCAGTGCTGAAGAAATGTGGACAGGTGAGTGGGTGGGATATCACATCCTTATGTGATCACTGTGGCTCACCCTGATTGGCTGAGTAGGTGCTTGTAAAGTTTTCAATGTGAATCCACTCTGGTACGTGATTGGATAAGAGCATAAGTGCCCTGCCAAGGGGTGGAGTTTGGTGAAATGGACCACAAGTTTCCACTTTCAAATTAAGTGCAGTTAATATGCCAACCGTTCCTGTAACTTTGGTGGTATAACTTCCTCATCTTTCAACTTTCTCATTGTGAGAGACCTGGTTCGACCCAAACCCAAGTTGTTTTAGTTGCCTAAACCCAACCAAGTTGTTTTCGTTGCTTAACCTTAAACAAGTTGTTTTAGTTGCCTAAACTTAACGGACGTGGCGACATTTTCAAATGAACCGATGTGTTTTTCACTTCTGTTAGTTTCAGCTGCGTGCATACTGTGCATATAAGATGCACCGGTCTCCAGTCTCTGCAGTTGATTTGACTTTGGTGTAGGCCTACACTGCACATATTTTGAAAGCGGAAACCTGTGTTATTTGTAATGCCATGGGGTTAGACTGGGTTGCAAAAATTACTTTTTTGTAAACAACCAGTCATGAAACGCTAAGCTAATATGCTTGCTAGCAATTATTTTTATTGCAGCTTCATAACCCATCAGAATCACCCTCAACAAATAAAGAAATGTTAGTTTTCAAAAGAAAACTAACCTATTAGGTCCAGATTTAAAGGCCATGATTTTACACCCCTCTTAATTTTGACGACCCAAACAAAAATGAGCAATCATCAGAGCAGTAGCCTAATAGCTCGGAAATAGCTTGTTTGGAGGATTTGATAACAAAAAATAACTGCCCATTAGATCTATGCATGGAACTGCTATTATCCAAAGTAACTCTGAAGGCATGTGTACAGTGTGTAGCCTGGCCTTATAGTAGCCTATAGCATACAGGAACTAGTCCTGTCATAAAAAAAGAGGATATTAGAAGTATAACAATACACAATGAACTTTTACATAAAGGCATTACAACTTTTGACAACTGGGCATTTTTCATTCCATTATTTTCCATTTTAAGTTTGTTTTAATAATGCCAGCTATAATGCAACACATTTTTTCATAGGTGTCCCTCACAATTCCTCACATTATATGCATATCCATCACAAGGCTAATTTAGTGTGGGATATTTTAGACATTATCAAGTTTTTAGTTGTTTGTCAATTGTGGATATTTACTGCAGCATGTCAGAAAATGCACAATATCAACAAGGTATCAGCATGTTGGCTTGTTATCTTCCTATGCTGAAGAGAACACCTTGTAGATAATACAGTAATGAGACAAATGGAAAATATATTAAACCTCAAGTAGCCTATTCTTATGGGGACTTATAACATGCCTATTGCATTTTACAGTATATAGCCTACCAGCATATAAGCATAAGACAGTTGATTTAAACTTGCAGTCCTGCGCAAGAGAAAAATAATCTGATCAAATTAGAGTAAGATCAACGCAACATAATGTAGCTTGATAACTTTTGAACATGCACAAAAGCAGACGTGTAGGACGAAAGAAGAACCTTCAAACAGCTAACCACCCAGCTCTTCTCTCTCTCTCTCTCTCTCTCTCTCTCTCTCTCTCTCTCTCTCTCTCTCTCTCTCTCTCTCTCTCTCTCTCTCTCTCTCTCTCTCTCTCTCTCTCTCTCTCTCTCTCTCTCTCTCTCTCTCTCTCTCTCTCTCTCTCTCTCTCTCTCTCTCTCTCTCTCCAACTTGATTGGTCAGGATCCAGAAGGCGGAAGTCTACAGAGCAGGGGATTCCCCGAGGGAAGTTCCCAACTCACTACAGACTATGTAAAATGTACATTAGTGCGAAACACATATCCTCTCCTGCGTTTCATAACTTTGTAGGTCATTTGAAGAATACGAAGGTGTCGTGGTGTCAAAACAATCATTTTGACTTTACTCGAATGAAGGTAAGGGCATAACTCACTGCCTTTAGACAGGCGAACTGTACGTTTACTACTGTGCTGTAACGTTTGAGGCGCTCGGTATCCACCGGTTGAATGGACTCTCTATGGCTAACCAGTCGCTAGATTTTCACTTTAAAGAATACGGAACTGTATCGAATGGGTTTTGAAGAAAGACACTAGAGCGATCACACAATGAAGTGTGTCGATACAAAGTCGCAAGCGACCTTTTCTAACTCATTCAGAATTTCAGAGCCTGTAGCCTAAATCGTGGCTGTATACACGGCACTGGTGTTAACCTATCACTGACAGCCATGCTGTTATTATGGCATTTATGAAGATGGATCAGTTATTCAACAACAGCTAGGGTGAGACTAGCCCCTTTATTGTTCATCGTGGTATCATCTGAACATTCACACGTCTACATTCACGATCAGAGCACTGTAAGTAATTACTTTGAGAATATACTTTTGCTTTTGTTTTCTCTGAACTTCAAAACGGAAAAGTCAAAGACAAAGGATATACAGAATAAACAGTATGATTTGACTTAATCCTGTGTGTGATCTGTGGGACATTTCCTTGTGTAGGCTGTACATCAGTGATCCACCGTTGGAGTGCAGGGAAAATATGATTGAAATTGCAAAAGCATTTATTAACTTTTGAATACACTTTTGAATATATTTATTGACTGTACAATACGCTCATAAAGATCCTTTGCACAGGATGTATCTCTTTACAAATAGGCTGTGGAAATGTGGAAAGCTTTTTTGATATTTCACCCTAACTGCAGCTCTTCTTCAATAATCAGATTAGAACATAATTTTCTCACTATTGTCAGTGTTATCAGTAACTTAAATCAACATCATGTAGCTAACCTCTCAGATTATTTGGGACCACTTCAAGATTTTATCTTATATATATATATATATATATATATATATATATATATATATATATATATATATATATATATATATATATAAAATTGTAAAACATGCCACAAATCACCAAGCTGTTTCCATTGCATACAGTCAAAATAATAATGCTGCATGTATTTCAATTCAAGATTCAAGATTTTTATTGTCACTCCATGGTACAAGTATCACGTGTGAAATTCTTGTACTGTGGACTCCGTTTACAACATAGTACAAATATAACAGGGCATATGAGTGCAAAAATTTGGGGGACTGTGTTTCTTGAGGCAGTTACAGTATAATTAAGTTGTACAAATTGCAGTTGTGTTTCCAAACCATGACTTGTGTGATTTATTTGACACACAGTGCTCATGTCTGCTGCGTCAGTGATGGTTGTGGAGCACACGGCATGGAGAGGAACATTGGAGACCAGCTCAACAAAGCTTTTGAAGCTTATCGCCAGGCCTCCATTGAGAAAGACAATGCTAAAAAGGAACTACAGCAAACGGTAGTAACACCATGGAGAGACAAACGATTATTTGAAATTAGCCAAATATTAAGAAAATAATAATAAAACCGAGTCCACCAGTAAAAAGGTAGCTTTCATTGCTAATTCTGCAAGCAAGGTTTTGTACCTTCCTTACTGCAAGCATAATATGCTTAATTTTAGCTTTTATTTGCTTTTATTATATTTGTTAACACTGTGAAATTGTCAATACACCTCAAATAATGTATAATTTCAACATAGAGATGACAATTTTGTATAAATTTGATATGAAAATGTGACACTTGCACAGATATCTGAGCATAGACCAGATCCCAGATGTTGGTGCTAGAAATATAACAGAACCCTCATTTTTGCAGACTGAATATTATGAGCGACATACTCAAAAACTGCAAAAGCAGATAGAAGACCAGCAGCAGCAGATTTCAATACTTGAAGCTCAGTTGAAATCAGCAGCAAAAAAACCATCAGGTTAGTGACACACGCCAGATGAATTGCGTCTTCATATGCGGACAAAATAATCGACTCTTGCCTCTACATCTCATTGTATTCTGGGCAGTGACCTTTATACAGCAGGATGTCAAGTCTCAAGACATTTCAACACCAAATTCATATTAGCCATTTCATCGAGCTGTGCCTCTGCTTCCTGTCTGTGTGACAATTCATTTCTCCTGTTTTGGATTGGAAGGAGAGATGCCTCCCAGAACACAGGAAGAGGAGACGTTGTTGCCTTGCAACCATGTGCTAGATGGGACCAATGCCTTTAGGAAAATACAGTACCTGGTATGTATAATGTGCTGGCATGATTTTCACAATGCAACTGCTGCAAATCTGGATTTTTTTTATTTTTAATTCTCACACTTACACAACACATGCATACATGCAGGCTTGCTCACACGCACACGCACGCACGCATGTATGCACACACACACACACACACCCACGCGCGCGCGCGCACGCACGCACGCACGCACACACACACACACACACACACACACACACACACACACACACACACACACACACACACACACACCAGAGCTTTAGATTCCACTTACATTCTTATATTGAATCTGTAATCAGGGGTTTTCCTGGCTCAGAATGGGCCCTGGGGGGTGACTACGATCATGCTTACTGTCATGCAGAGCCTACATTTGACTTTTGCTTTGTGTCTCGTCAGGGTTATCCTGAACACAAATATATCGGTCATTATCAGACATTCAGGAGCAATGTGTTTTCACAGCACCCCGCCAAGTCTCAGACAGTGATTTCTACCTAGAAATGTGGGACATTAACTTTGAAATTCTCTACATTGATAGGCTACAGTTAAAATGTTTGATTTTGAGTTAGGCTAGTGTCCTCTAGAGAGAGAGAGTGGTGTCAGCGGAGGACCAAAATGCGAGACTCATTAGCGAATGAACAGCCAGGAATGGGTCTCGCGCTACTTTTGCATGCTAAAATAAAGCTGATAGTGTCCAATTTGATTCAAGGGGGGGAAAACCCTTTCAGAGTACAACACAAACTGTCTATTTTGCTGCAACTCGACAGTGCTGCTTAATCCAGGACTTCCTGGAACTCTTGAGTAAAAAGTGAATGGAGATGTCGAGACTCTTCTATCTACATGGCTCTGAGTTAGGCTAGTATGCAGTCAGGGTTGTCCTGGACTCATAAATATCAGGTCTTTGGGGCCTTTGGGGTGGGGCTTGGGCCTTTGGGGTGGGGCTTGGGCCTTTGGGGTGTGGCTTGGGCCTTTGGGGTGGGGCTTGGGCCTTTTGGGGGGTTGCTAAAAATTCCTTTATGCAGGAAAAACCCTGTGTAATGGCCTATCTTGAATGTGTATTAACTGTTACAGTAGCTCAAACATTGTACCCCCTATAGTAAGCAGTATATGTATAAATTGTACATTGTACATATTGTATTGTACTATGTGTGCGCACACACACACACACACACACACACACACACACACACACACACACACACACACACACACACACACGCCTATGTGGTTCTCACCCATCTGCCTAACTCACAGATTATTTCCCAATACTTAATGTTGGTATCACTAACTGGCACTCACTGTCACTGATAAGGGACTGTTCTTATCTTTTTATGACTATACCTTGGTTCCACATCATTCTTTTCTGTTGATGATTTAACTGACTGGCAGCCCCCTAAGGATACTGGACGAGAACCCAGATTCTCTTTCAGTTCACACCTGATTAATTGTCCACTTGCCAGAGTGAGTTCTCTTTTACACCACCAGATGGTGGTAGAGGATAATATCACTGCAGGGCTCATCTTACAGTAGTTTCGGCTTGACTGTGAAACATTTCCTTTACTGGTCGGGGTACGTTTTGAATGAATTTATGTCTGGTAACCGGACTACACTCTTTTATGTGCACATTTAAAATGCTAATTTATTAACAATTTGTTGCTTGAATAAATGTTGCCTCTGATTACTGTAAATGGAATGTGCCAATTTTTCAGAAGGAGAATATGGAAATTGCTGTGGCTGTGCCTCATAAATTGCAAATTAACAGCACCATTGACAAGTATGTGTCTCTCCTTACGTACCAGATTCTCATAGACATTGTTGGGGGAAAACATTCTAACTCTGATTTCTTTGTTTCTCAGTCAAGACATGCAGGAGGTATTTGAAGCGATTCAAGGGAAATTCCAGCAGATCCGCTCTCTAACCAGAAGACAAAAAGATCACCTAAAAAGATTTCACAGAGGAAACGATACTTCAAATGGTAATATTCACTTTTACCAACGGCTTCAAATTCCCTGCTGTTGCATAAGAAGACCTGGACCTGAATGCAGATATATATTTTTTTCAATTACTTGAGAGAAAATATGTTGAGTTACAATTGCTTTGAATGTGTCATAACAAGTTGTGAATTTACGAGCTTTTGCTTTGTTCTCGAAGACAATTAGATAGCAACACCTTAAGCAGAACCGTACATTAATGCCTCATTGTCCTCTTGAACCACGGCCGCTCACCTGTGTGAAAATAGAAAGAGCAGATAAACACATTTAATTATTCCACTGACAAATGCATGATGTTGGCTCTGGATACTAGCAGTATAATTAGTGCAATAATTTTTTTTTTCATATGTTCAATGAAGAACCAGTAGGATTCCTTAATAAGCAATGAAAAATCAAACGAGAAGTGAGAATGCCCTTGAGAAATATTTTTCAATCATTGCCAAGCTTGTATTTTTATTCGCTGGAATATAATAATATGTTGATGCTCGATTGAGACGTAACACAGGTATGTCAAATCTCATCTTCTCCTTTCCCTGCCATCTGACAGACCAGCGGTTCTCCATGCCTATCCAGTGTACGGACGATACGGCGGAGCAGGCGGAGAGACCCTTCTCGGCGCTGAGGTCAGCGGTGGAGGTCCCACATCCACCCACATCTCTGGCGTCCCGCGGCGCCAGCCCCGAGGACAGGGACTTAGTAGACTCTCTCACCAAACTCAGTGTCAAATTCCCGCCCTCTGCGGACAGTGAATACGAGTTCCTGAACAGCGCTCCCGAGAGACACGTTGGTCTGCCCCTGACCAGGAAGCGGCCCCCCAGCGGCGTCCCCGCTGCGCTGACAGAGGAGGCGCCCGCGGAACTGCCCGGCCCTTTTGTCTACCCTCCGTCCCCCTCCCACTCCACATCGTCCTCGCTCTCCCAGGAGAGCGTACGGGGACCCCAACAGGTGAGAATCACAGGAGAAGGTCTTGAGAAAAACCTAGTAGCAAATCATCAGTTTCTGATTGGCTATTTGCTAATGGCTGAGGGAAAAGGTGTGAAATAGAAGGGAAAAAAACCTTGGCTTAACTCAAAACGTATTACTGTGTAACGTGTGCTGATTCTTTTTATAATTTACCCGCGGATACTCTGGTTATATTTAGCATATTTGGTGGAGAGTGGGGCCAGATGGAAGCACATTACAGTCATCCGAATCAGATGAGACCATTATGATGCTTAAGTGGGATTTCATGGCCTAATGTGTATAACCGTGCTTATTACAGAATTGCACAATGTACAGTGAAATCTAAAAGTTGCCGTTTTGAAAACATCCGTTCTGCTCTGGCTCTGCAGATAAGACACCGAGCACAAAAGGACAAGATGCTCTAGTTTTTCTTCTAGGGAAAAAAGCAAACAAACTCAGAATGCAATACTTGCCCTATAGGTTGCAGCAATACGGGCAATTATTCACATTATTATCTGCTTTTCATAGGTGGGAATGGGATGACCTCAATGGCCAGACTCTAGTAGCAAATGAGTAGTAAGATCATGAAACATGGGAGCCACTCCTCGCTTTTACTGTTTTTGAATCGGAAAGCGGATTCATCTTGTGTTCGTTAAAGCGACGGATACGTCCGTCTGTAAAGGCCCAAGTGACCCAAACAAGCAAACAGCCTTTGTGTGTGTTTGCATCCTTCTCTCTGCAGCCTCTGTGGAGCCCTGAGCTGTGTGATGCAGCGGACACGGGGACAGAGCTGGAGGTGGCACAGAGCAGCAGCCCCGATAAATGTGCTTTCTGCTATGCGGTGGTTCCTCAAGCCTGTATGAATAGCCACCTGTATTCGCATTTCTCTCATTCTCATAAGAACGAAGCCAGCAAGTGACAGTGGAGGCAGAGACTGGCTGGCCGATGCCAGAACTCCACCCAAGACTTCACTGTATTCATGGGTCATTCATGCCTTTGTTGCCTGCCATAGGAGTACAATGCGCTGTACTGGATTTCAAAATGACACTGCCTTTTGCAATACGACTTGAATCCATTCAAAGTCCCATTTATTTAATGTCAAAGAGTTGAATGGTACACTTTCTTGCCCATTATATATTTTTTAATATTACTCTGAAAGCCATCATTTAATCTTGCAATGAATATTCTTTTTTTTTTGCTAGCTGTGTCATTTTCTTTTCTTTTTTAAGAAAAAGGGTGGGATGCTGTTCTAAGTGTAACCACAATATATAGACATATTGTACTACGATGGAGAAGATGCAGCCTTGACTTTGATATTTATGAACTTTGAAGTTTAATTGTGCTTATACAGTTTATATTTTAAAATACATAAGTTGTGTTTGAGGACTCAAAAGAAAATATCAATGTATATTTTTCAGGGAGATCTTCACTCTCAGAACTGGAGAAAAATGAATTCACATTGGAAATGTAAGTTTTGATATATTTTTATTTGCTGAAATGTGACTAGTGTCTTCTTTTTATGCTGTCAATAGAATGATATGTTTTACAGACACAGGAAGGGGAACAATTTGAAGTTTTCTTTTACTCCATGTCTATTAGGCTATTGTAAAAACCAGCAATGTGCATCCAATCACGTTAAAGGTTATTTGCACATGTTGCTAGTGAACTATTCCCACAGGAATTTGCATCAGCATTGTATTTAAAAAAAAATCTGTCATATGATTTGGAGCCACTGTGACATCCTTAGTCCTTAGAGTTGGCAATAATAACAAACTTTGAATTAATTTAAAAGTTATGCAATTTGTTCATTTAAATTTGGTTTGTGCAGGTGGTAAACATGTCATCAGGCACACGCTCAGATGTCTGATTATTTGCTATTTCTGTTTCATTCTGAAACAGAATGTTTCACATGAAAAGAGATAAAATGACAAATTGACGAGTCAGGTTCCAAAATGAGATAATCACCAAAAAGTGACACTTATTAGTACTCTTACAAAATGATTTGTAGTACAAAATTCTTTAATTGGACGCATCGGTTTTTGAAAGACAGTTTCAGTCACTGACTGTATCCATCGTGTGTGCGGCAATCTATAGTTACACAGATTCCATCTATTATTTGACCAAACCGTATGGCTTTTCCGAGCAGCAGCAACAGCTTTTGACTTTTGCAATATTTATTCACAGCTTTGCAAACAATTGCAATGATTCAGTGATTTTCCCTGGTTTGTGTGATGACGTGTTAAGAACATGGGGACAATATGTGTATTGGAACACGTCGTTCTGCAGAGACCTTGCAGCCCTTCAGCTATGGGCTGATAACACTTGCTGCGTAGATGAGCTGGTGTGAAGATTGCGAACAACAACCTTTTGTTTTGTTTTCAGGTTTCAAGTTATATCAGTTAATAGACTTGGATTAATTTAATCCTTTCATTATTAATCAATATTCGACACTGAAAATGTCACTGCACATCAAAAATATATCAGAAAATCAAAACAAGAAGTGTGATTTCTTTCATGCCATCCATTCCAACTAATGAGTCATTAGATTCATTATAATCATTATAATAAATCATAATTAATCATATATTTTGGGTCCATGATGATAGGGAACAGCAAGTGTCTCTAAATACTGTATCAAATCACAACACATCATCTGAGTGAGGGAAAAGACTGAAAATAGGCGACATGTTATTTGCTGTACAAAGCTGAATAACATGTAATGTGTCCAGCATAATACATGTATTTGGAGTGACATAAACCGTCGAATTTCACATCTCACATCACATTATGGACATCGAGGAGAGAATTTATTCTGTATTTTTGGCAAATACAAATAAGCACAATCCCTAATGATTCTCTCTGGTTATCTGTGAAGAGCTGAACATTGTGCCGCCTGCATGCTTTTCTCCCTGGGATCATGAACAGCTGCTTGCACATAATTATGTTGTCATTCCTTGTCATTTGGAAGAGGAAAGTCATACTGACAGCTAGGCCTCTGATTTTTTCTTCTTCTTCTTCTGTGTTTTCTACATTTACTCACTTGTTAATAAAGTAACGTGAACAGCTTGAGAAAACCTGCACTTAAGCTCCAAAATAATCCTCTTTTCTCGCCATGTTTTTGCTCGCATTCAGAGATATCCAGGCCTCCTTGTTCAGTGCGACTTTTGCTACCAGCGGGCAGTAGATTTGAGAGATATAGTAAATAAAGAGGAAAAATGTCCAGGACATGGATTGAAAGGGAGAAGCAGCAGGCTGATTACAAGGTGTCAAAATTGCCAGGAGCAAAAAGGTGAAAGCAATCAGGGGTGAGAAGAGTGCAGCATTCGTGAGGGGCAACTAATTATCCATCTCATTTGTGGAGAGCAGCATTGGAGGCACCGCATGGTGACAGATTGGTGCGGAGGAGAGGGGAGGTGTTAGAACAATGGAGCCCACAGCTCACCATCATTATTGCATGCTAATCAGCGGTGCTGCTGCTGCACCACCAGTCGGTGCTGCAGAGAGTTCGGGGGGGGGGGGGGGGGCAGGGAAGTCACCGGCTTCAGGGGACCGTCGTCATTTCCAACTAGAGGCGAGAGGGAGGAAGCTGACATATATGTGCTGGCACTCTGTCAATGCCTGCTTGAGCCAATAGAGAGGCCTTCCAAGGCAGAGGCTGATCTCTGGCCTTACGTTATCATCACCTCCCCACTCTGGAAGTGTGTCTTGAAAATGAAAGATAGATTGAGTGCGTGTGTCCTTTTCCATGGGATCCAGTGCAATAATAATAATAATAATAATAACAACAACCACAATCGGCAGCATAAACATGATAATCATAATAAAATGATAAGAATATTCATTTAGCCTGATGGCTGAGGTTTTTGACAGATAATGCAATTCAAATGCGGTCATGTATTGTCATTGTATAAATGCATCTGCTGTAGCCTATGTATGTTGACAATAGTTTTGAGTGTTCCCTGCACTCATTCATTGTAAAACATGAATAAGATTTAATATTATTAGTAGTAGTACAGTATATTTCGTCTAACATGTTATGCAAATAAGAAGACAGGTTCTACATGTTGGCAAAAGAAAATACGTAATCTTCTCAGATGACTCAGAGAGAGACTTGTATAAATTATGTTTTGTGTTAATGTTTGATCATGTCTGTGGTGCACCATCTGGGTACAGCACATAATACTGTACTATTGCTTGATATTATCTGTCAGACTATCATATTCAAACTATTAATTATTATTATTATTAACTGTTGTTATACTACAGCTACATGTATGTTAAGCTTAAGCTAAAACTGTGTCAGGCACCATATGAATATGGCCACAAGCAGGAGGCCACACAACAACAAGGATATATGAAGATTAAGACAATACAGTTTCTTTTGTTGATCAGTCTTTCTGTGAAGTCGCAAGGCTTTCATCACCATCACAGCCTAAAACGTTTGTTCAACCGGACTGAGGGTTTCGTCTAATGTGAGATCATTAATATGTAGTGTTGATTAACAGGGAGCACAATCAAAACTTTGAATTACAGCATTTGGAGAGTTGAGCCGCTCTTCAGCACTAGCTGAGAGTTTGCTGCTGCTTTCTTCTTTACACATGCAAATGTATAATATACGTTTGAAATGTAACATTACATTTAAAATAACCCAACATCGTCAAACAAACAATTAGATTGTATTGTTTTTATTGTTAAGCAAATGCAGGGCCGCTGCTGGCCATTTGGGCGTAATTGTAAAGCGTAATTGTTTTGTGGTGCCCCCCCCCCCCCCCCTCCCCCGATAAAAACTTTCAATAACTGTCAAACGAAAGACTGCAAATTCATTAATTATTAACGATACTAGTGTATCTCACATTACATTACATGTGGCAAACAAACAATTGTTAGAATTACTGTACATGTCAGCAAACAAGCGATTGTTAAACTGTACATGCAAGCAGGGGCGGACTGGGATCATAATTCAGGCCGGGCATTAGATACCAAGGAGGCCAGGCCGATATGGGCCGACGTGTGTGCCGGCGCCCGAAGGGCGGCGGCAAAAAATTTGGGCTGTTTGAAGCCCAATTTGGGCCGTTTGAAGCCCAATTTGGACCGTTTGAAGCCAGATTTGGGCCGTTTGAAGCCAGATTTGGGCCGTTTGAAGCCCGATTTGGGTCGTTTGAAGCCCGATTTGGGCCAGTTGAAGCCAGATTTGGGCCGGTTGAAGACAGATTTGGGCCGTTTGAAGCCCAATTTGGGCCGAGTCCAATTTTACAATGAGATGCACCCACTTTAACCCTGAATAAAGTAATAAAAACACTAGTAAACCAGTAGGCGGCGCCTGGCCTGCTGTTCAGTGAGTGGCCTGACTGAGGGCACATAATTTTTTTTTTTTTTTTTTTTTTTGGTGCCCTCAGTCATATGATGCCCTACGCAGTCTGCGTACTCTGCGTAATGGGGTGCGGCGGGCCTGAGCAAATGGGTCATAATGACAGTTCGACAATAGACAAAGACACCACTCCACCGAGTCATTCTCTTAAACAGCTACACTCTTCTAAATATTTATACAATGTTTATCAAATCATTGACAAGAAGATATAATGCAAGAAAGAAAAAGAATGTTGATTGAGTGGAAACAAAACACAGCGATAGCAAGTGCATTAAGGTCACCTGGCTAGAATGCCCTCTTAACATCAATGTTGTTTAGATCATTAACAACTTAGGAGGGAAACATATTCAACTGTGCACTGGTCACCGTTGGCATGAGGGGACTGCCAACTGTCATGGCGTAGTGAGCTGAGAGTTATCACCTCACAGTTGTCTCTGCCATTGCGTTGGGCTCCTTGTGCTCTCTGTGTGTGCACAAGTGGTAGAACTGACTTTTGTGTTCGATTAAATGTGTTGAAGCCACGGCCGCCATGTGCAAAGTCTCAGAACAGCCCCCCCTCGCTCTGTGGTGTGTTTGTCTCCGTGCTGGTCTGAGAGCCCTGCTTTCTGGAGCAGACATTTGGCAGTCACAGCAAGTGATGACAGAGGCAGTGGTGAGATCGCACCCGGAACCCCAAAGGAGGCTCACATTTCAGGCGGGTATAAGAGGCTGGTCCAATAATACACAGAACACACAAAAGCGCTGATCAGTGTCATTTTTATTGAAGATGCCATTGTTCTGAAAATCACATACTTTTTTATGCCTTTACTCGGGTGACCACTGTGACAGTCTTGGATATTTGTCAAGCGCTGAACTTTTGGGAGACATTTTTTGGCTGCCAATTTGAAATAATTGTACCACTGGAAGTCTGGCTCACAAGATGTCCTCTTGTTATTTTAGTGTCCCCTCAATTTTTTTTTTAAATCATCAGTGTAGGTTGTTTTTCATCTCGACACATGGGGGTGGGGTGCTGCTTGGGGATGTGGAATGAGAACTTGCAGGGTTAAGGCAGCATGAAAGAATCCACTCTGGGTTTAATGACCTAGCCTTGCTGGGCGAGGACGACAGGGAACATGCTCTTGACTTGTACTGAATTTGCCAATTAACACCTCCAATAACAGGCTGCCTCTGAACATCACCAATGTAGGAAGAGGAGGAGCAAATCTCATGCACTTTGTTTATCAGCCTCTGATCCTGTAAGGATGAGGTCTAGGATTTCTGCATGGATGGATTTTTTATTTTTATAAATAATACTTTTTTTTTATCTTATACTTTTTTTTTTTAATCTTATATACTGGTTAGTTTTGTTTTATAGAGGCACTTTTTGTATGAATTGTTGCATTAACATATATTATGACAATTATCTGCTCAGTTGATGGCTTGTTTAGTCATTGGCAATGTTGGAAATGTTTTATTTTTTCATGTGCTGCAGGAATCCTTATGTACTTGTTGGACATTCTATTTTCGCACTTGCCCATATGGCAGCACGCAGCTTAAATGAGACACATGACTGGTATCTAAGATACACTGCGCTACATTCTTATATACATAAGAATACATCCAAAAATACATATTCTTTCCCTTCTCATTGTTTTACATGAAAATGCAAAAAAAAAAAACAATACTGTCCACGGATAGATGTCCGAAAAAGATCGACCCTTTCAAAATAAGGTTCCCATTCCAGTCGACCCTTCTATAGTTTCACACATGCTTATCAAACCTCCAAAAACACCTGGTACAGGTGTGGCTATTAAGTCCCCAGTGAAAATCACAGTAGGTACTCTTGTGATGTCCTCGGAGTACTCGCAGCGGTGGCTTTGCATCGGGGCTGAGATG
Source organism: Poromitra crassiceps (assembly GCF_964638095.1). Taxonomy (NCBI): domain Eukaryota; kingdom Metazoa; phylum Chordata; class Actinopteri; order Beryciformes; family Melamphaidae; genus Poromitra; species Poromitra crassiceps. The sequence continues at coordinate 4,414,309 of NC_139629.1, forward strand.
CTGTAGCTAACAGCAACCGCAGAAACACCTTTGCCTGTGTGTAAAAGAGGACATCCTTACACCAACTGTGCTTAATGAATGAAAACCCTACTCCCAGATCTAATTGAAAAACAGATGCCTAGTGCACAGTAGCTGGTTATAGCCACAATCACACCATAACACAGAGGTTTGGCTATTCATTAGCAGGTACTTTGACAATAGACAATAATTGATAGCAGTTCACACTATAGGAAAGGTGGAGTGATCCATCTAATGATGATGTTAATAAATAGGCATGTAGGTCACAGAAGATAACACTTTAGGTGTGAGCTGCTGTGCAAAGTTATGACACAGTAAGGCCTTGTCCTAACACTGTCAACATAACGGATACAGACACTGTGAAGAAGATGTTCATGCCAGTGCTGAGGTGGAAGAAAAGAAACGCATGCATGGCTTAGCTTGAGCTCAATGTTAGCTCCCCTCCTATCCTTCTGCTGACCACCCGGTTGTCCTGTTTTAACCCTGTTGGAGATGCCACACACAAATCCATTCATGTATTCAGTGTTAAGAAAGCATAAAGTCATGCCAGTTTCCTGACTGACACCTCATAGAGTTAGTGGGAGGATGGCTTCATCGTTTCCTGGTGTCTTTACTCACTCACATGGCTTATCATCTTGCTCTTTTGCTCTACGTTCAGATAGGAATTGAAAAGCCCCATTTATCAGAATTCTTCATTACAACATTAAACAGCTTCAGCATATTTGGCTTGTTGTTTATTCGTCTTAGACAGTGAGATAGAACACTTTTTGTGTTCTCTTTGTGGAAGCTGTGAAAATGGCGCGCCATATGTAATGCACCTTCTTGCTGTTGGCCTCGCCAATTCCCCCAAGATCAGTCACTCCTGTGCCAGTGCTCACTCTCTCTCTTTGTGCCAGTGCTCTCTCTCTTTGTGCCAGTGCTCACTCTCTCTCTTTGTGCCAGTGCTCACTCTCTCTCTTTGTGCCAGTGCTCAGTGCTCACTCTCTCTCTTTGTGCCAGTGCTCACTCTCTCTCTCTTAGTGCTCACTCTCTCTCTCTTTGTGCCAGTGCTCACTCTCTCTCTCTTTGTGCCAGTGCTCACTCTCTCTCTTTGTGCCAGTGCTCACTCTCTCTCTCTTTGTGCCAGTGCTCACTCTCTCTCTTTGTGCCAGTGCTCACTCTCTCTCTCTCTGTGCCAGTGCTCACTCTCTCTCTTTGTGCCAGTGCTCACTCTCTCTCTTTGTGCCAGTGCTCACTCTCTCTCTTTGTGCCAGTGCTCACTCTCTCTCTTTGTGCCAGTGCTCACTCTCTCTCTGTGCCAGTGCTCACTCTCTCTCTCTTTGTGCCAGTGCTCACTCTCTCTCTTTGTGCCAGTGCTCACTCTCTCTCTCTCTTTGTGCCAGTGCTCACTCTCTCTCTGTGCCAGTGCTCACTCTCTCTCTTTGTGCCAGTGCTCACTCTCTCTCTTTGTGCCAGTGCTCACTCTCTCTCTTTGTGCCAGTGCTCACTCTCTCTCCAGTGCTCACTCTCTCTCTTTGTGCCAGTGCTCACTCTCTCTCTTTGTGCCAGTGCTCACTCTCTCTCTCTGTGCCAGTGCTCACTCTCTCTCTTTGTGCCAGTGCTCACTCTCTCTCTCTGTGCCAGTGCTCACTCTCTCTCTCTGTGCCAGTGCTCACTCTCTCTCTTTGTGCCAGTGCTCACTCTCTCTCTCTGTGCCAGTGCTCACTCTCTCTCTCTGTGCCAGTGCTCACTCTCTCTCTCTGTGCCAGTGCTCACTCTCTCTCTTTGTGCCAGTGCTCACTCTCTCTCTTTGTGCCAGTGCTCACTCTCTCTCTTTGTGCCAGTGCTCACTCTCTCTCTTTGTGCCAGTGCTCACTCTCTCTCTTTGTGCCAGTGCTCACTCTCTCTCTTTGTGCCAGTGCTCACTCTCTCTCTTTGTGCCAGTGCTCACTCTCTCTCTGTGTCCGTGCTCACTCTCTCTCTTTGTGCCAGTGCTCACTCTCTCTCTTTGTGCCAGTGCTCACTCTCTCTTTGTGCCAGTGCTCACTCTCTCTCTTTGTGCCAGTGCTCACTCTCTCTCTCTGTGCCAGTGCTCACTCTCTCTCTTTGTGCCAGTGCTCACTCTCTCTCTTTGTGCCAGTGCTCACTCTCTCTCTTTGTGCCAGTGCTCACTCTCTCTCTTTGTGCCAGTGCTCACTCTCTCTCTTTGTGCCAGTGCTCACTCTCTCTCTTTGTGCCAGTGCTCACGCTCTCTTTGTGCCAGTGCTCACTCTCTCTTTGTGCCAGTGCTCACTCTCTCTCTCTTTGTGCCAGTGCTCACTCTCTCTCTTTGTGCCAGTGCTCACTCTCTCTCTCTGTGCCAGTGCTCACTCTCTCTCTCTGTGCCAGTGCTCACTCTCTCTCTCTGTGCCAGTGCTCACTCTCTCTCTTTGTGCCAGTGCTCACTCTCTCTCTCTGTGCCAGTGCTCACTCTCTCTCTCTGTGCCAGTGCTCACTCTCTCTCTCTGTGCCAGTGCTCACTCTCTCTCTCTGTGCCAGTGCTCACTCTCTCTCTCTGTGCCAGTGCTCACTCTCTCTCTCTGTGCCAGTGCTCACTCTCTCTCTTTGTGCCAGTGCTCACTCTCTCTCTTTGTGCCAGTGCTCACTCTCTCTCTTTGTGCCAGTGCTCACTCTCTCTCTTTGTGCCAGTGCTCACTCTCTCTCTTTGTGCCAGTGCTCACTCTCTCTCTTTGTGCCAGTGCTCACTCTCTCTCTTTGTGCCAGTGCTCACTCTCTCTCTTTGTGCCAGTGCTCACTCTCTCTCTTTGTGCCAGTGCTCACTCTCTCTCTTTGTGCCAGTGCTCACTCTCTCTCTTTGTGCCAGTGCTCTCTCTCTCTCTTTGTGCCAGTGCTCACTCTCTCTCTTTGTGCCAGTGCTCACTCTCTCTCTTTGTGCCAGTGCTCACTCTCTCTCTGTGCCAGTGCTCACTCTCTCTCTTTGTGCCAGTGCTCACTCTCTCTCTTTGTGCCAGTGCTCACTCTCTCTCTTTGTGCCAGTGCTCACTCTCTCTCTTTGTGCCAGTGCTCACTCTCTCTTTGTGCCAGTGCTCACTCTCTCTCTTTGTGCCAGTGCTCACTCTCTCTCTCTTTGTGCCAGTGCTCACTCTCTCTCTTTGTGCCAGTGCTCTCTCTCTCTTTGTGCCAGTGCTCACTCTCTCTCTTTGTGCCAGTGCTCACTCTCTCTTTGTGCCAGTGCTCACTCTCTCTTTGTGCCAGTGCTCACTCTCTCTCTTTGTGCCAGTGCTCACTCTCTCTCTTTGTGCCAGTGCTCACACTCTCTCTTTGTGCCAGTGCTCACTCTCTCTTTGTGCCAGTGCTCACTCTCTCTCTTTGTGCCAGTGCTCACTCTCTCTCTCTTTGTGCCAGTGCTCACTCTCTCTCTTTGTGCCAGTGCTCTCTCTCTCTCTTTGTGCCAGTGCTCACTCTCTCTTTGTGCCAGTGCTCACTCTCTCTCTCTGTGCCAGTGCTCACTCTCTCTCTCTTTGTGCCAGTGCTCACTCTCTCTCTTTGTGCCAGTGCTCACTCTCTCTTTGTGCCAGTGCTCACACTCTCTCTTTGTGCCAGTGCTCTCTCTCTCTCTTTGTGCCAGTGCTCACTCTCTCTCTTTGTGCCAGTGCTCTCTCTCTCTCTTTGTGCCAGTGCTCACTCTCTCTCTCTTTGTGCCAGTGCTCACTCTCTCTCTTTGTGCCAGTGCTCACTCTCTCTCTGTGCCAGTGCTCACTCTCTCTCTCTTTGTGCCAGTGCTCACTCTCTCTCTCTTTGTGCCAGTGCTCACTCTCTCTCTTTGTGCCAGTGCTCACTCTCTCTCTTTGTGCCAGTGCTCACTCTCTCTTTGTGCCAGTGCTCACTCTCTCTCTTTGTGCCAGTGCTCACTCTCTCTCTTTGTGCCAGTGCTCACTCTCTCTCTTTGTGCCAGTGCTCACTCTCTCTCTTTGTGCCAGTGCTCACTCTCTCTCTCTTTGTGCCAGTGCTCACTCTCTCTTTGTGCCAGTGCTCACTCTCTCTGTGCCCGTGCTCACTCTCTCTTTGTGCCAGTGCTCACTCTCTCTCTTTGTGCCAGTGCTCTCTCTCTCTCTTTGTGCCAGTGCTCACTCTCTCTCTCTTTGTGCCAGTGCTCACTCTCTCTCTGTGCCAGTGCTCACTCTCTCTTTGTGCCAGTGCTCACTCTCTCTCTTTGTGCCAGTGCTCACTCTCTCTCTTTGTGCCAGTGCTCACTCTCTCTCTTTGTGCCAGTGCTCACTCTCTCTCTTTGTGCCAGTGCTCACTCTCTCTCTCTTTGTGTCCGTGCTCTCTCTCTCTTTGTGCCAGTGCTCACTCTCTCTCTTTGTGCCAGTGCTCACTCTCTCTCTTTGTGCCAGTGCTCACTCTCTCTTTGTGCCAGTGCTCACTCTCTCTCTTTGTGCCAGTGCTCACTCTCTCTCTTTGTGCCAGTGCTCACTCTCTCTCTTTGTGCCAGTGCTCACTCTCTCTCTTTGTGCCAGTGCTCACTCTCTCTCTCTTTGTGCCAGTGCTCACTCTCTCTTTGTGCCAGTGCTCACTCTCTCTGTGCCCGTGCTCACTCTCTCTTTGTGCCAGTGCTCACTCTCTCTTTGTGCCAGTGCTCACTCTCTCTCTTTGTGCCAGTGCTCACTCTCTCTCTCTTTGTGTCCGTGCTCTCTCTCTCTTTGTGCCAGTGCTCACTCTCTCTCTTTGTGCCAGTGCTCACTCTCTCTCTTTGTGCCAGTGCTCACTCTCTCTTTGTGCCAGTGCTCACTCTCTCTCTTTGTGCCAGTGCTCACTCTCTCTCTTTGTGCCAGTGCTCACTCTCTCTCTTTGTGCCAGTGCTCACTCTCTCTCTTTGTGCCAGTGCTCACTCTCTCTCTTTGTGCCAGTGCTCACTCTCTCTCTGTGCCAGTGCTCACACTCTCTCTTTGTGCCAGTGCTCACTCTCTCTCTTTGTGCCAGTGCTCACTCTCTCTCTTTGTGCCAGTGCTCACTCTCTCTCTTTGTGCCAGTGCTCACTCTCTCTCTTTGTGCCAGTGCTCACTCTCTCTCTCTTTGTGCCAGTGCTCACTCTCTCTCTTTGTGCCAGTGCTCACTCTATCTCTTTGTGCCAGTGCTCACTCTCTCTCTTTGTGCCAGTGCTCACTCTATCTCTTTGTGCCAGTGCTCACTCTCTCTCTCTTTGTGCCAGTGCTCACTCTCTCTCTTTGTGCCAGTGCTCACTCTATCTCTTTGTGCCAGTGCTCACTCTCTCTCTCTTTGTGCCAGTGCTCACTCTATCTCTTTGTGCCAGTGCTCACTCTCTCTCTTTGTGCCAGTGCTCACTCTATCTCTTTGTGCCAGTGCTCACTCTATCTCTTTGTGCCAGTGCTCACTCTCTCTCTTTGTGCCAGTGCTCACTCTCTCTCTTTGTGCCAGTGCTCACTCTCTCTCTTTGTGCCCGTGTTCACTCTCTCTTTGTCCTTGTGATTTGATCGAGCCTCTTGGATTGGATAGATTTGTTTTTGATGCCTTGTCGGGTGTTTGAATTTATGTCACTCGTGATCCAGTTAAAATAACCACATTTGGACCAGGACTTGTTCAATTTGTTCAATTGTACTTCCAAGCACGATTGTTTCAAATTGTTCTTTAAGTCTGTGAAAGATATGGACAGAAAAAAATAACAAAAAAACAAAAATAACAAAAGGCCATGATGGCAGTAAACAAGCTATCTGAAGCAGGTAGGAGACAGACATAGATGAAGCAAAGCTTATTGGATATGTTTTTCTGCCTTCTAATTCTGCACAAAACAAATGGGTTTTGTTCACACCTTGTGTAACCTGGGGAGAGCAGAGCACTTCTCCCCCGTCATACCTGTGACAACGACCTGCAAAGTGCTCCCAATGCTCTGCGAGGTACACCTGCTGCTGCTGCTGCATGGAGATGTTGTTTGCTTGTCCCTGTGGTTTTTACATTTACACACCCCACAGAATCACAGACGATAAAGGAGATTATGTGTCTCACCAGCTAGCATTTTTTTTAAGTAACAAAGATGGTAGCTTTCTTATTTTTCGATTATAATAGTTGTTTTGTTTTGTTTTGATAACAAAAGAACAATATACAAATACATTACAATGTGCAGTATACCTTACAACCCTCCTCTGTATTTGCAAAGGTGTTTTCTTGCCACGCCCTCCCCCAGAGCCACTCCCGCAGAGTGAGAGTCAGTGCTATGTGTGTGTATGCTTTCTATATGTATGTGTGATACCCTCAAGCAGGTGAGACAAAATAACGAAACAGGACAAACAAGACATATATATATATATTAGGGATGTCACAATATATCGTCCCACAATATATCGCGATATCAAAACGTGACAATATGTATCGTTGAGATGAAATCTCATATCGCTCTCCTTTTCATTGCTTTGTTTGATCAGACGAGGGATGTTACAGACACGGAGGATGAAAATGGTGAAATTACTCAAATTAGGGTGGAGGATGCCCCCTCAACTTACAAATCGATTGCAAAAAAAGGATTGTTAAAATATCGTTTCGTATCGTTATCGTGAACCCAATATTGTGTATCGTGACACCCCTAATATATATATATATATATATATATACACAGTAGGGGTGGGGGAAAAAATCGATTCACCTAAGTATCGCGATTTTTAATGTCACGATTTTTTGGATCGATCTTTTATTCCAGAATCGATAATCGCAAATTAAAAAAAAAAAAAAAAATTTGGGTGCTTGCAGTCAGGCCACTCACTGAACAGCAGGCCAGGGGCCGCCTACTGGTTTACTAGTGGTTTTATTACTTTATTAGTTAGTCTGAAGTAATAATTACACTTCAGGGTTAAAGTGGGTGCATCTCATTGTAAAATTGGACTTCAAACGGCCCAAATCTGGCTTCAAACGGCCCAAATTTCACGCGCGTTGGCCCATATCGGCCTGGCCTGCTTGGTATCTAATGCCCGGCCTGAATTATGATCCCAGTCCGCCCCTGTTTTTAACTATATCGCCCAGCCCTACTCATGATATATAATATACAGTCTCTAGTGTATGATTCAACTTTTCCCATGTTCTAATCTAGTGTAAAAAAGCAAACAAACTGAAAAAAGAAAAGAAAAAAATAAACAAAAATAGCAATAAATCGTAATATCGAATCGCAATAATCGTAGAATCGCAATACTTAAGAATCGCAATATAAATCGAATCGGCACCCAAGAATCGTGATAGTATCGAATCGGGAGATAAGTGAATCGCCACAGCCCTAATACACAGACAAACATATATCCATATGCATACATGCACTACATACACACACACACACACATCTTATATGTAGTCACCAAAAAAAAAGTCTCAAGAGTCTCAAAAAGGGGAAAAAAAGCATAGTATATGAAGATGAGGAAATCAGTAAATGAGTGTGCCACATTTATACTCTTAAAAAGGCATAATTCAACCGATGTTTAACAGTTATCCATAAAAGTCACATAAGGGGTCCATATTTTCTCATATATGTCAAGCTTTCCTTTCGTTTTATAATACAGATGATCAAGAGGAATATCGCCTGACATCTCTGCCTTCCACTGAGACAGTGTTGGGGGGGTAGGAGGCCTTCCAGCCAACAGCAATACATTTTTTTGCAGCAATAAATGCCAGATTACAAAATTATAAAAAAAAAAGATGGTAGCTTTTAATATGAAGCCATACAGCCGTACGGATGGTGTTTCATTTAGAAATGGCAGTCACCATGATGTTAGAATCAACAGATGGCCAATAGATTGGTTGAAATATGCGTAACACTACTGCCTGCTTTGGACTTGGCTCGTGTAGGGGTGTAGTGTACTACTGTCTTATCATATCTCCTTGTGTGAATGATGGTGTTACCCTGATAGATGCTACTCAAGTGGGACCAGAACTACTCAGTGATGTCTGTGGAGAGATCCCTGTCTGGCTGCATTATTCAACAATACTCCTTACCTCTCCCAGGGAAAAAGGGGCTGTTGAATATTTCAAAGATTTATTAGATTTTTTATTTAGGGGTATATAGATTTAGATGGGAGGGGGAAGAGTAGTGCCAGTCGGTGCACCTCGGATGGTCGCCAAGGCAACTTGCCGAGTTATTCTTCTAACCGAGTGACGCCGGGGCTTGTTGGCCGCCTCACCGAGGGATGTTTTGGACAAGTAGGCTGCTTCCACTATCTTCTTCCCTGTGACTAATCATTACATAGTCACAAGAATACTTCTACTGCTAATAATAATCCACTGTATTCAACATTCATTATTTGTTCAAAAAAGTTGTGGATCGGCCAATCTTCTATTGAAGTGGTAATTAATTCCAAAAACGCCCCATGCCCATTTTCAGAAAATCAACAAATGACAAAAATGCATGGACTGCAAGAAACGGAGGTGCTGCTCTCCAAAACGACCATCAATCAATCCCTTTGCAGCTCCATCAAACTTTCCCACAGCAAGCTTCTTCTTCATCCACATGGAAGTCTTGCTGAGAAACACCAAGTAGATCGAACCACGTTTGGAGCTCAAACTGTTTCCGAGTTTTGATATAATATCTTATTGGTAAATGTGTGGAATTTAACCCACCCTGATTGGGCCATCTCTACCACTTCATTTAGGCATGTTATGCTAAACTAGAAATAACCACCTCATGGTTGTAGCTTCTGCCAACAAGTCAAGTTACAACATCCATGTCTGTCCAGACACAAAATATATGTAGTCAAGACGTTAAAAGAATTGAATAAAAGGTGTGTGTATATTTTCTTTTGGCGAAATGGAAGTTATCACTATATTGACATGTATGATACCAGTGAATCATTTCCAGTGATAAACCTGCTGTCTTCACTCAGAGACGATTTTTGAGAGAACTTATAGTGAGCTTTGTCACATGGTACAACAACAAATGCTCAATATCATGCAGCAAAACCATTGAGCTTGTGGTGGACGACCAGAGGACCAGGAGGTCCCCTGCCCTGGCTGTCATCCAGAGGTGAAGAGGGTGGAGGACCCATACAAGTATGTTGGGGTCCAAATCATAAGTCATGTGATTATTAGGTCAACTTAAAGGATTTTGGTGTCTGCAAAAGTAAGTGACAGACAGCACTTCCACCGTTGTTTCAGCTATTTAATACAATAAGACATTTTGTGTGAAATTCTGTCATAATTAGGATAGAATTCTTGAGTTACGGCCAAAAAACGCCTTTTGTGAGGTCACAGTGACCTTGACTTTTGACCACCAAATTGTAATCAATTAATCCTTGAGTACAAGTGGACATGTGTGCCAGATGTAATGAAATGTCCTCTAGGCGTTCATGATATATTACGTTCATGAGAATGGGATGTGGGGTCACAGTGACCTTGACCTTTGACCACCAAAACCTAATCAATCCAACCTTGAGTCCAAGTGGATGTTTGTGCCAAATTTTAGGAAATCTCCTAATGTGTGTATGTGTGTGTGTGTGTATATATATATATATATATATATATATATATATATATATATATATACATACATACATATGTGTTGGTATATAGTATACCAACATTATGTTGGTATACTTTGTTACCATGGAATTAGGAGTATTATCAGTACTAGTATTTTTCCATGTATTTAGCCTATTCTAGACATTTGCCATATTTACAATACTTTGAAAACATCTCAGAAATATCATTTTTTCATCAAATATGTAATGGAATAACATGCTCAACATTAAATGTGTCATTAACAACATTACATCCATGTCTCTCCAGTCTCATAAAATATATGTAGTGAAGACTTTGAAGTAATTTAATAAAAGGTAGGTATTAAGTCTATTATTTTTTGCAAAATGGAAGGTATCACTATATTGACATGTATTCCAATAAATAATTTCCAGTGAGAAACATGCTGTCTTCACGACAATGTTTTATTTATTTCCGGATTTTTCTCCCCAATTGTACTTGGCCAATTCCCCCTGCTCTCCTGGTCATTGCTACACCCCCTCTGCCGATCTGGGGAGAGCCGTAAACTAGGACATTTCTTCCGATACATGTGCAGTCACCAGCCGCTTCTTTTCACTTGACAGCAAGGAGTTTCACCAGGAGGACATAGCGTGTGGGAGGATCAGGCTATTCCCCCCCAGTTCCCCTCCCCCCAGGGGCCCCCCGACCGACCAGAGGAGGCGCTAGTGCAGCGACCAGGATAAATACCCCACCGGCTTCCCAGTCCCGCAGACGGTCAATTGTGTCTGATGGGACATCTCTGACCAACTGATTAAATTGATGCTTAAAGGGTGGGAATGCAGCCTCGCGCTGAAAGGGCACAATCTATTTCAATCAAGGCGTGGTTGGTTAACGGGGTGAAAATTTGAAAGCAAGTTCTCTCCCTGCTTTCATCGCCCCTAATGTCAACACACCTACCATACCGTATTACACTCAAAGACACTTCTTATTTCCACTCAAATTTCTTATTTCCACTGGCGTTTGTGGTAGAGGTCCGTTTTAGTCCTTTTCCCCCCCTCCCCTCATTCATTAATCACTAATATGTGGAATGTCTCATTTAGTGCTGATTTAGCAGGTCATTTAAAGAGACGATCAGTTCCTCGCGCCTCTTGGAGTTGCTGCAGGCCGGATAGGGCATGTTCGGCCCGCTAGAAAGCGACAGCAGGACACCAGTCAGTAGTTCACACTTGCTGGAGCCTACTGGTGGGGCTGTGAAGATGGATCCAATCGACTTGACTATAATTTCTCATCTCTCTCTCTGGAACATACCTGGTATTATACTTGCCTTAGATATCCATATTCCCCTCCCCTAAATCACCATCTCTTTATTGACAAAGTTGACCTAGAAAAGCCTTAAGAAGATAATACCAGTTTCCACCTGTGTTTGTTTGTGACAGAGCTTGATTGAAACAATCGCAAAGACATAAATCATATGGCATTTTATTTCTCCTCTCGACTTGGAGCATGGTTTCCTTCCCTGCAGAATTGTGACCTGATCATTAACCTTTCCTCTGGCTCCTTCTTCCCCCTTGTCACATCTCCTCTCTATTTGGTTCCTGGCCCCAGATGCCACTTTCCTATTTCCTGCCTGCAGACAGCAGGGAGCCTCTCTATTATCACCTTCCTGGAGCTGTCTCTGAATGTGAGAGGCAATTCCATCCCACTCTGCCACGGGGAGGAGGAGGAGGAGGAGGAGGAGGAGGAGGAGGAGGCGCGCCGTAGAGCACACACAAATTGGTTTAGGGTTTAGGGTTAGTTGAGGATCAGGGGGGGGGGTGCTTTGTTTTTTCGACTTGTATTGCTTCGCTCGAGGAATTGTCCGATGCATTGTGTCTGTTGCAAAGTTGTACATATTTGTCGAAAAGTGCCAAATCAGAACAAAGGTTAAGCACTGTGTATCATGTCTGGCCATGATTTGCGTGAACACTTAACTTCACTTAAGGGCTTTGCCTTCTGAAATATTTAACAGATCTTTAAAGCAGCGATATTACACTGCTGTGAAGCTGTGCTAAACATATTGAAGGTGTCTCTATAACGCTCTCACTCTCGAGTGTGTTCCACTCATCCATTTTGCACCATTGTGCTGGTGAGGGTGTGTTATTTCTGGGCTTGCCTTTCTGGGTCTTATTCCAGCTTTTTTCAGCCACTTCTTCTTTGGAATAGAAGGGCTCTTGACAATATTGCTCGTAGGATAAATTAAACATGAGTTGCGTATAGAGTGATAATCTGTGGGCCTCTCTTTTCACACTGCATTCCCAATGAGCTGCGTGTTGGCCTGGTGTTGTTGCCTGTGATTTTAATGAAGATTATTCTTGTAACACGACAATCGCCTGTTTGCTCCCATTCTCCCCTTCACCCGAAATATCTTCTCTTCAAATGTGTCATTGATGTGCTTTATTTTATGGGAAATACAACTCATTCTCATTATTTGATTGTCTTATTATCTCCGCCACGCGTCTCAATGACTCATTTCTCGTGGATATGATTTATAATCTTTAGATACTACAATGCTGATGATGTGGATTCATCAGATAACGCTGTTTTCAGATCACATTGAAAAATGTCCTCATCTATCATCATTTCAACCTAACTATAGTGAACATACTGTTGTTATGAGTTAGTGTCTGTAGAGATGAAAAGATCTCGCATGTCTAAGCAATGTAAGCTCACGTCAAAAAAGGGTCAAATCTTCTCTCACTGGTGGAGGGGGATCTCTGTTCCATTGTGGGGCTGCATGGGAAATCTCAGAGAAGTCTCAAAGGAGTATAGTGCACACACTCCATGGCATGGCTACTCTTCAAATGGAACTGATGTTTTATAAATAATTTCAACGTTACAAACATCAAGCCTTACAATCACAGCCATTCAATGATATTCATTTGGCATAAGTCAGTTTCATTCCAGTGTGCTTTTCATCAGAAATGGCTTAAAAAGTAGAGTTAGCCTGAATATTTTATGCCATGGGCTTACTGGGGACAGTGGCCGATGTTCTTCACTTGCAGCCGGCTGACGGTGCATGGCAGCAGAAATAACAAAATGGTCACAAACCCCAACTGCCCTCCTCAGGTCACACAGACGCCTTCATATTTAAAGAGAATATAGCAAAGAAACCAAACAGTTGATAACGGGTCAGCAGCAGGTGATAAGATAGGTTTTAGTTGGGACATTAGCCCCATATTTCTGACATTATATCCTGGCCATTTGTTAAGCCAAATAATACACATACAGTAAATAATAATAATAATAATAATAATAACAACAACATACAGCTATACCAGAAGAGAACAGGATATGCAATGTCTGTGATCTAAACGATGTTGAAAAACGAGTTTCATTTCATGTTTTATTGTACTTTATATGATGATTTGAGGATTTCCTTATTTGATGAAATGCAAAAGCAAAGACCTGAGCTCTTCTGGGCAGATGATGGCCAGAAGTTGGAGTGGTTGTTTAAAACTGAGGTATTTAAGACTGCTAACTTTATCTCTAGGGCCTGGAATAGAAGGCAAGCACAGCTCTTTAAGTAGGTTCAGGTGGTGGTTTTCATGCTGTACAACTTTACTGTATGTATTTTGGGTGTTTTCTGTTGGTTTTATGTTTTGATCATTGTTTGTTTAAATGATGAACAGTAAAAGTGTCCTGTATAAGCCCATGTGGGCTGGGCTTCATTCGAAGCATGACACTTAAATAAAGAAAATCAATCAATCAATCATACAGTAAGAAAAGCCAGTTGTGGGCATTGCTCGGGGGGCTTGTAGGATTACAATAATTCACAAGTGTGACTTCTCACTCTGTATGGGACAGAAATCACACATTTAATGCTACATGGAGCATAATGGAGGATGTTATTAGCTACATGTCGTCATCCATGTTAATATTCTTGTTTTTCTTAGAGGTCAACTGGGCTATGTGGATAGTTCAGTCTATTCTACATTGTTCTCCCTACTGAATTATACTGTTATTATTATACTGCACATAAATAAGTGTGTTGATTACTGTGCTACCATGGACTTGTTACGGTCATAGGAACAACAGGACAACATGTGCCTTACCCTACATTATATTACATTACATTACATTACATTACATTACCCTCTGCCCAATTCAAGGGATAAATACATATGGTACTGTGATAGAGTGAATAATGTAATAGCATGATTGTATATTAATGTTCTTTTGTGAAGGACACTGGTTTTGCCCGTGCATCATATGACATGTAGAATGATGAGCAGGATATTTCCACCTGTTGTCTATGTATAATTTACAACTTTATGTACACCAGTAATTGGTGACAACTCAGTGATGTTGAAATGTAATGGCATGTGATAAACAAAATGCAAATGTCTCATCATAAGTGTGTGTAACCACAAAACAAGAAGTGCAGGGGTGTCAATTGCAACCTGAAAATAATTACATTATATATGAGTGAAAGTGCAATTAACAGTCCTTGTGACACACATATGTGAAATAGCTACAGTATGTAAGTACCGGTAGTCTTATTATAAGAGTGAAGTAGATTGGGAAACTGATTGGACACTAACTGATTTTTGGACAATGAATGAAAATGCTCAATTATCTATACATTGACCTGTGAGGAGCTTGTCTTGTTTGTATGCTTTTAGGTTGTTTTTGTTTTGTTTCTTTGTAAGGTTACATGTATTTCATTGTGTATGTTGTGTGTTATGACGTAAGTTGTATGTTGCATTGTCACCATGTAAAGTCTGTTTTGTGGACCTGCAGGAAGAATAGCTGCAGTTTTGCTGTAGCTAATGGGGATCCAAATAAAACTTAAACTTAAAAACTTGTGCAAATGCAAATTCGAGATCAACAACTAAATGTGTACAATAAGTTACGACTGGATATTGAAGAAAAAACGATTGTTGTTTCTTTGTTATTCTACCCATCTGTTTTCTGCAAGATGTGATGTAACAACATTTCATGGGCAAACCTCCCAGATTTGTTGACATAAGGCAATGCAAGGGAATCTTGTTTATACAGCACCATTCAGACACAAGGCAAGTCAAAGTGCTTTACCTAAAAATACATTTTGAAAAGAAGATATTAAAAAAATGACATTATTAAGATGACATACTGGTAAAAGTAGGCTAGATGGTGTAATTAAATAGGCAATAGGTAGAGAAAGGTAAAGTGAATCCGGGCTCAGAATCTGACAGGTCTTGTTGGCTTTGCAGAAGCTTGCATCTGTTTTCCTCCACTCTACTGTTTTCCAGATAAGGAAACAAATGTCTACTTTAGTTTTTTGGAGGGTGAACTAAAGCAGTGCTTCTCAAACGTTTTCACGTCAAGGACCACCTAACGGACACAAATTAGACCACGGACCCCCATTTGATAAGATTTTGTCCCAAGGACCCCCATCTGATACGATTTCTGCTTTTAGATGTTTTATTGCAGATAAAGTATGAAACCAAAATAGTCATACATTCTGTCATTGTGTTACTTATGGATATAATTATAGTGAAAATAAAGTATGTCCCTTTTTGCTGGGGACCCCCTAGAACCCCCTCAAGGATTCCTGGGGGTCCCCACTGAACTAAAATACCCCTATAATGTAAGTTCTGGTCTGGTATTAACTATTGAAGTCTGAGAGCCATCTCACTTGTACTTGTCCTGTACGTCATGATCACCTGTCCTGAGGTTAATTTGCTGTGAGCTTTGTGGTAACTAAGGCAGCGCCGTGGGCTCTGGCTGGGCGACCCTTAAAGCCTTAAAGGGCATCAATAATGAGCGGGTGTACGAGTGCACTTCTGGGCAGACATACCGCCGTCGCTGTGTCCAGGGAGGGCGACTAATAAGGGTTTAAAAGCCACAACTGCCCACACCGCCCCTTAGCAGGCCACCAGCTGGCATCCCTCTCAGAGAAGCATCCTGATTCCCTCTGACAGAACAGATCACTGATGTCAAGGAACCACAGGGGGCGATAGTTATGTTAGCATAGCACAAACAAAGCACCGCCGCGCTTCATCAAATTAGCCCTGCTGGTTCATTAAAGTGTTCGCAAAAGATTGGGCTCATCTTTCTTTTCTATCAAAACGCAGGAAAAAGGGAGGAAATACTTCCACTTGATTTATTGATGGAAATTGCGATGTGACGTCTGGCAAACAACATATAAATAACTTAAGGGCCACCTTAAATGCATTCGCATGAAATTTTTAGTGCCACTGTAATATAAGCCACTATACCTGTCATGCTTCTGAATAACCTTGACTCTATATCCTCGTAGTTCAGCCCAGTATGCCTCATCCCTTATTACTTGCCTGACAAGGAAATGTTTACCCATCCGACAAGAGACGAGCCATTTCATAGTCACAAAAAGCAATTTCACCTGACTGGAGTAGCACACTATGTCCCCATATCCTTGCTGGCTATAATTTTGTTGTCATTTTGTGCACTGTGATAGCATCATCGAAGTGACAGTCCTGGGCATTTGGTAAAGTCCCTAAGCTGGTGCTCACTTTCAGGCCTTTTCTCTCCTTGTCATTCACATTGATTAGATTAGACCCAGGTGGCAAACACATTTCTTTGGCACAACAATGAAAATGGTGATACGGATCTCTAAAAAGAAGAACATTGTTTCATGCAACTAAATATATAGGTGATACTAACAACCATGTTCTATTATCCAATTTATTATTCATATTATCTCAGGATGTCTTGGAGTCCTGGCCAGCTTGCAGCCCAGGTTCTCCAAATTAGCTATTTTCTATACCATATGGCTCCAACATATGAACATACATATTGCCCATATAGCATAAAGGCAAATATACTGTGATTTATTTATTTATTTATTTACTTTTGCTCTGAATATAAATAGTCCACTCCGCTGTTCTTAACACAAATAGGCAGTCAGTGCTTTCAGCTCAGCTGGTCAATGGAGGGTTTAAGGAAGGCAGGAGGCAGATAGTTCTTAACCTGCACAATAACTCCCAGAGGGACGAGGTTGGCGGCCACAGTCATGGCAAACCAATCCCCTCCTCTTGGGTTTATGCTCAGCTGGGCCAATGGGAACAAGGTATGGGCTAATAAACAGGCAAGGGGTACATGGGGAAACAAACTGCATGCGGATTCAACAATTGGTTTGTCCAGGGGGTTAAGAAGCAAGTCCTGTTTCTTAACCATCAGTGGTGTAAGTGAACCATAATCCTGTAATGAGGAGAGGAGAGGGTGGCCTCTCCAGGCAGCGTGGGCACAGGCAAGCCTGTGCTTGTATGCTTCACAGGAATAGATTGCCAGAGCCTATAGCCCTCCAGTAATGACCTCTGTTGTTATAGCTTCACAGACGCATGACTTCATTAGAGATGCAAACCCGTTCACTTTCATAGAGATATCTATCGTTGGTTTGGCTCCCTTAGACTTTACGTCCCCCGAATTATAATGTACAAGTTTATGAACGCTAACCAAATCAGGTAAGTTATAGTGAAGTGACAATATCAGAGAAATGTTATATTAAACCACACCATTTGAAGAGGAAAAATGTGGCTGGTCATGGCTGTAGCCATAGTCACTAATGTCAGACTGACTGGACTGAGTGTTGATGTGTTCTAACAGGCCTCATGCAGCCATAGCCTACTTCTAATCATTCTAATAATCCTATATTATAAATGGGAGCATGTGGGCAATCTCTGTTTCAAGAATTTTGGGCGGCCACAGCTATGCCGTTTTACGTGCGATCGGGCTGAAACTGACCTGACGGAGCCACATTTTTTAATTAGGTAATTGCCCTAATCAGTGATGATGTCATGATGTCATCCGTGATGATGTCATCAGTGATGTCATAGAGCAGGCGAGGCCGTGTAGCGGCCGATGCGAGCTACAGGGTCAGTTCAGTGAGCTACAGGGCGGCCGAGGCCCCAGTTCCTCGAGCCGAGGAATCGATCCCGTGTAGCGCGCAAGATGTCTAGTGATAATCATTTTTACTTCTAATCATTCTATTTAATCTGTATCAGTTTCTAAACCAACAAGTTAACGTCCTGAGTCCTAACCTCCTGGACCCCCTTGTGGCTGAAAATGGAGGCCAGCTCCATTGTTAACTCTTCCTTGCCAGCCATGCTATTTGCTAAGTTAGAGAGACCTGAGACCTTATAAAACTTAAATTTGGTCATGAAAAACTCTGTCAGAATTTTAAACCAAGTTAGGAGTGTTTTGAGTTTACCAGATGTTTCTGTCCACACACCAATTTGTTTCAATCACTCTTTTTTGGCTCCATGGTTAGACAGAAACTACCATGCCTGGAGTGTCTGAGAAGGGGGCTGGTTTCCATCAAAGACCTATACATAGATGGTCATTTTGCATCCTTTGATCTACTGAAGAGGAAGTTTGAGTTGCCCTGCATGAACTGGCTCAGGTTCCTGCAAATCAGAAATTATGTTTGATCTAAGATCCACAACTGTGTGACAGATGCCAGGTGTCAGAGGGCACACTATCTCATGCCTTCCGGTTCTGCCCTTCATTAACAGGATTCTGGGCCAAAATATTTGACTGGTACTTACAAAATAACCCTACAGCCGGAGGCAGAACTCGCCATCTTCGGCTGTTCTGAGTCCTCACTGAAGTTCCCTATAGCTGTGCAACAACCTCTGACACTGGGGACAACTGTCGCCAAAAAACTCATTTTGAAGGAATGGAAGTCCTCCTCTTCACCTTCTTTTCAGGTGTGGCTCATGGAAATGATCTCTGTTATACAGACTCAGGTCCCTGAGAACCAACTCACTTAAAAGGTTCTCTACTATCTGGGACCCATTGTTGGCCTACTTTGACGAGGTAAAGAATGACAAGTGACTGAGGCTGGTATCTCATGGACCCCTTAGTGGGATCCCATCCTGTAAACACAAGGACACTTTGTGCAGCTGGTAGCACACGTATGTTTGTTTTTGTTTTTTGTTTTCATTTCCTGTGTCTGAGCCTGTTTGTCTTGTATATTGTTCTATATTGTTCTATAATTGAAAATAAAATATATATAATAAATATATATTTATATATGTATATATATATATAAAAACGTCCTGAGTCCTGAGAACTTCATCAAGCTGTGGTCTGTGAAAAGTAAATGGTGGAACATGTTATTTCTCCTTCTTTTCCACTTTTTATTCTTATGGATTGAATTGAATTATACAGTATCTAGCCTAACCATGGGGAGAATGGTCTGGCATCTCGAGACCTGAAACCTTCTGACATCAAAATGTAACCTTATTCTATTATATTATTGCATGAAATTATATCTAGAAAAGATTATTTTAAACAAGTCTTAATAGTGATAGCCAAATATAACAAGTTAGACCTGATAATGATATGATATTGATAATGATCAACTGCATACATGGACTGAATGTTATGTATATGATAGCCTATATATAATGTCCATGCTATAGCTATACCTCTCCCCTCTGCATTATAGGCCTCTATTGGTCACTCATAAAACAGATATTTAAAAACGGTTCTATCTTCTATCTTCTTACTTTTTTTTTTTTTTTTTTACAGCTAGATCATTCCATTGCAATGATTTTAAAAAATATTCCAAAAGGCGGGTTTGGATTTTTCTATTTATTTGCTGAAACATCTCCCGTTATCAGTGCACTGATTCATAACTTTATGGCATCAAATATTGATCAGCACTGGGACTCATAAACACATCTTCAGAGGGACGCCATGGTTTCACGCTATATCACAAACATTTTAAAGCATCAGATGCACTGCCTGTCATAGCATGTCATTTTTGGTGTGTTAATAATGTATCTTCGTTTCTCCGGTAGACATACTTTGGCACTCATAGCACATCAATAGGTAAATAACGCAGATAGGGAAATAACGCAGATGATGCGGCCAACCTGCAGAAAATCCATTTCTTCATTTCTATTTTTTATTTTTTTACAAAACATGAATTTCCTTATGCATTTGAAGACAGCTAGCTATAAGTTGCCTATAGTTACCTTTATCATATAGCCTATACACAATCTCTGAAAACAAATCGCTTTGCTGCACAGCGCTCCTCAGATTGTCCTAATTAAGAGCTGTCTAATTAAATTACTGTCTTCAGCTAACCAATGGCGATACTTGTTTCATTAGCAATGCAGAGAGAGTGATGGAGAGAAAATCCTTCCTGATTGCAGGATGGTGTCAATTGGCTAATTTGCTGCTTTCGACAAAGTAGGCTATCTCAAACCATAGCAATGCGTTTGCACACCATTAGATTAAAGCTTATGATATAGGTTGGGCTAATAAGGGTTTGCTATATGCAGGTCGAGAATTGCATCTCTCCAGCGAGTGATCTCTCCAGGAAATGTATGAATGTGGGCAGTGGCTTTCCAAGCTCCGATGCATCTGAGCTCTCGCTGCAGGACCATCCTATTATATCTGCAAGTGACAACCTGGAGAGAAGTTCACCTCTGAAAAAAAACTCTGGGGAGATGACGAATCAGTCAGAGGCAGACAATTTCCCCGACTCCAAGGACGCATCAGGGGACGTCCAGAGGGGCAAACTCTCTCCTGATCTGCACGGAGTCTCTGACATCCGTCATAATTTCGATGGATCTGCAGGAGAAAGGTGTATCTTTTCTCCATCTAGCCAGCCACAGTCCATCTCAGCAGCTCCAAGTGCCATGTTCCCTTACCCGAGTCAACATGGAGCAGCGCATCCGGCTTTTTCTATTGGAAGTCCCGGTCGTTATATGGCCCACCACCCGGTCATAGCTAATGGAGCTTACAACAGCCTTCTGACCAACACTTCTCCGCAAGGCTACCCAGCAGCGGCCTATCCTTACGCGCAACAGTATGGGCACACTTACCAAGGAGCGGCTTTTTACCAGTTCTCCTCGGCGCAAGCTGGACTGGTCCCGGGCAAAGCGCAGGTGTATCTGTGCAACAGGGCCCTGTGGCTCAAGTTTCACAGACATCAGACAGAGATGATCATCACAAAGCAAGGGCGGTAAGTGTCCATATGCGCATCTATCAAACGCGTGCGTAAAGTAGAGTTTGTTCTGCTATGTGACAACGTTTTTATCAAAAGTTAATCTTGTAACGCTTCATTAGTGTCAAATAATAATAATAAAAATAAAAAGGGCGTTTGTTATAGGCTATTACACTGCTTAGACAATTATGTTGAGAGAGGGAATCAAATTTTTATTTTCTGCCGTCAAAACAAATACACCATCTATTATGATAGGGTATACATTACTGATTAATAAAATAACATATTTGAAATGTGCTTTCATTACTTTCCAGACGAATGTTCCCCTTTTTAAGCTTCAACATTTCTGGCCTTGACCCTACCGCTTACTACAATATATTTGTGGATGTAATACTTGCTGATCCAAATCACTGGCGATTTCAAGGAGGCAAGTGGGTGCCATGTGGAAAAGCAGACACAAATGTAACAGGTATTAAAATGTAAACATTACATAATTAATAGCCTTCAAACCTGCGGGTTTCAAGATGTTTCTGTTTTTTAGTTGTTGTGTGACGATGTGGTTAGACGTTTTAGAAGAAGAAAAAAGAGAAAAGAAAAACCCCTGCACAATAATTTCTCTGTAATGTTTAACCATGTATATTAGATTTTATTAATCGGTTCTCCACATATTCTCATTTCTCTATAGGAAATAGAGTGTACATGCACCCGGACTCACCAAATACCGGTGCGCACTGGATGCGTCAAGAAATATCATTTGGAAAGCTGAAGCTTACAAACAATAAAGGTGCCTCCAACAACACGGGACAGGTATAGTGCAACAACAATTTCGAATGTTTCACTCAGAGTTTATAGTATTTTCTGATAATATTTTGTAATATAAACTGAAAAAGCCTATTTCACCCATTATATTGTTGATTACGCATTACTATTTATATGGTTGTCCGAGAATTATGATCGTGCTGGTTTTATAATTTATAAAACAAAAGCTTGGCCTGGATTAGTTTATCATCCACAAGTCAAAGTTTGAATGTGATTTCTGAGATGCGTCCCCCCCCCCCCCACACACACACACACCCCAGATGGTGGTCCTCCAGTCTCTCCACAAGTACCAGCCCAGGCTGCATGTGGTTGAAGTAAACGAGGATGGGACAGAGGACACGAGCCAGCCAGGAAGAGTGCAGACGTACACCTTCACAGAAACACAATTCATCGCCGTCACAGCTTACCAGAATACCGATGTAAGACCATTTACCATTTGACATATACTGCAGAAAATGTAAAAAATCCTGTAGCTATATAGTCTCCAGTCTTAATAGTCTCAGAAGTTCAGAACAAGAGACAATCCCAGCCTATTGGGTGAGATAATTCAGCAATTTTCTAGAAATAAGTGTCAGTTATCTAAAATTGTCATTCATTCTCTTCTGGCAGAATGGTGTGGATCACAGGAAAAGGCACAGAGAAAATTCTTGAAACATTTGCAGAATTTAGCACTCATTTTAATAAAAAATAAAAAATAAAGGACTCTATATAGATAGCAAATGGTCAGGATTGTCATTTTCTGTAGTGTGCTGAGCTCCAAACACAAACCTCGCTCTAAAATCACATTATTTTTTCCCACAGATTACGCAACTGAAAATCGACCACAATCCATTTGCTAAAGGATTTCGGGACAACTATGACACGTAAGAGATTGTTTATCTTGTGATAATTCTTGGTGGACTTTCCTTCGATATTAATCTAAATTATATTATGTGTATTATTCAATAAGGCAATTTAAAGCAGGAAACTGTTTTTGAAATGCCCAAAGTAAAAATCATGTTATTTTATTAATTTATTAATAAAACAACTAGGCCTAATACCCCATCCCCTTATCACTGCTGAATAATCATTATAGCCTAACAGGTGGGAATTTCAGGAGGCATAGAGATAGGTGTATGGGCTCATATAAACAACATAGGGGATATTCAAATTATAGATATTTCTTTAAATTGTCATAACATCATGGGCCGAATATTGTAATATCAAAGCTGTTTATCACTCATATTGCAGGGTTTAATTGATGACGGCATTCCATTATTTGGGCCTGTTCCTGCTTTTATTTGACAGTATAGGCTATCTGCCGAAATTTCCATTATAACGAGCCATTTAATTTAGGGTTGGATAATGAATTTTGCTTGCTTTAAAACAATGGAAAAAAATCTGTCAATGCAGCGAGATTATTTGTTTGCAATACAATTAGCCCTACACCTTTTTCGATATTTAAAGTGGAAGTAAGAAATAATCACAATTTCCCTAAGAAATTCTTGCAACAAGGAAATGATCTCACGATTGAATCTGATTGAAATGGGCTATTGTATTTGCCTTTTTAGTGAACTGCATATACGTTTGCAAATTCTCAGTTTTCTCTCCATCATTTCAGTGTCTACACAGGTTGCGACATCGACCGCCTAACGCCATCACCTTGT
The DNA here is from genome assembly GCF_964638095.1 of Poromitra crassiceps. Classification (NCBI taxonomy): domain Eukaryota; kingdom Metazoa; phylum Chordata; class Actinopteri; order Beryciformes; family Melamphaidae; genus Poromitra; species Poromitra crassiceps. The sequence goes on from NC_139629.1 coordinate 4,437,199, forward strand.
GACTCCCCGCGCTCACAGATCATGCCGGGGGCGAGATATGCCATGTCCAGCTCTTTCTTGCAGGACCAATTTGTCAGCACTTACGCCAAATCTCGCTTTCACCCTGGCGCGGGGACCGGCCCTGGCACGGAGCGCAGCGTCCCACTCGGCAACAGCTTGCTCTCCCCGCAGCAAGTCGAGGAGTCCACTGTGGCCTCCCCCCCGCAGCGATGGTTCGTCACCCCTGCCAACAATCGACTGGACTTCGCCGCCTCGGCATACGACGCCGCCGATTTCGCCGGTAACGCGGCCACCTTGCTGTCCTACGCAGCTGCGGGAGTGAAGGCGCTTCCCCTGCCGGCCGCGGGCTGCTCCAACCGGCCTCTTGGCTATTACGCAGACCCGTCGGGCTGGGGAGGACGCACGCCGCCGCAGTACTGTGGTGTCAACAGTAAAGCCAGCTCGGTCTTTCCCTGCTGGCCCGCTTCGAACTCCGTGGCCGGCGGCAGAGCGGGCACCAGCTACCTGGCCGAGGATGGAGACGCCCTGCCCCCCACGGAGAGGTCCCCGATCGGCGGCTCGGAGGAGACCAAGCCCAAAGACCTGTCAGAGTCGAGCTGGATAGAGACGCCATCCTCCATCAAGTCCATCGATTCCAGCGATTCTGGTATCTTTGAACAAGCCAAAAGGAGACGAATCTCGCCGTCTGCCACGCCGGTTTCCCCGCTCAAAACTGAGATGTCGAGGGAGTGTGAGAAGAATTGCGCAAAGGACATTGGTTACTATAGTTTCTATCCTCATAGTTAAAGAAATGGCGTGAAACTATCTATCTATCTATCTATCTATCTATCTATCTATCTATCTATCTATCTATCTATCAAAAATGGGACTATCATCATAATGGCCAAAGTGTAAATTCTTCCATTGATTTATCAATTCTGGAATGGGGTTGGGTGGTGGTTTTGGATCCATACTATACTTTCTAGTCAGAAAACATTCTGTAATTATGAATATAATGTACATAATACTTTTGATGATAGTGACTGGATGTACTACACAACTGGACTGAATTAATTGATAAGTAGATCTATATGACTTCTGTTTAGCCTAAAATGTTAGTAAAATATATTGAGTCTATTGTGTCCTCATGTAGCATACTAATAATTTTGGTCAGTGAAAAACTGTAGGCTATTTTATCACAGTTGTAGGCTACCCAAATGTAAGATTTGATGTAATAACATGCATTCATTTATTTTTTACATCCATTCATTATAATAGATGTTTTGTAAATAATTGAGCAATGTTGATAATGTAGACTTTTAGGATAATTTTTATTTGAATTATTATTGTTATTTTTCATAGCCTTCTATGCTGTTTGTGACAACTTCTGTATCAATGTGATGGAAACATAATAAAAGATGTTAGCATCAGGGCGTTGCCCTGAGAATATCGTTATTCAATATCATAAGAAGAAATGATTTGCATCTGTTGACTTAACTTTTACTGCATGGCCATTTCTTCATAAGCAGCTCACAGGAGCGTCTTCAGCTTCAGCAGCTGATGGTTCAAACAGGGCGGGTCAGTGCGCTCCAAAAACGGATCCAGGAATCCCCAGGCGTCCTGGACATAGTTCCCAATTAAATTCACATAAATTATACCAATTAGAGGATGTGTGTAATGAATCGTGTTTTTCACCACTGTAATCTCCCCACATGCATGTAGTGTAAACGTTTATCAAGAACAACATGAATGTAATCTTATCAAATTGGAGTGTTGATCCGGGCTGTGTAAAAAAATAAAAGAAACGGAAAAAGACCCCTCTGCTTAACAAAATACAGGGATTAATTCTGACATAAACTAGGCCGACACAAAACATAATTTCGTAATTTGGTTGGTTATTATTATTCATTTTGGGTATAGGCTACATATCCTACAGGGTAACGGGGCGCGGGCTGTAGGCTATTCTAAAGCAATGTTAATTCCCTTCTACGTAATTGCTACAGGTTAGGGGTGCAGGCTGTATTCATGTTAATTCCTACATAGGCTACATTGTTAGTAAAAAAAAAATAGCCTAATAAATTGTTACAACTGCCCAGCTGCTGCCAGGTCTGCAGGCCTGGTTACTCTCCAAGGTGCTGAAACCACGTCCTGTGTACGGCGGGTTTTGAGAACTGTCCGCGGCGCCGTCCACCGCGGGCAGAATCGGTTATCTACCACTACTAGCCTACTACTTACAAAATGTAGCCGGTGGCCTTTACTATGGGGTGCGTGCAGGTGCGCACGACTGTCACTGCGTGTAAAAGCAGGGTGTGTAGTTAATTAGCCTATCACCGGGTGTGTGTGTTCGTGCGCGTGTGTACGCTTTGCGAATGTGCATGCATGGCATGTGTGTGCAAGCTTGTGTGCAGCTTAAATTCTCAGTCAGTATGACCTTCTCAAAGATAAACGCAAGATGGCGATAGAGACCTTATAGGCAATACAGCCTCAAAGTGATCTGACTCGGTTAGCTCATGCCTTTACAGTCTGTAATCCTTGAGCTCCAGCTTTTTGCGCTCGCTGAGTTTCACAGAGTGTTTATCCAGACAGGAATGGGGCGAGATTGAGGCCTAATGCATCTGGTAAACACAGCTGCTGCATTCATTTCAAGTCAACATCAGGGCCATAAGCAGCACAAGAGGTTGTCTGTAAAGCAGTCACTAGGCTACTATAGGAAGATGATAGAATGACTGACCTAACCAGTGACTGCCACACTCCTGCATGCAATTTCCCGGTTCAATTAATAATCAGGCTCATTTATGTGGTAATTGGCATTGACCATTGATGGTTGGATTGGAGGGGTGTCCCAGTTGGACTGTGATTGATAAGGTGCATGGTAATTGCCTGCAGCAGGTGTGGGCACTTGTCTCCCAAACTGACAATGGCTGGGTTTCTCAAAAGCTTCTTAGCGCTAAGAAGCTCATTTTAACCTTCTTAAGGTCCCCTTAGCGCTAAGAAGCTTTTGGGAAACGCATGCCTTCGTAAGGAAAGATCATCTTACGCTAAGAAGCAATTGGGAAACGCGTTGGCTTCTTACAGGAGCCTTAAGAAGGGTTAAAGAAGCTTCTTAGCGCTAAGAAGCTTTTGGGAAACGCATGACTTCGTAACGAAAGATCATCTTACGCTAAGAAGCAATTGGGAAACGCGTTTGCTTCTTAAGGGGGCCTTAAGAAGGGTTAAAGAAGCTTCTTAGCGCTAAGAAGCTTTTGGGAAACCCAGCCAATATAGGGTTAGGGGTTAGGGTTAGGGTTAGGGTTTTTCCCCTTTTCCTTTCTTTCATGCACCTTTTAGTGTTTAAAATTGGGGAACACTTGAAAATCTCTCCTCTGTAATATGGTCACTTGTGTTTTAAATGTTTTTTTAAATGAGTTGTATAAATGGTTGGACATAAATGGTTGCGCCAACGTTGGCACTAGGTTGGCAAAGTAGGCTCTGATGAGCAGCATTATGGTTGGACATTTAAATGGTTGGCACTAGGTTGGACACATGGGTGAAAGTAGACCGGTGCGAATGAATGTGGAGAATCAACAGATTCAGATGAAGAGTAGCGGCCTTAATCAATGTAAAGGTGCAAATTCAGTTTAGATCCATGTTAAATTCCTTGTTACCCTTGTTACATTGTTAAATACCTTGTACTGCCATAAAATGGATATTGATGTACAAGTGATCAATAAACACCTTTATCAATTAATTAAATTGTGGATTCATTCAGACATTTCTGACCTGAGAAATTACTGACCAAAGAGAGCAAAGGTTTGTTTCTCATGAACCACAAATGTTGACCTTTTTGACCTCTGAGATGACCTCTGTGTACTTACATGCTGTTTTACTGTTTATAACTCAACTCAGCCTAAGCAGAGCTTTCATTAGAGCCTATAATATGAAGGCTCTACTACAATTGTGAAAAATCAAACTTTTTGAGCTGCAAATTGGCACCCATCTTGGATTTGAAGGTCAAAAATAGGTCAACTCATCAAAATGACATCAACTATGAATCCTTCAACCCAAAAGTCCCAGAAATCATGTACTTTGCAGCCTTGTAGGCCAAACCATTGAAAAGTTAAATTCCAACATAGCTGATGGTAGCCATTTTGGATTTAGGGCTCTCAAAAAGTTGCCCACATTTTCGCGAAAGGTGCGAGAGCTTAAAAAAAAAACTTTATAGAAAACAAATCCACTGAGAAACGAACCTCTGCTCTCCGCGGTCACGGAATCACACGCAATGACACCACTAGTAGGCTATGTGAGTACTTAAAGAGCATGGTGCAGGTTAGACACTACTTTGCATTAATATGTTGGACTTTTATGTAGCAATTAGGAAACTCTTTTGTTTCCCCCCCACACTTAGCTGCATCTAGACTGGTTTTTGTGAAGCATCTGGCACGCGCACATAAAAACCCGCAAATCTAGCAATAACACCTGTGACGATTTTAATACACAATAATCAATAAATGTTCCCTCGGATCATTACCTCCGTACTCCAGCGTCTGTCCCAGTCTGTCCGTCCATCGAGAGGCGGCTCGCTGTAGTACATCATCTCCACTCTGCAGCTAAAAGTTCTCCACCCCTCTGGAGCTGAAACTGCTCTCCTGAGCTCCAGCGAGTGGCACTTGCGTCCGTCTCAGACGATAAAGTTATTCACCTGAGACAATTCTGCTGAGATGGTTGGTCCGCTGTGCTCTCCAAAATGATATTCCCAAATAGGCATTATTTTGAAAAACCGATTGCATATTGGGGGTCAACTAGTTACATTTGACTACCGAAACTATTACAACTTCATAAAGTGCCAGACAGTATATAGCCCAAACAAACAGAAAATAAATAGTTGCCTTGGGGGGCGGAAATGGCAGGGCGGAGTTGTCTCAGCTCCTTCAGTGCCGAAATGCATTCTGGGCAGTGTTGAATTATCGTACCAGAGGGTCAAAATGATCATTGTTGGAGGTAAATTATCATACAAATATGATAATTATCGTCTGGTGTTTTGGAAAGTTTTCTGCTGTACACATTGAGTGCGTTTACATGCACACCAATAAACTGATAACTGTGAGTAATCAGTTTATGGCAATAATCTGATTACTGCGTTTACATGCACTTTAATAATCCAACAATAGGAAAAACCCGGGTTTACATGATTCAGTCAATTAGTCGGATTTCTCTCCAGAAGGCAGCGGTAATTCAACTTTTTACATGCAACTTGTACATGCGCAAATGTATAAACCCACAAGAAACCTGATACGCTGTATACATGCACTCAAAAGACAGGTTATTGGCCAAAAACCTAGGTGTGTTAATCTGTTTTCTCATAACCCGTTTATGACCATAAACGGATAAAGCTTATCAGTTTATGCTGTTTACATGACCACTTGAATAATCAGGTAACTCTAGAAATCCGCTAATAAACTGTTTATTGTCTGCATGTAAACGCACTCATTGACTGTATATTATTAGTATTACAGTAAGTAGGCTACAGTAGCCCAAGTGTCGTTTTGAACATGTGCATATGCTATGCCACCTTTTTCTCCATATTTCTGCCCTGGGGGCATGTTTTAATTTAGTTTTAGTTTTTTGGGGGGTATTTTCATAAGAATCTTAACTGTAAATTATTTTTTTTTTTTACCTGCACCACGCTCTTTAAGCTTTTAAAGCAAAGCAAAACCGGAGTCAATTCCTTCTGTGTATTTGGCCAATGAAGCTGATTCTAAAAGGCACAGGATTGGCCACCCCTGGCCACCCGCTAGAAACGCCCCTGGCTGGGATTTGAAGTGTGCCGCGTCAACATCAGAGGAGACGCGCGTGGGTTTATCAGAAGAGGGTCGCTAGCAGCGACCACATAAACATGCTCGCGCCACCATCAGACAGTGACTGCTGCACCTGAGGACCCGCTGCCTGCCTGCACACACTGGAGTCTGACCCAGTCTGACCCGCTGAAGATGGACACGAAGGACCAAGGTGCTCGGATAGAGCCGCTGCTGCCAACGGTAAAGAGCACTCCGTGTTATTTACAATACGGTATAGTTAATATCGGGTAGATCATTTTTCGAGGCGCAGTTCCAGACTCCAAACTTATATCAACAGGAAGTCTCTTAAAACAAACGCGTTTAGCTGCCGCAATTTTCAAACGCTTCCGCCTACTATATGGTGCATTCACAGAATGCAGTAGTCAGGCTTGATAGACAGAGACTAACTAATCAACAGGTAACATTATTATGTGTGGAAAACGGTGTTTAAAATGGCGATACAGTCTGAGGTGAGGACAGGTCATCTTTCCAATGTGACAAATAGCTTTGAGCAGTTTTACTAACTCACCTGTAGAGCTCTTTAGTGACACAATGGCTTGTCTCCTCAACAAAAAGTAAGCTAATGCACGTAATCGTATAGTGTGAATGTCTGGACACTCACGAAGGTAAATTGGCTAAAATGAAGTGAAACATAGGCTAGGCTATATGACCAGAAGGCTTTCTTCGTCTTGTTCTTCTTCTATCTTGTTTCAGTAAAATGCTGCACGCCACGTGTCATCAGTTGATGTGGGGTAGGGATGAGGGGGGGGGGGGGGGGGGGGGGGGGGGGCAGGGCCGGCCTGTGCATTTCTGAAGTTCTGGGGGACAACAAATTATGCCCCCCCCCTTCATAGTATTCCCATGATGTCATAAGCATTTTCCTACCAATATGAGATGACGCTACAGTAGACTCATTGGCTGTTTGTGTCATTTGATTGTAATCACATGTTAATTGATTACAACCACCTGTTATTTTCCTACCAAGATGGCTGTTTGGTGATGTAACAGAATACTATCAATTGAGAGCCCAAGTGAACAGTCATTTCTTGCTTCAGCAGCACTGTACCAGAGATTTTCATCCGCCATTTATTTTCTCATAGACATTTCATAAAATGCTTATAAAAGTTTTGGTCCGAGTGAAATGTTCTATGGTCTCTCTCGATTCTAAATATAGCTGAACCGTTCGGTTTGACCAAGTAAAACTATTTTTTACAAGCATTTTATGAACACATTTTCAGCGTGTAGGTTGCTAGCTTGCTAGCTATGTGTTGTTGTTTCGGAGCTTGCAGGGAGCGGAAAGGGATGGGATTTCGCCCGGGGCGTGGTAGGTCTTTCCCCCGGGGCGTGGTAGGGCTTTCCCCCGGGTCGTGGTAAGTCTTTCCCCCGGGGCGTGGTAGGTCTTTCCCCCGGGGCGTGGTAGGTCTTTCCCCCGGGGCGTGGTAGGTCTTTCCCCCCGGGCGTGGTAGGGCTTTCCCCCGGGTCGTGGTAAGTCTTTCCCCCGGGGCGTGGTAGGGCTTTCCCCCAGGGCGTGGTAGGGCTTTCCCCCGGGGCGTGGTAGGTCTTCCCCCTGGGGCGTGGTAGGGCTTTCCCCCGGGGCGTGGTAGGTCTTTCCCCCGGGTCGTGGTAGGTCTTTCCCCCCTCAGTTCAATTTTCTGCCCCCTCACTTTAAGTTTGATCAGTTGAAGGAGGAGGCTGCAACTCTACTGAGTATGGTAAGATAATTTAGCTGATTTATTTTTCTGTTGCTTTGGCTGCATGGCAGACAGACAGACAGACAGACAGAAACAGATGCGTTGAGGCTGTTTGCATAGGGCCGTGTGGCACTGTCCGCGGTGCTGAAATGGAGTGGAAGAGAGATAGACACTTCACTTTGGTTCAATCAGCCTGCTTTTCATGGTTGTGAATAGACCCTTCTCACGGGGGCCATTTTGTGTCGAAAAGGCAGGGTAAACACAGGTGCAAGCAAAAATCACTAATGAGGGTTTACGACTTCCATGATTGGAATTTGGAAACCCTCATTATTGTTTCGCTTGCACCTCTGTTTATTCTGCCTTTTCGACACAAAATGGCCCCCGTGAAAAGGGTCTATTGAACTATTGTCCTGACCATGACCTCGGCCAATTGAATAACACCTCAGAAGTTTTCATCTGAACTAGAAGAAAAACTTTGGAATCTCAGCAAGGCTTTCTTAGGAAATGTTTTGAATTGTGTTGGAAGTTCACAATACTGTACAGAGTACACTGGATGCAGAAATACTCATGAACCCGTTTACCAGGCTGTTCAACTAAAGTGGTAATTTATTTGTCTTTCAGGTCCGCCTTCCTTTCTCATCTGGGCATAGAGGTTTGGTGAGTTGTTTGATATTACCTGGATTTTACGGCTTGTATGACCACAGTAAAACCCGCAATCTGTTAGGCTCAACTTACTGAAAGTGGATCAAGATGATACATTTTTCTTAGATCCAGTTCTAAAGAGTGCGGGGGATCAGGGTTTAAGCAGACTCAATGGTCAAGCTGCAGCTACTAACTGGAAATACCTCCAGAGTGCTGAAGGGGATTTGATGCAGTATATAGACCATGGTGATGACAAGCTTTTAGTGACAGACATGGGGAAATGTTCTTTACTTAAGTAGAAGTTCAAGATTCAAGATTCAAGATTTTTTATTGTCACTCCATGGTACAAGTATCACGTGTGAAATTCTTGTGCTGTGGACTCCGTTTACAACATAGTACAAATATAACAGGGCATATGAGTGCAAAAACAACAAAAGACACAACAAGCAATAAGGCAGTATAGTGATAGGACAAGTCACTTTACAGTACAGTACTTGTACAGTTACTTGTGTAAAAAAGACTGGTAAAAGCAGAACTATTGGTTCAACTTGTTTACTCAAGCAAAAGTTAAAAAAAAAAGTACAGGCTCTGAAATGTAATAAAGTATCAAAGTAAAAAAGTATTTCTACTGGCTATTTCTGGGCAAAGCTAACTGAAACTGACAAGACTATACTTTGATTAATAATTTGTGTGATATGGTTTTTCCACGCAAAAAGTGTGCGTAATGCGTGGAAGCTGGGAGCGCGCGAGACAAGAGACAAACAACATTACATTGTTTTTGTCTGTCGTGCATTCAAACTAAAGTAATAGCCTGTTTTGAAAATGTAAGGAGTAGAAAGTACAGATATCTGTGTTAAAATGTAGGGAGTAAAAGTAAAAAGTTGTTCAGAAAATCAACACCCAGTAAAGTACAGATACACTAAGTACAGTAACATATTGAGGGGCACGGTGGCTCAGTGGTAGAGCTGTCGCCTCACAGTCAGAAGGTCCTGAGTTCGATTCTCACCTGGGACACTGTGGGCGCTGTGGTTGTGTTCCCCCCTGCCTACTGCCCAGGTGGGGTATCTCGTCGTAAGGGCCTTTCTGTCTGTGTGGAGTTTGCATGTTCTCCCCGTGCTCCCCCAGGGGGTTCCTCCGTATATAACCCCCCCACTAAAAACATGCAGAAGATCAGATCGTCATCGTCATCCGACCAGTGACGACAACATCCAAAGTTGGTCCCCGGGCGCTGTACGAGAAAGCGACCACTGCTCCTGGCCTGCCCCCTGGAGGAAAGGACAAGCCTGGATGGGTCAAATGCAGAGGACATATTTCACCGGCCACCGTCAGCATGAGTGTGTGTTGTGGCCGCATGCATGTGTTGTAGTGTGTTGTGTGACAATAAAGACGGGCTGCCGTCTGAAAATCGTTTTAAATCGTTTTAAATATTTGTACTTAGTTACTCCCCATCCCTTCATGGTGACAGAGGCAGCTTTTGGTCTTTGATAAGAAGCCAGGCACTGTTGTACTGTCACGTGTGCCAGGTGTGTGTAGATGCTCATTCACACATCGTAGCTGTTTGAAACAACAGCAGGAGAACGCTAATGCTTCCCCCAGGCAGGCGTGCTGTGAAGGAGGGGAGAGGACTTTGCACAGTGCCTGTCCTGACTGCACCCACAGCTCAGCTTCCAGACTCCACCAGCTGCACTCTGACTCAACATGGAGGACCAGGCCTTTCATTATTGCAATATGCCTGATTCAAGGCTTTGTCATGTTGGTTTAACTGCACTGCTGATGGAAAGTACTTCCTTTGCATTTCCATTTTCAAATTGCTGTGTGGTTGATATAGAGCAGGGTTTTTCAAAGTCTGAGGCTGTGCCCCCCCCCCCCCCAAAAAAAAATACTCAACAATTGAACCAAGATTGTCTGATATTACTGTTGACATAATACGTCAGACTACACCAAATACATAGAAAAGGTCTACCTGAAGGCATGTATTTCTTTCTGACTCCAAAAGTGGGGGAAAAAAACGATAAAATTCCCCAAAACTATCACTATTATTATTCTATGTGATGTTCTTTTGATAACTTATGTAATAACTAATGTAGTATTTTTTTCACTTCCCTTCCCTGAGCCTCCCCTGAAACTGTTTGGAGCCCCCCTGGGGAGGCCCGCCAACCACTTTGAAAACCCCTGATACAGAGAGCTGATACAGGCCTACACAGGTCATCATTTCAGAACATGTTGTGAATAGTGAACCTTCTTTCTGAGTGTCCCAAATGAGCATAACAGCTCGATGAGAGTTTGATAAAAGCTCTTGGATGCTGCAGACATGACTTCTGCCAAAATGAGGACTCGAGGCTGCAGTGCAAACCTCCTTAAATAGCAGCTCTTGTAAGATAGAGGTGGGAGATTACACTCACTGCATATGGTCATGTCCTAAGATAGAACGATACTGGTCAGACATAGTGCAGCAGTTGGGTGTCATTTTTGGTGTGGAGTTGGACCCGGACCCTGTCAGCCTTATTCTTGGTCTTCCCCATAAGAAACTCGTTTATAAACATCACAAACGGCTATTTAATTTATTAACTTTTGCTGCTAGAAAAAATATTATTTTATTTTGGATCAAAGACAAACCTCCAACAAAGAGGAACTGGCACCAGATAATTATGCAACTTATGCCTCTGGAGTTCATGACATGTATGCTGCACTCAACAACCGATGTCTTTTATAAAGTGTGGGAACCTAACCTAGCAGAGACACTGACTATTGGATACCTCAACCGAAGTGATATTGCCACCTGATTATTGCCTTTTGCCTTGTACATCTCATTTAATTTAATTTATTTTATTGTATTCTCATTCATTTGTCCATCCTTTCCTTTACTGTTGTCCACATCTATGTCTTTGCTAACTTGTGAAGTGTCTGAGCTGCCCTGTCTTTTTGTTTTTGTTTTTTGTCTTTGTCGTTGTCTTGTCTTGTAAAATTTTAAATTGAATAAAAATATTATTGAAAAAAAAATAGCAGCTCTGACAATTGACTGTGGGACTAATGTGTCCTCTAGTTTATAGCAGCAACATTTAAGGATTACAGTGCATATCCAGCTACAATACCAAGGCCCACTATTCACACACTCCTGCTGCATCTCTGTGTTGAGGTGTCAAACATTTGAACTGGTTCTGGTAACTGCAGTGTAGGGCTGGGTATCGCTAAAATAACCCAGTACCAAGTAGTATTGAAACTTCTCCAGCCAAACTACAGTATATACAAATTTGATCCTTTTACTACACAGATCTAGAAGAAATGACTATTTCTATGGTTTTGCTCCAATCAGCGCAAGCGTTCTTCGATTTAATGCACCATGTGATTGGCCCACTACCGCAGCAGCAACAACCCATACAGTCTGTGGTGGTGACGTTGTCACTATAGGTTTCACAATCTGTTATGGATTCCTCACTAACGTATACCTTAATTAGCATTATTATGATTAGAAAAAAAACGACAGTGACTGATCAGACAGCCTTAATGACATGTTCTGAGGTCGTTTGTAATCTGACAAAAGCTCTGCGTTTAGGATTATGTTATTTTTGCAATATTTGCTTTGTGGCGCTTCCTTGTTTAAATGCCCATGTGACCTTGTGACAGCATGAAACTCACACACATTATAATCCCATGTTTGTCTGAACTTCAGGTGGAGTAGAGCTACATTATAATCCGATGTTTGTCTGAACGTCAGGTGGAGTAGAGCTACATTATAATCACATGTTTGTCTGAACTTCAGGTGGAGTAGAGCTACATTCTAATCACATGTTTGTCTGAACTTCAGGTGGAGTAGAGCTACATTCTAATCACATGTTTGTCTGAACTTCAGGTGGAGTAGAGCTACATTATAATCACATGTTTGTCTGAACGTCAGGTGGAGTAGAGCTACATTATAATCACATGTTTGTCTGAACTTCAGGTGGAGTAGAGCTACATTATAATCACATGTTTGTCTGAACATCAGGTGGAGTAGAGCTACATTCTAATCACATGTTTGTCTGAACTTCAGGTGGAGTAGAGCTACATTATAATCACATGTTTGTCTGAACTTCAGGTGGAGTAGAGCTACATTATAATCACATGTTTGTCTGAACTTCAGGTGGAGTAGAGCCACATTATAATCACATGTTTGTCTGAATTTCAGGTGGAGTAGAGCCACATTATAATCACATGTTTGTCTGAACTTCAGGTGGAGTAGAGCTACATTATAATCACATGTTTGTCTGAACTTCAGGTGGAGTAGAGCTACATTATAATCACATGTTTGTGTGAACTTCAGGTGAAGTAGAGCTACATTATAATCACATGTTTGTCTGAACGTCAGGTGGAGTAGAGCTACATTATAATCACATGTTTGTCTGAACGTCAGGTGGAGTAGAGCTACATTATAATCACATGTTTGTCTGAACTTCAGGTGGAGTAGAGCTACATTATAATCACATGTTTGTCTGAACTTCAGGTGGAGTAGAGCTACATTATAATCACATGTTTGTCTGAACTTCAGGTGGAGTAGAGCTACATTATAATCACATGTTTGTCTGAACTTCAGGTGGAGTAGAGCCACATTATAATCACATGTTTGTCTGAACTTCAGGTGGAGTAGAGCCACATTATAATCACATGTTTGTCTGAACTTCAGGTGGAGTAGAGCCACATTATAATCACATGTTTGTCTGAACTTCAGGTGGAGTAGAGCCACATTATAATCACATGTTTGTCTGAATTTCAGGTGGAGTAGAGCCACATTATAATCACATGTTTGTCTGAACGTCAGGTGGAGCTGAGCTACATTATAATCACATGTTTGTCTGAACTTCAGGTGGAGTAGAGCTACATTATAATCACATGTTTGTCTGAACGTCAGGTGGAGTAGAGCTACATTATAATCACATGTTTGTCTGAACTTCAGGTGGAGTAGAGCTACATTATAATCACATGTTTGTCTGAACTTCAGGTGGAGTAGAGCTACATTATAATCACATGTTTGTCTGAATTTCAGGTGGAGTAGAGCCACATTATAATCACATGTTTGTCTGAACGTCAGGTGGAGCTGAGCTACATTATAATCACATGTTTGTCTGAACTTCAGGTGGAGTAGAGCTACATTATAATCACATGTTTGTCTGAACTTCAGGTGGAGTAGAGCTACATTATAATCACAATAAGTAACGTCATATAGCAGCTGATCATCATTAATGAAATCCACCAATGTGGAATCATGGCCTAATCTAATCCTCCACTTTATAGCAAGTGTAATATTGTAACCTTGGAAAAGCATTGTGGATGGTAGGAAGAAAGACAAATCACTGATTCAATATTTTTATGATTAGTAGTTTATTACATTTCATCAGGTATATGCCCACTTGGGGTAATATTTGCCCACAAAAGCAACATAATGGGGTAAATGTTACATTGTTAAGGAGGGGCTACATTACTTTACTCTCTCAACCACACTTGGAACGTCCCGGCGAAGAAACGTCTCGGGGCTGACCGACTGACTTCCCATTGTTGAAACACTTGGCGAGTGAGTGTTGAGCACCAGCGGCAGCAGTCTGGGTCTGGCTTAACTAGGCTTGCCTAGTCTTGTTTTTATTAACTCATTGAATGCCAAGGACGGACATGTTCGTCATTTCAAATAGTAACGTAGAGTGCCAAGGACGGACATGTTCGTCAATTGCGTTTTTTGACGGTGGGGCGTCGATCAAAGCCTTCTGCCTCTGATGTACAAATATTATAGCTATTGGATGTGTCTAACCTATTTTACAGAACCCTTAGGTGGCGACAGTGCTCTCCACATAACAGAAAGGCAAGGAAAAAACAAAGAAGAAGTCGTTATGGAAACGGAAATCGCATCGCATCCGTATGCATCGATATGCTGAAGCACGTTACTGCAGCTGTGCCTGCAGCAGCCAATCTGCTCCCACAATTGAGCCGCTCCGTGTCGGTTGCGACAGCACATCTGCACATCCACACCGTGGAGTTGTTATTATTCTCAACTGGAAGCATCGTTGCCGGTGACAAACACACGCGGAACGCTGTAAAAAAGCCTGGCTGTTCCGCACCCTTCACTGTGCGCACAGCAAACTCAGCAGAGAGCCACCACAGACAGGAGGAGGAGTGTGCAGTTGAGGCGAGGCGGGGCGGGGCGGGGCGGGGGGGGGGGGGGGGGGGGGGGCACGCAGAGCAGCACGCAACACCCAGACAGACCCAGGCAGCAGGACAGGATTGACAAACGCAAGCCAGAATATCCGATACCCACCAGCAGCAAATCAAAACCAGCAAGAAGCTGCAACCAGCAGCGCACGCAGGGGCCAGCGCTGCTGGTTGTAGCTAAAAATATTATTCTGCCAAACAAAATTCCCTGGCCTAAACTGTTTTATTGAAGGAAATTATTTTTGAGGTGTGACTACATTAGAAAAGATTAGCTTCAGAGTCAGTGATGTGCTTGAAATGATTAATTTCACAAAAGGCCAATTATCTCAGCTTCTAGAAAAAAATTGCTTTTTTTGGATGAATCAAGCTACCTTCTCCGGCTCATAACTAAAGAACGGAAAATGGGATCAATAAACTTTTTTTTGCAGATGATAGAATAGAGTCTCATCGTTCTTTGTGCGTGTTCAGTGTTTACATAGTAATATCACACAATATTCTGTGGGCCTCGAGAAATCACTGAAAACGCTCTGAAACTCTGGCACTGGGAGCGTCCGTTCTCCAAAAGTGGCTGGCACTCAATGAGTTAAAAGATTTTCAAGTAGTCATTCGCCGAATCGCCGTTTATGATTTCATGCATGCAAAGTCCTGTTGTTAACAAACAGCACAAGACTGAAAGTGAAACTGGCGTTCAGCCTTAGAAAGTTGCGTTGTCGCCCCGTTATGAAAAGCTTTCCGTGTTGACTAAGATGATCCTGTTTCCTCTCCGAGATGATGGGACTTGGGCAATTAGTTTCCATGGAAACTGTGTTATTCAGTTGGATAATGTGTTTGTTCATAAAGCCCACTCCTGTGAGGGAGCACCAGGTCAACGAGCACTGTTCAGCATGCCTGTGCTTTCACAGAAGACGAAGAATACATAGATACACAAGGAGGAGGTACATGTTGTACATGTACGTGTTGTTATGACTGCGCACTTGAATAGTCTTTTTCTAAAGGCAAAGGTGAGCAAATTCTGATTTACTCTACCAAGTTCCAACACTCTGTGTGTGTGTGTGTGTGTGTGTGTGTGTGTGTGTGTGTGTGTGTGTGTGTGTGTGTGTGTGTGTGTGTTTGTGCGTCTGTGTGCATGTGTGTGCGCGCCCACCTGTCTGTCTATGTGTTCCACAGAGGAACGAGGACGAGGCGGTGCTGGACAGAGGGGGGGCCCGCTCCCAGCTGAAAACCAACTTTGAGCAGGAAGATCTTGAAGGTATGCGGACAGACAGACAGACACTGATCATTAGAATGTACAGTAGGAAGGGCTTGCAAAGCGAGGCTATACTGTGGCCAAAGAGGATTGAACGCAAGATTTGGGGGACAGTGGGCACAGTGTCCCAGACCCAGAGAGAGATCTGCAGCATGCATGCATAACGTAGTGTATCAGCGTAAGAAGAACTCTCATGGGTCTGGCGTTGAGACTACAATGTCAGTTCTAGCAATGAAAGTTGTTTGCTGCGGCAGAGCCCACCTATGCTGCCCTCAGCAAGACGGCTTCGTCTTCACAGCTTTTCTCCAATATGTCCCACAAGAGAAGAGCAGAGTGGGAGGTAGAAACTGTGGGTGAGCTGCTTCTGCATCAGTCATTTCATAATCGCTGTAAAACAGGGACATACAAACCGTGGATCCAAACATATGATTGAAATATGTGCACATGTTGCACAGCTTTACTACAGACAGCTGCTTTCTGTACTTCTGCATGGACACAGTATGCATAGTATAGATGTCTTCTTTAGCGTTAAAGGAATCGAAAGCCACTATAGTGTGTTCAGCTAGCCAAACTAGCATGCTAGCTTGTGACTGTATGCACAGTTTAGTGTGGCTATTCAGGATCTTTCAGACTATAGTGTCTGTTGCATGCTTGCCTTGGCTAATAGTTCTGCAAGACTTGAGAACTTGCCTGACGACATTAGATGACAGTTAGAATAGCTGCATTTATAAGGTGCAATAAAACAAAACATTATTTGACTAATGGAAGGCCAAAGTATCAAGGCTGTGTGAAAACACAATGCCCATCAATTTATACTGTACTTAGGTTCCTCTTTGCAATTGCTCTCTAGGGCTAATGGCAAAAAAGACCCAACAAATAATGTAAAATTGGTCATTTCTGTCTTAATGAAAGTTATAGTACAGTCACTTTTAGGCTAATTTATTTACACTTCCTGAATCTCATCCACACAGTTCACACGGTTATATGAGTAATTAATAGCCACTCCTATGCTTCACACTGAAGCATAGTTAAAAAGGTGTCACAACTGTCGCCAAAAGACTCATTCTGAAGGAATGGAAGTCCTCCTCTTCACCTTATTTTCAGGTGTGGCTGATGATGGACATGGTCTCTGTTATTAGGGATGGGTGGGAGTACTCGGCTGGTGTCTCGTGGGCCCCTTGTGTGGGATCCCACATAGGCACCCTTATGCGGCTGATAGCACCATGTTATAAGCTGCTAACTCTCCCTCCTTTGTCAATCTTTCTGAGTGAACGTTGTTGTTGAAAAGACAACAGAATCAAACTTCATAACTAAAAAGCCTTATTTTTATGTAGTGTACACAATCTTGATCATCTTTTATTGCACAACCATAACAGCATCAGTAAGCATTATGTTCTTATATATTATCTGTATGAGCAATGCACTTCGTCGCTGTTAAAAATGGTCTCGCTCTAGCTAGCACAAATCCATGGAATATAATGGAAAGCTTAATGGAGTAGTGCAGGACAGTAATGGATAACCATGATTAGAATCATAATGATTGTCTGTAAAGCTTTTGAAACACACACACGCACACGCACACACACACACACACACACACACACACACACACACACACACACACACACACACACACACACACACACACACGCACACACACACACGCACACACACGCACGCACACACACACAGGATTTGACCATCCTCTTTTCTCTATGGGATGTGTCCCCAGGCCACAGGACCCTCTACATCGGGGTCCATGTCCCATTGGGCAACAGCAGGCACCGCAGCAGCAGGCACCGCACGCATCGTCATCATGGGCACAAACACAGGAAGAAGAGCAGGGGGCGGGACCTGGCCTTGGTGGAAAGGAGCGAGTCTCCTGTTTATGGTATTGGCCACAATCTCCTAATCCAGCCATTCCCAAATTTAAGAATGCCAACGGCCCACTTTGAAATCTGAACATCGCACTCAACCCATTCATCAAACTCTGATCAACACACGATGAAGTATTTCCCTATATATTTTGTATTTCACAAACAGAACATGTGAACGTGGGCATACGGCAATGCAGTGCAAATTAATAATCCATCCACATAGAAAAGTTGAAGCAAAATACCCAAAAGCCAGATTGCCAATATTTTCTTCCCCCAGAAGTAGGCGTATTTGGGTGCATATGAGATATTTATTGAGACAAACTGTGATGAGCATGAGCAACAGGAAAAAAAAAATCAATCCACAAGCTAATAATGCTATTTACATAAATGTCTCCATGCACAGACATTTGACATTATGTTAAATGAAGAATATTTAAATCCCATTGCTTTGTTTTATTGGGTCTGATTACTTTTTAAAGTCAAATATTTATTCATAAATATTCCATGGTAAATGGTAAATGGCCTGCATTTATATAGCGCTTTACAATCAGTAGGTACATTCATCCATTCATACACCGATGGCGGCAGGCTACCACGCAGGGTGCTGGCACACCATCAGGAGCAATTTGGGGTTCAGTGTCTTGCCCAAGGACACTTCGACATGCAGACTGGAGGAGGTGCGAATCAAACCACCGACCTCTTTTATCCAAAGTGATTAGTGGACGACCCGCTCTACCTGCTGAGCTACAGCCGCCCCATGGTAATTTAAATTTAAAATTAATTTAAAATGTAATTACAAAATTGAAAATTCTAAACTTTTTTAAATGTAAATGCATACCTGCCAAGGCTGTGAAAAATGCTACCTTTATCTGTAAAGGGGAGACTCGTGGGGTCAACCTGCGGGTCACAAGCTGCCCCTCAGGGGGTCACAAGTCTGTTTATGGAAAAAAAAGAAAAAAAAAGCATATTTCTACTATAAAAATGTATGTGTATGTATGTCTATTTTTTCTCTTTTAAATTTCTCTCTCATTTTGACCCCCCCCCCCTGGTGAAATAGTGAACTGTTTTCAGCCTTTCAGCCTCCTCTGATAATAAATCAAATGAAACCACCTGAAAAGGGAAAGTGTTTAACTTGTGAGAGAACCACTGACTTCTACTGTATTTGACCCATTGGATTTTGACCACTGTGTTCCCAGACACTCCCTCCCAGAGAGTGCAGTTCCTGCTGGGGACAGAGGATGATGATGAGGAGCACCTTCCTCATGACCTCTTCACAGAGCTGGATGAGATCTGCCTGAGGGATGGAGAGGACTCTGACTGGAGGGAAACCGCCAGGTGCTAGAGGCCGTCATGATCTTCACCCAGTGACATTACTGAAAGCTTTGATTGAATGGGCCCACCACGCCCACTTATGCTGGTTAGAGGCGTAGACGTGCTCAAATGTTTGCAATTATGCTAAGTTATGTTGTTGTGTTGTGTTGTGTTAAGTTATGTCATTGTTGTAATTGCTGGAGCATCTTACTTATCATCGCTGTCAGGCGGAAACCTTGTATCCTTGACTGTGGGACTCAAACCTCTCTCCTCTCCTGTCTGTTGTGACTGTGGGACTCAAAACCTCTCTCCTGTCTGTTGTGACTGTGGGACTCAAACCTCTCTCCTGTCTGTTGTGACTGGGACTCAAACCTCTCTCCTCTCCTGTCTGTTGTGACTGTGGGACTCAAACCTCTCTCCTGTCTGTTGCTCTGTTGTGACTGTGGGACTCAAACCTCTCTCCTGTCTGTTGCTCTGTTGTGACTGTGGGACTCAAACCTCTCTCCTGTCTGTTGCTCTGTTGTCACTGTGGGACTCATACCCCCGCTGCAGGTGGCTGAAGTTTGAGGAGGATGTGGAGGATGGAGGGGAGCGCTGGAGCAAGCCCTACGTAGCCACCCTGTCTCTACACAGCCTGTTTGAACTCCGCAGCTGCATTATGAACAGCACTGTGCTGTTGGACATGAGGGCTAATTCCATTGAAGAGATGGCAGGTAAATACTCTAGTGGAGACACAGGTAAATACTCTAGTGGAGACACAGAGATAAATACTCTAGTGGAGACACAGGTAAATACTCTAGTGGAGACACAGGTAAATACTCTAGTGGAGACACAGGTAAATAATATAGTGGAGACACAGGTAAATACTCTATTGGAGACACAGAGGTAAATACTCTAGTGGAGACAGAGGTAAATACTCTAGTGGAGACACAGAGGTAAATACTCTAGTGGAGACACAGGGGTAAATACTCTAGTGGAGACACAGAGGTAAATACTCTAGTGGAGACACAGAGGTAAATACTCTAGTGGAGACACATAGGTAAATACTCTAGTGGTGACACAGAGGTAAATACTCTAGTGGAGACACAGGTAAATACTCTAGTGGAGACACAGGTAAATACTCTAGTGGAGACACAGAGGTAAATACTCTAGTGTAGACACAGAGGTAAATACTCTAGTGGAGAAACAGAGGTAAATACTCTAGTGGAGACACAGGTAAATACTCTAGTGGAGACACAGAGGTAAATACTCTAGTGGAGACACAGGTAAATACTCTAGTGGAGACACAGGTAAATACTCTAGTGGAGACACAGGTAAATACTCTAGTGGAGACACAGGTAAATACTCTAGTGGAGACACAGAGGTAAATACTCTAGTGGAGACACAGGTAAATACTCTAGTGGAGACACAGGTAAATACTCTAGTGGAGACACAGGTAAATACTGTAGTGGAGACACAGGTAAATACTCCAGTGGAGACACAGGTAAATACTCTAGTGGAGACACAGGTAAATACTCTAGTGGAGACACAGGTAAATACTCTAGTGGAGACACAGAGGTAGATACTCTAGTGGAGACACAGAGGTAAATACTCTAGTGGAGACAGAGGTACATTAAATACTCTAGTGGAGACACAGGTAAATACTCTAGTGGAGACACAGAGGTAAATACTCTAGTGGAGACACAGAGGTAAATACTATAGTGGAGACACAGGTAAATACTCTAGTGGAGACACAGAGGTAAATACTCTAGTGGAGACACAGGTAAATACTCTAGTGGAGACACAGGTAAATACTCTAGTGGAGACACAGAGGTAAATACTCTAGTGGAGACAGGTAAATACTATAGTGGAGACACAGAGGTAAATACTCTAGTGGAGACACAGAGGTCTTATGCTCTTGGTTGCTTGTAGCTGTCAATCTTGGAATTTAAGCGTATTCTTCATTCGCAAGTCATTCTAAGTCAGTCTGGATAAAAGCTAGAGTCCTGAAATGTGGATGCAAACATCTTGTCTGCGTCTTCCTCAGACATGGTGTTGGACCAGCAGGAGTTGTACTCTCCACTGGGGGATGAGCTCAGGAAGAAAGTGCGCGAAACACTGCTGAAGCAGCACCATCACCAGAACCAGACGAAGCTGGCTGACATCGTCGTACGCTCCTTCACTGACATGAGCCGACGGGCGTCCGAGCTCCACCTGGACAAGAACGGTGAGGGAAGTGGAGGACTTTGATACACAACCCTCTTGGACTCCTTATTGCATCTGTGATCGTGTTGATGGTGATGTGTGTCTGTCTTATTCACCCACTGTCTTAACTTCATTGAACATTACAAGGTTAATGTCCTATCTTCTCATCTCCTCACGCCATGTCTGGTTCTGTGTGAATGTGCTTGTGTATCTTTATATCTTTGCATTTGTGTGTGCTGCTTGTGTGTTTATGTGCGTCCACATAGGTGTGTGTATGTGTTGTGTTTATTTGTGCGTATGCTCATGTGTAGGCAGGTTACCCATCTCTCTGTTCTAGCCTCATGCCCTCCCTTTGGGGCCCGTTCATGGCAGCTGGGTCTAAGAGTGAGAATCAGCTGCATCACACCCCTCTTGCCAGTCCTGTTCCTCCCATCTCTTCTTCATTCTTGACGCCATCCACCTCCAAGCCCTCTGCTGCCCCCTTGTCACAGCCAACACCTGCTGATTATCTGCGATATTCAGCCGCTGGAGAAGAAGGAACAAGAAAGAAATGTATAAAGTATCTTGTTTTTGCCAACCAATACACTGTAAAACTGTTGGAGAGGGTATCAGTTGTGTCAATACATGTGAATAGCAACTGAAAAAAAGGTTTTTGTACCTCAAGTTTCTGGTCAAGAAGTTGTACCGTTGTCGATAATGAAAAGGATAAATTACTTGTAGAGGAGCCACACATTCAGCTACACAGGAAGATGTTTCTGGAAGTTACGTTGGAAGCAGAAATGTATTTGTGAATCCAATTTGACAGGTATTTGACCTGGTGGTTGCTGCAGACAGGCAAACTGTAGTGAACAAGAACACTATTATCTCTACAAGTTTTCTCTACTTGTCGCAGTGTGAGATGCGAGAATCGTTGCATATAGTGAAGTGTAGTGTGTTGGTTGAAACAGCCCTCGTGCAGCAGTCTGACTTCTTCTACTCCAGCTCTCACACCAACACAGAACATGTCTCTCAGCTCTACTTGATGAAGGAACGGTCTATTTATAAAAAGACTCCAAATACATTTCCAGGATCACTTAAAGGGCTTAGACATGTCATCGTTTGAACAGCTTGGACTAGGAGGATGAGTTTAAAATAAAAAATATTCATGTTCAAAAGTACAGTCTATAAATATGTGAATATATTCACTGTTGATTTTCACAGCATTTCTTTTTACCTTTAAATTAAACGGTTTGGTTGGATTCTGGGCTAAATTTAGTTCAACCACGACCATGCTCATAATTGGAAACATTAATTGCCTTTTACATTGCCAAACATATTTCATAAGCTTCAAGTTTGCCAGCTTTCCACATGACAAAAGAAGTGCACACAGATAAGTGCACACAGAATGCATCACATGACAAAAGAAGTGCACACAGAATGCATCACATGACAAAAGAAGTGCACACAGAATGCATCACATGACAAAAGAAGTGCACACAGAATGCATCACATGACAAAAGTGCACACAGAATGCATCACATGACAAAAGAAGTGCACACACAGAATGCATCACATGACAAAAGAAGTGCACACACAGAATGCATCACATGACAAAAGTGCACACAGAATGCATCACATGACAAAAGTGCACACAGAATGCATCACATGACAAAAGTGCACACAGAATGCATCACATGACAAAGGAAGTGCACACAGAATGCATCACATGACAAAAGAAGTGCACACACAGAATGCATCACATGACAAAAGTGCACACAGAATGCATCACATGACAAAAGAAGTGCACACACAGAATGCATCACATGACAAAAGTGCACACAGAATGCATCACATGACAAAAGAAGTGCACACACAGAATGCATCACATGACAAAAGAAGTGCACACAGAATGCAATCAAACACTCTTTAGTGAATCATTTCCTGCTATACTAGATTCATGAGCGACACAGCATGGGCATGTTAAGTTCCCAGTGTGGAAAACCACAAGTTAATTTCAAAGCAGCAATCACTGATAAGCTCCACTTCATGCTTTTTCAACATATTAAACACTGTAATTAGTATTATTTCTTGACTCTCTGTTCAACGGATACAGAAACTGAATCCCTGGCTGCAATCCTGTCAGGCAGCTTGGGACGAGCAATCATGTTTTATCTGCCTGGGCTTTTTGAGACAACAACGTTGATGAAATTCCTGGTGGACAAGCTTCATTCACATTCACAACATCTTCCATTATAATCAGCGATGTCATCTTCACACTTCTGTCCTCTCTAGCCATACGCACTTATTAGTCCTTCAGTGCTCTGTGAATACATGAGGACACAGTAGATCACACACAGTTATGGAAATTGGAGTTTGAAGTTAGAGTTGTTCTTGCCTAAATGCATAGTTTTTAGGACAGTTTTATATATAAGTTGATCATCGCTCTCTTCTGTGAATTATCCAGGTCAGACGATGTTCTCCCAGTGTCAGTCAGCGGCTCCAGATGGAAAAGGGGACGTCGGTAGAGACAACAGTGCTGTGGACGTCAGCAAGGTAGGTATAGAGCACGCACAATGCCTCCCAATTGATTGTGCTCATGTGGAGTTGTACATAATGTGAACATGGCCTAAACGCTTAAAGCCGGCTACACACTGGGGCAACAGCAAAGAAGTTGCGGCAACGAAGGCAGACTATTGCATTGCCCGCCTTCGTTGGGGACAATAAGGCCATGTTCACATTACAGGCAAATCTGATTTGCTGATAAAGTCATTAATCATCATTATCTTGAATCGTTTCCCAAATCTGATTTGGGAGTGTGTCCGCACTGCCACAAATCTGATTCTCAAGTCGGATCTGTGTGTCCAGACCTAAACAGCCTATCTGCATGGGTTGCTATGGTAACGACGTGGGCGTCAGTAAATACGTACGTTGGTGACGTGGTTTTCCTGCGCAGAAGTATTTGATGACGAGTTGCGAGTGACGTTCAAATCAGATTTGGTGGATCTGCGCGTCCGCACTGAAGTCACATCAGTCAAAAGCAGATTGGAAACTACCTCCATATGTGGTTTGGGACAAGTGACACAAATCAGACTTGGAGCGTCCAGACTCATAAAAACCAATCTGGATAAAGTAATTAATAGGTCACTAAAGTTCACAAATCAGATTTGCTCTCCTAGTCTGAACATGGCCTAAGTTGCACTAGAACAAACCACAAAGACTACAGCCGACGGTCAACTAACACATACTTGCACCTGCGTGAGACCCTAGGACTGCGGATACAAACCAGAACGTTTTGTGCGTGCCCTCTCTTCTCATAGGTTGTTTTCATGTGACGTCACGTCAAGATGGATGACCGGGGTGAGACCATTCACCATTGGCTTGTTTGCAAACCAACCCTCTTGCATACTCGCTTTTCTCCATTCTCCATAGTAGCTCTGGGAGAGCTGCCACCCAGCAACGTCATCTTTCGGCGTTATCGGAATCACGTGGGTGGAAACAACCTATTCACTGCTTCGCTACCAGCTGACTAGCCAATCAACATGTATCGCCCGAAAAAGGCGCCAACAAGGCCGACTAGAACCAACGGTGCAGGACACACCGCAAAGACTAGGGGGCGACAGAAGCTCACCGACGGCCCAGACATTGCCGATTATCGGGTGTGTTTGTCAGGGATTTAACTGAAATAAATGTAATTTATTTTGTGTCCTTTTTCAGATAGACCTTCATTTCATGAAGAAGATCCCACTGGGGGCAGAGGCATGTAATGTGTTGGTGGGAGAGCTGGAGTTTCTAAACAAGCCAGTGGTGGCGTTTGTCCGCCTCTCCCCTGCGGTCCTGCTCAGCGGACTGGCTGAGGTCCCCATCGCCACAAGGTTACTGCACAACTTGACCTTATTCCAACCAAACACACTCAACATTTGACAAATGTCTCTTCGTATCGCTGCTTTGAACCATATCTGACTTACAGCTACAACTGAATCGGTTGTGATTCCATTTTGATTGTCAACAATGTACGAAAACATGAGGATCATGACCCGCAATATAGCCAAAAAAAAGCTATTTTTCACAAGGAAGAAAAAAAACATTCCCAATTTAACATAGTGTAATAGTAATAACAACATTAATAACCAGTAAAATAACATATTTTGCTGGTCCAAAGTACCTAAGGTTACAGGTTATTTTTGGGTACCCACTAAATCCATTTATGGAAAAAAAGAAGAAAATTGACACATTTGGAGATAAGAGGTTTCCGCCCAACTTGACTGTTCTAAATTTAGACTTGAAACTTGACCTTAATGACATCGACTTGACATGGACTTGAGACTTATAATATATCGCAATATCGGCGATATCGCAATATCACAATACTATCGTATCGTGACTCAAGTATCGTTTTAGTATCGTATCGTGGGCATCTGGTGATTCCCACCCCTACTGTCTTCTTCACTGACTTCTTTTTGCCTTCAGGTTCCTGTTCATCCTGTTAGGGCCGATGGGCAGAGGGCCTCAGTATCATGAGATTGGAAGGTCCATCGCAACACTTATGACAGATGAGGTACAAATCTATTACAAATATAACTATCATCAACACATTGTTAATAGGTAAACATGCTGTCAGTGTTTATTTATTAATTCATGTTTTGGAAAAGAGCACGTGCGTTCGTCTGAATGTCAACCAGATGTCATATTCAGATTCTCGCAGGTTGCATCACTTCTTAGCTTAAATTCCTGAAGTGACGGAACACTTCAACTCAAGGCTTTAACATACAGTACTTTTGGATCAAAATTGACATTCTACGATGGCCGACCTGGCAGCTCTGTGATAGCAGCTCCTCAAACCTAACTCTTTTTTATCAATTTCTAAACCACATTTTTACTCTATCTTTTAGATTCAGGTAGATTCATCTGTCTATTTTAATATAATAATCGTGTTTTAACGATCGGATGCTTCGATCGTAAGTTTTTAAGTGTTTTTAGTCTACCTGTCCTGGCCTGGTTCAGTTGGCGCCAGCCTCTAGCTCCTTAGCTAGCCGCGTTAGCGGTGGCATTAGCCATAACTCACAACAACAATCATCCATCGAGAGGAATCCACCTATTCTGCTTACCGGGAGGTTGATCCACCGCAGCAGGCCCAGTCTTTGGGCCTGTGCCGGTAAGTCCCGACCTGAACAGGACCTACGTGTCTACGTGTGTGCGTGTGTACTCGCAATCTCTACCTTCCGCTGTGGGCTACCGTTGTGTAGCCCTCGCGAGTAAGTGTCTCCCGGTGCCGCTGCCTGCTTGCTAATACCACAACAAACCCAGTCTTATCTAACGCTAGTCCCGTCATAAGTTCCTTTTACTGGCCATAGCTCTTTTCATCCCCAGCATCCACCACCACCATGACATCACATACCTCATCATCTGACTGCGACAGCTGTCTCCACCTGATCCACAAAGTGTCTGTGTTGGAAGGAAGAATCTCCGTGTTGTACCAGCTCAGAGATGAAGAGCTGGCCCTCGACTCCCTGTTCTCCGCCCGTCCTGGCCCCGGGGATGATTCAACAGACTCAATGATTCCGGCGGCCATCGGTTCCGCCATCTCAGCTGCTGACGAGCTCCCGTCCCTGGAGGCTGCTGACCACCGGGCCAAACTGGGGGAAAAGCGTAAGGCTCCGCCCCCGGTTAGTTCCACTCCTGCCCAGCGGGCGCCTTGGTCGCGGGTCGGTCAGGAAAAACATAGCCGGAACCCCCGTCCTTGCTCCAACCCATCCCCCGCCCCTCAGGTCACCACCAGCAATAAATTCTCCATCCTGGATATGCAGGAGTTCCCCTCACTGCATCACAATACTCCGCCTGTATCTCCGAAATCGCCAATTACTCCCCCCCCCCCAGCCATTTCCAATCTGACCGCCTCGGATGCAGAGCATCGCTTTCAACAATGTCCCCCCTCCTCGCGGATTGGTTCCACTATCATTAATTTCACCCCCCATCCTGCCCCCATTTCTCCTACTGGGGTGACTGATGCCGCTGCCAACTCTCCACCTGGCGCCAGCATCACCCAAGCGGCTGCTAAATCCACCTCTGGTCAGGGGGGGAAGCGACGGGCATCGTCGTCCTCCGCCCGCCGCAAAACGTTGAGGTTAGCGGTCATCAGCCGGTCTGGGGGGCTTCCTCAGCACCATTCAATTGAGCCCCCTCCCAAGCAAGTCACCAGTACCTCCTCATCTAATCACCCTCCTGTCCAGATTACCAGACCAAAATCCTCACCTCCATGTCCTCTCTTCCCCCCCACTACGTTAATCATTGGCGATTCAATAACAAGGGATATGCGCTTTTTTAACGCAGTCACACACACCCTCCCTGGTGCTACAGTCCCCGTCATCACAGACAAACTCCGAGTCCTCTTGCCCTCTCTCCCAGCCTCCATAACATCCATAATCGTCCACGTGGGGTCAAACGATGCATCCCGTCGTGAGTCTGTCCGCACCGAAAACGATTTCAACCTCCTACTTAATCTCTTAAAAGGCAGCGAAAAGTCCATCTTTGTTAGTGGCCCCATCCCCTGTTTTGGCCGCGGATGTGAGCGTTTCAGCCGCATCCTCCAGCTGCACACCTGGCTCAAATCCGAATGCGGATCGCGCAAATTGTCTTTCATTGATAATTTCAATCTATTCTGGGATCGTGCTTCTCTGTTTGGCAGAGACGGGATTCATCCGAACAAACGTGGCAGCCAAATGCTGCTTTGCAACGTCCAGCATGCGGTTCACTCTCTCCCACGCGCATGACTGTATTCAGAGCACCTCCAGCATTCTTCCTCACCTGCCTCATACCCGGTCAGTATTGTGCCCATCCCCTGCACCAGCTCCCCCTATTGCCCACCCCCGGTACCACAGCCTACAGCTCATCTCTCCCTCCAATCTGTAGCCATTTCACAGCATACCTCAGGTCCTTGTGTTCATGATCCCGACTTCCATGCTATCGTTGTCTTATCCCCCAGTGTTATGCGTCTTCCTCGACATGTTTCGAGACCAAGGGGCGTTACAGAGGATAATCTGAGACTCATCCCGGCAAATCCTGCTCCCTGTGCACCCAGGCCTGACATGTTACATGACTTGAATTCGCCACAGGAGTTTCGGGCTTCTTGTGGCTTGAAGCTCTTACATTTAAATATCAGGAGCCTTCTCCCCAAAATGGACTTAATTTCTGTTTTGGTTAATGACACCACCCCAGACATTCTTGTCATCTCAGAAACATGGTTGAGTAGCAAAGTTCTGGATTCTGATGTTGCCTTATCCGGTTTCAATCTCTTCAGAATTGATAGGAGGGCCAAAGGGGGCGGGGTCATTATTTATACTCGAGAACACTTAGTCACCTGCGCTCTCTCAGCCTCCTCCATCCCAAAATGTTTTGAGTGCATAGTACTGGATATCTGTGTAGGAGGCGACGCCCATATCGTTGTCACTGGCGTTTACCGCCCACCCTCTGCACCAAAATCAGCTCTAATCGACCTTGGGAATATGTTGTCTAACTTCGTCTCCTCTGAATTAGTAGTCTTGGGTGACTTGAATCTGGACTGGATCTCAGAGACCTCCACCAGTTTAAAACAGCTTTGCCTGGAATTAAACCTCTCTCAACTCATTCATCACCCCACACGACCAAACGTAAAAAACCCTTCGAAATCTACTTTGATTGATATCATATTAACCAACAGACCCCTCAAATACCCCCAGAGCGGCGTTTTCCCCCAGAGCATCAGTGATCACTGCCCCATAGCCTGTGTCAGGATATCAAAAATGTCCATACCCAAAGGCCATGTCACCAAAAAACGCAATTTCAAAGACTTCTCGGAACAGGGTTTTGTACATGATCTATTTCACTCAGACCTAAATCGATTATCCTTAATCCCCGACCCAGAATTAGCTTTGAAACATTTTTCTCATATTTTCACCACTATCACTGATAAACACGCCCCCTATAAAAACTTTAGAGTAAAAAATCGCACAAGTCCCTGGTTCACAGATGAAGTTTCATCTGCCTTGCGACTCCGAGATTCCGCCTGGTCCATTGCCAGATCCACCGGCACCCCGACAGATTGGTCATATTTTAGGAAGCTACGGAACAATTGCATCAGTACAATCAGGAAAGCCAAATCCAATTATTACTTAACCTCCCTCACTAACGCTCAAGGAAATACAGCCAGTTTTTGGAAAACCATTAAATCAATGAAAACCACGCCCACCTCCGCTCTCCCTCCTCAGATCAACGGTGAGAATGGAGTCATCTCGGACAAATCGCAGATATGTGATACATTTAATCAACATTTTGCATCTGCTAGTCATTTATTTGATAGGCATTCTGCCAGTTCTGCTCCCGTGACTCATACCCATGACCAAACGGGAATGCACGCGATCACACCACCCCCCTTCACCCTCATTGATAGTTTCTCATTTAGACAATTAGAAGTCCTCAAAACCCTCTCACATCTGAACATTAAGAAATCTAAAGGCGAGGATGACATAGCCCCATCTCTCCTACGCCTTAGTGCTCAGTTGATCTCCGCTCCGCTTGCCCACATCTTCAACTTGACATTCACTTCCGGTGAAATTCCATCTATCTGGAAAACTGCTCAGGTCACACCCCTGCTTAAAGGAGGTGACCCCAGTGACCTGGATAACTATCGTCCCATTTCTAGGCTGTGCTGCTTAGCCAAGGTTCTGGAAACCTTGGCGAATCAACAACTTCGGGACTACTTAGACACATATAATATCCTTCATCCCCATCAATCAGGGTTTAGACCCGGTCATAGCACCATTACCGCCACATCATTAGTTATAAACAATATTCTTAATTGCCTCGACAGCCGCCAGCATTGCGCTGCCCTATTCATTGACCTCTCCAAAGCCTTTGACACAGTGAACCATGGAATTTTATTAAATAAACTGTCCTCCATCGGCCTGGACGATCTTTCCATCAGGTGGTTCTCCAGCTACCTCTCTGGGAGAAAGCAGGCTGTTGTTGTCGGTAATAACAAATCCAGTCCTCTCTTAATTGACAATGGCGTCCCGCAACGATCTATCTCCGGCCCAATCCTTTTTACCCTATACATAAATAGTATTTACTCCCCCTCCGGTCATAGTTTTGTCCATTATTACGCCGACGATACAATTCTATATTGCTTCGGGCCCACTCCTGCACAGGCCGCTGCAAGTCTACAGACTGCTTTTGACACCTTCCAACGGTCTCTGCTTGACCTCAAACTAGTCCTAAATTCAAAGAAAACAAAATGGATGTCATTCTCAAGATCCCCTATTCCCAGCAACAACATTTACATCCGTACACTTCAGGGCGAACAGATAGATCAAGTTAATTCCTATAAATACCTCGGCATCTGGCTGGACTCAAAACTCTCCTTTCACACTCATATAGAATACCTTACAAAAAAGCTAAGAATAAAAATAGGTTTTCTGTATAGGAACAAATCCTGTTTCTCACTTTCTACTAGAAAATCTTTAGTACAGTCACTAATAATGTCGGTTTTCGATTATGGAGACATCTTATATATGCACGCCTCCCCCTCCATTTTGAAGCCGCTAGACGCAGTATATCATAGTGCTCTGCGTTTCATCACAGGTGACGGCTTTCGTACACATCATTGCACTTTATATAATAAGGTGGGTTGGCCCTCCCTGACGGTTTGAAGAGAGCAACACTGCTTATTGTTCATCTATAAAGCTCTAACCGGAAAGCTCCCCTTGTACCTGTCCTCACTCCTCACCCATATCAATATAAGTCATCAAACACGCTCACGTT
Organism: Poromitra crassiceps; assembly: GCF_964638095.1. Taxonomy (NCBI): domain Eukaryota; kingdom Metazoa; phylum Chordata; class Actinopteri; order Beryciformes; family Melamphaidae; genus Poromitra; species Poromitra crassiceps. Next base: position 4,467,887 of record NC_139629.1, read on the forward strand.
CTCACATCAGACTGTTTACTGTGAGGTCGGAGCAAGGCAAGACTGCCTTTTCTTATTATGCCCCAGACAAATGGAACAGTCTTCAGAACACATTGAAATTGGACCACTTTGTCTCCTTTGAAGCCTTCAAAGCGCTCTCACAGAGCACTCTGCAGGAGGAATGCTCGTGTTTTTGAGTGTGAATATTGTAATCTTGTCTGTCTGTAACTTCTGTATATGTTCTTTTGTAACAGGGCGCTCTTGGAAATGAGAGCTCGCTCTCAAGTGCTTCCCTGTATAAATAAAGGCTAAATAAAAAATAAATAAATAAAAAAAAATTAGTGGATAAGTCACTTCCTCCTTTTTGTCAGCGACTCAGGCTGCGATCTCTATCATCACTGACAAAAAGACTGGTGCCTGGTGTTGTGACACGGTTTCCTGGTTGAAAACGGTACTGCGTTTCCATGGATAGGTTAGGCAAGTCAAACAACTTGGCTAGGGTTATGGTTTGAGTTAGGGTTAAAGAATTGAACACGTCAGACACGGTGTGTCCACATGCGGGACATGAATCCGGCCCTCCCGTGTGAAAGGCAAGATACAGATTTCTCGTTTCTCTACATTTACCGTAACATACAGTACATACTACCGTAATATATTCAAACAGGACTGAATTCAGTCAATAATTTTTCCTCATTTCCAGGTTTTCCATGATGTTGCTTACAAAGCTAAGGACCGAAATGATCTGATTGCTGGGATTGATGAGTTCCTTGATCAAGTGACAGTCCTGCCTCCAGGGGAATGGGACCCGTCCATACGGATAGAGCCACCCAAAAATGTACCTTCTCAGGTTAGTTTGAACTCATCTTTCTTTCTGATGGCAACACTTTTTTTTAAAGATGAAATGTATCATTTCATCTTTAAAATGTATCATGAAATGTATCAGGTTTCCTAAACTCATGTGACTGTCCTAATTGGATTTCCACTTAAAGAAGAACCCAAGTGCTGTTCAATGTTTGTTGAACAGGAGAAGCGGAAGAAAAGCAGCGGTTTAGCTAACAGGTTAGCAGATGACGCAGAGGAAGAGGAGCATGGCGGCCATGGGGGTCCTGAGCTGCAGCGCACTGGAAGGTGAGGAAGTCAGAAAAGAAACAAGACTAGGCAAGCCTAGTTAAGCCAGACCCGGACTGCTGCCATTCAATTCAGTGTTCAACTACAAGTTGACATCAGAGCTAGCTCAAGGTTCAGTTCACATAGCTTAAAATTAACTAGTTCACGTTCATAGTTCACAATTTTCAATCTTGAACTAAGTTCACAGTCCCAAAGAATTAACAGTACACCGTAATTTTATTTGTATTTTTATGAGCTGCTCTGAGCTATTATTTTTTAATAGAATCACCAATATTGCAGATGATCACCGCAATTATTATAAATCACTGATCATCCATAAAAACCTGATGTGTGAATATCTCCAACTGCTTTTTTCCCAGTTTGGAAAACTAGATGGGATGGTTATGTTTTAGATTAGCTTTAGTTGTTTTGCCACTTTTCATTGCCACTGTTTTTAAAGTCCATACCAGCTTGTCCAGGTTAAATGTTAATTGGTTAATTGGAAGGTTAATTGACTCTCCTCTCTCATTTGACTTAAGGCCAAACTATTCCCACTCTACTCTGTGGAGTTTGGCTGACACAGGTTCAACTAGTTGATTACAGGTGTTTCAACAACGGGGAGCCACTGTGACTCAGTCAGTCAGTGAGTGAGTGAGTCAGTAAGCCCCTCCGGCAAAAAGACAGCATTCAGTGTTTCCCCTAGAAACATTTTCAGGCCTGGAGAGATTTGGAAACGTACCCCGACCGCAACGGTGGGGGCCCTCGCTGGCGACGCTAAACTTTTATCTAACCTGTTCGCATCTATGTTCCCAATGGCATCCCAAGTATCATCATACTATTATGGGATGCGATGCGAACAGTTGTATTATGGGATCTGCGTTTCCCAGGCAACACACGTTGACATGTTTTGGAACAGCGGCGCACGCTGGCACGATGCTCCTAAAAGCAAAATGCTTATTGTTTTGAATGATTTGGCATCTTCTATTCCTGTCAACACTAGTATTGTTGTATTATAATAATATGCCATAAAGGTTTATTGAAATTTTGGGGAGAGCAGAAAAAAAAAAAAAAGTATATATATATCTATATCTATATCTATATATATATATATATTTTTATATATTTTCTGGCCTGGCGGGCCTGTAGAATGGTAGGGAAACACTGGCATTGCTTTTGGTCATGGTCACAGTGAATTCTGATCAGCCAGTATTTCAGTGAAGGGCTGTATGAAGCCTGACGGCCTGATGTGTAGCCGTGGATATGTAGCTCTGAGGCACTACAGCAAGCAGCCCACTCGCGCACTCCGGCTTCCGTACTGAAGCCATTTAGAATTGGATGTTTGTTCACTTTTAAGCCACCAAGGGTTGATCTATTTTATGGTATTTAAAAAAAGAAGTGGGTGGACACGGCAGGACAGTTACAGAGTGAATATGGAGCTATGTGATGGAGAATAGAAGCGTGCTTCTTTAAATGCAGTGTGATTCAGATTCAGATTCAGATTCATTTATTTAAAGAATGGGACATTGCACATTAATGAACAGTACAGCCGTACAGTAAACATGCCAGGTTATAGCCCAAGGGCTAGTTTCCACCTGTAGTCCCATTCAGAAGATGGACGTGTGCGTTCTCAGTGCCAAGCGTTGTTCCTCAAGTGTCTTCTGTTTTCTCACAAAAACAAGTCATGCAGGTATAGGGAAGATACAGATAAGAAAAAATATGCACATCCTCCGGACTCCTAAAAAAAACTGGTGCTGGATCACAAAACACTTAAGATTTAAAGAAAAGAAAAGTCTGCATGCAGTATAGTGCTGTCCCATGCTTTAATTATTCCCTCCACAAACAAACAACGTTTCGCCCAGCAAGGGCTCCGTCAGGTTTACAGGATGTTGCTCCACCCAGCCTTTATATACACCCCCACCCAATCAGTCAGGCAATCAGTGAAGTGCCCACAAGCAGTGAAGGTGTAGGTCAATCAGGATCCATTGGAATCTCTCTGGCTCCTGTGGTCTATGGGATGGAGAGTATTAGATCATAATCCTGTATTAAAATACCACATATTATTTTAAAGAAAAAACAAGATACACCCAAAAAAGAAAATATATATTATACAACAGTTAGTTCCGGCCGGGCAATTTGATTGGACAAGAGGGATCCTACCAGTGCCAATATTTCATGATAACGCACTGGCGCTTCACTGTGTGTAGATCACTCCGCTTCACAGCTGCTCTAATCAACAAAATGCTTCACAGCTGTAGAGTAGACAGTAGTAAAGTAGACAGCCTGCAGTTAATTAGGCTGATTAGGCTACATTTTCGGCAAAGCAGAAAGCTGAGGGAACTATTTTTGTTGGCGGAGGAATAAATAGAGAAATCATATATTTTCTCAGCTTTTTGTCATTTTTTTAATCAGCTTTGTTTAATAGAACTGTTGTATAAAAGCAATATCACACTCGAGGTCGTGCTGTTGTTGTCTAATATCGGCACTGCTGTGATTATCTTCGGCACGAGGCCGCACCGAATCACAGCAGTGCCGATATTAGCCAACAACCGCACTCCCTCTCGTGTGATATTGCTTAAGTATTAAAGTTAAAAATATCAATCATTTTCAGGGACACGAAACATCAGAACGGTAATAGCATAGAAATATACAGATATATATGTAGCCTATGATAATCTGAATATTTTTACGAGGCACTATATTTATTTAGAGAAAAGGTCTAATATCAAAGATTGATATTTTTAACTTTAATGCTATATATTTGTTTTCTTTTTTGGGTGTATCTTGTTTTTTCTTTAAAATAATATGTGGTATTTTAATACAGGATTATGATCTAATACTCTCCATCCCATAGACTGCAGGAGCCAGAGAGATTGGAGCAACATCCTGTAAACCTGCTGGGCAAAACGTTGTTTGTTTGTGGAGGGAATAATTAAAGCACAGCACAGGACAGCATTATACTGTATAGGGAAGATACAGGCCATGTGGATGAATTATGAGAAGTAAATCAGTAGTGTTTGAGTATTCAATGAAAACAGTCTTTTAAAGGACAAGGCTGGTGTTTAGAATGGATCGCTTAACCTCAACTAATCCTATGAAAATAACAAAATCAACACTGCGTTTGCTCTGCTCCTGTTGCTTTTCTGAATTCCCACATACCGTTCTTAGCTGTCAATCTTGAAATACAGTAATTGGCTCCAATTGTGAGCTAAAAGCCTTGAAATACAGCTCACAGACATAATGTACCGGACCGGTACTGTAGGTTCAAATAAAAATCGCTGTTACCATGAGAATCCTTTAAGATTGCATTTGAGAAAATACATTACATTTCTTAGACACCAATTGATGCCAAAATACTAGTGTTCTAAAATGGGGGAAAAAAAATTCTCAACAAAAAAAAGTGATTCGAAAAATGTATACTTCAAAAGAATAATAATGTGCCCCGTCTATTTCTGGTTCAACTTAGTCTGTTTCAGCCCTGGTAAGTAGCCATAAAGTGGTTTCCACGGCAACCCACTCCAGTGAGCTCTCTCTTTGCATTTTGTAGCCGGCCTTTTCGATCACAGGGATATCTCACTCTGTCATACTCCAGTTAAATCCTGTAGAGGAACAGGAACCAGGCCAGACACTGTAAACTAAAACCATCGAGGAACTCCAGTTAAATCCTGTAGAGGAACAGGAACCAGGCCAGACACTGTAAACTAAAACCATCGAGGAAGTCAAGTTAAATCCTGTAGAGGAACAGGAACCAGGCCAGACACTGTAAACTAAAACCATCGAGGAACTCCAGTTAAATCCTGTAGAGGAACAGGAACCAGGCCAGACACTGTAAACTAAAACCATCGAGGAAGTCAAGTTAAATCCTGTAGAGGAACAGGAACCAGGCCAGACACTGTAAACTAAAACCATCGAGGAAGTCAAGTTAAATCCTGTAGAGGAACAGGAACCAGGCCAGACACTGTAAACTAAAACCATCGAGGAAGTCAAGTTAAATCCTGTAGAGGAACAGGAACGAGGCCAGACACTGTAAACTAAAACCATCGAGGAAGTCAAGTTAAATCCTGTAGAGGAACAGGAACCAGGCCAGACACTGTAAACTAAAACCATCGAGGAACTCCAGTTAAATCCTGTAGAGGAACAGGAACCAGGCCAGACACTGTAAACTAATGCTGCCTTCCAGACAACTGGGACCTTCAGATTTTCTGGCCTCCTATTAGGAAAAGTGCGCTGGAACGGCACTCAAAGTGGGAGCTCCCACTTGAAAACTGGGAGAAAAAAATCTACCCCCACTAGGCTGGGAACCAGTTGTCTGACGTCACACAACAATGGCCGCAACATGGAGTATGTAGTCCAAAGTATTAAGTGCCTTAATAAAATGTCTAATAGAGTCTGTTACATTATGTGTCATTGCTGCTCCTCATTTTCATTTAAATATGTAAGGATGGTGCTCTACTCGTTGTTAAGCTGTCTTGCTATTTGCTAAACAAAAAAAAGTTTGTCACGGTCCGCCATGTTTCTTGGTTGCGTTTTGCCTTTGTGCTCTGGAATGCTTTGAAGGTGGGGGGTGGGACTTTTCCACTGGGAAACACCCACGTCCCAGGTGTCTGGAAGGCAGCATAAAACCATCGAGGAAGTCAAGTTAAATCCTGTAGAGGAACAGGAACCAGGCCAGACACTGTAAACTAAAACCATCGAGGAACTCCAGTTAAATCCTGTAGAGGAACAGGAACCAGGCCAGACACTGTAAACTAAAACCATCGAGGAAGTCAAGTTAAATCCTGTAGAGCAGGGGTGGGCAACTATTTTTCATGGGGGGCCACATGAGGGCAACTTTGATGATAGAGAGGGCCACAAAAAAATGTCCTCGCTACCAGTTTTTGCTGAGGGCTGAACGGCGCCAGCGCGAATTTTTTTTGGCATTTGAAGCCAGGTTTAGAGGAATAACTAATTTTAAATCAACAGTTGTCATGTCATTATTCAGTCTTAACCACCAATATTTGATCCTTTTCTCACTCACTCCTATGTCACCACCTGCTCTCCCTGCAGGGCTTGAAATTAACTTTTTCACCACCTGCCAATATGGCTGCTAGATTTTAAAGTTACCAGCCAATTCGAATTTCCACTAGCCGAAATGTTTTTCTTGAAATAAACCAGAATATGAGTGGGTTAATTTAAGCATTTAAGTATCAGTAAGTGGCCCGGGATTCTCAAACAAAACAAAACAAAAATGCACTCTTGAAGCTAAATAAATCCAAAACCAACAAGTTAATTATTTAAATTTCTACTTCAATGTAGAACAGTCATTTCTTACACATGAGATTACTTTTAGCCTTTTAGTCATAAATATTATTGAAAGATATTCCATATTCCAACTGAAATGCTATAACAGAAGAGTATTGGCCAGAATGACATGAACATTTGGACACTTATTCAGCGGGTATCTTGCATGTTGCGTTCAGGTGCAGTGTAAAAAAAAAAAAAAAAAAAAAAAAAAAAAAAAACTTTTTTTTTGCAATTCTATCGCGGGCCACACAGGGGGCGCCCGCGGGCCGCATACGGCCCGCGGGCCGTATGTTGCCCATGTATGCTGTAGAGGAACAGGAACCAGGCCAGACACTAAACTAAAACCATCGAGGAACTCCAGTTAAATCCTGTAGAGGAACAGGAACCAGGCCAGACACTGTAAACTAAAACCATCGAGGAAGTCAAGTTAAATCCTGTAGAGGAACAGGAACCAGGCCAGACACTGTAAACTAAAACCATCGAGGAAGTCAAGTTAAATCCTGTAGAGGAACAGGAACGAGGCCAGACACTGTAAACTAAAACCATCGAGGAAGTCAAGTTAAATCCTGTAGAGGAACAGGAACGAGGCCAGACACTGTAAACTAAAACCATCGAGGAAGTCAAGTTAAATCCTGTAGAGGAACAGGAACGAGGCCAGACACTGTAAACTAAAACCATCAAGGAAGTCGGACAGGTAGTCCTGCAAAGTCTTCAAGAATGAATCTGTCATTGCTTGCTTGGGATTTTTCCATCAGTCTCTCCACTATGTGCCGGGTGTCATGTGTCAGAGAGCACTCTTGTCTCATGCTTTTTGCTGCTGTCCCTCACTGACCACATTCTGGGCCAGGGTATTTGACTGCTACTCTAAGGCAGTGGTTTAATAGTATATTATTAAATTTGACAACCGGTCCGCGACTTTTGTCCCCATCTATCTACCGGTCCTTGGCACAAAAAAGGTTGGGAACCCCTGCTCTAAGGCCTACAAAATAACGCTTCAGCCGGAGGCAGGACTCGCTATCTTCGGCTGCTCGGAGTCCTCTTTGGACTTCCCTACGGCTGTGCAACAGTCTCTGACTCAGGGGACGATCGTTGCCAAGAAACTCATCCTGCAGGAGTGGAAGTCCCCCTCTCCACCCTCTTTTCAGCTGTGGCTGGCGGACATGGCATCTGTTATATGGATGGAGAGACTCAGGTTCCTGAGGACCAACTCACTCGGGAGATTTTTAGTTGTTTGGGACCCGTTTCTCGCCCACCTCCACGAGGTTAGGGGCGATGGGTGACTCGTACCGGCTGGTCTCCGATAGACCCCCCTTGTGAAACAATGATATATATCCCTGTAGAAGCCATAAATATGTACGATATCATCTTTGTTTATTTGAAGGAGAAAAAAACCCATACACATGTCTGGTAGCCTCCCCTTTTATTTTTGTTTTGATTGATCTGGTTGTTATTGTTGTTTCATTTCCATGTGTAATTTTTTTTTTTTTCCCTTTTCTTCTTTGTCTCACACTGTCCATGTATGAACACAAAACTGAAAAACTGAAAATAAAATATATATATAAAAAAATAATGAATCTGTCAGACTGAAATCTGTAACCGCATTAGTAAAATGTGTGAACTGTTTTTGGAAACGCCATGCCTTCACTTTGAAATCTACCATCTCAAAATGTCTTGTACAGTATATTGTATACGCAGTATCGTTAATTTTCTGAAAATGACTGCAATGGTTGATTTAGTTTGAGCCTGAATGGCTGACTTTGTATGACGAGTATGATTTTTTCCCCCCTGATTCCCAGGCTGTTTGGTGGTCTCTTCCGAGACATCAAGCGCAAGACCCCTCACTACTCAAAATGGATGCCAGTGCTGCTGCACTGTGAAACCTCTTGAGATCAATCTGCCGAAAATCATCTTAATCCTCAAATATTTCTCCCAGCAAAAGCTCCACGAGTGGTTTAAAGTCTCTTTTTACCACACTGAAGTAATATCTGTGAGTAAAACCAGATCTACGCTCCAGAAATTCCAACTCATTGCCAGGCCAGGCTACAGCAACCCAGCTAACACCAGGCCGGCCCCTGGCTCCAGCAGCCCAGCTAACATCAGGCCAGCTCCAGGCTACAGTAGCCCAGCTACCTCCAGGCCGGCCCCAGGCTCCAGCAGCCCAGCTACCATCAGGCCAGCTCCAGGCTACAGCAGCCCAGCTACCTCCAGGCCAGCCCCAGGCTACAGCAGCCCAGCTACCACCAGGCCAGCTCCAGGCTACAGCAGCCCAGCTACCACCAGGCCGGCCCCAGGATACAGCAGCCAAGCTACCACCAGGCCAGCTCCAGGCTACAGCAGCCCAGCTACCTCCAGGCCAGCCCCAGGCTACAGCAGCCCAGCTACCACCAGGCCGGCTCCAGGCTACAGCAGCCCAGCTACCTCCAGGCCAGCCCCAGGCTACAGCAGCCCAGCTACCACCAGGCCGGCTCCAGGCTACAGCAGCCCAGTTACCACCAGGCCGGCCCCAGGCTACAGCAGCCCAGCTACCTCCAGACCGGCCCCAGGCTACAGCAGCCCAGCTACCTCCAGGCCAGCCCCAGGCTACAGCAGCTCAGCTACCACCAGGCCAGCTCTAGGCTACAGCAGCCCAGCTACCACCAGGCCAGCTCCAGGCTACAGCAGCCCAGCTACCTCCAGGCCAGCCCCAGGCTACAGCAGCCCAGATACCACCAGGCCAGCTCCAGGCTACAGCAGCCCAGCTACCTCCAGGCCAGCCCCAGGCTACAGCAGCCCAGCTACCTCCAGGCCAGCTCCAGGCTACAGCAGCCCAGTTACCTCCAGGCCGGCCCCAGGCTACAGCAGCCCAGCTACCACCAGGCCAGCTCCAGGCTATAGCAGCCAGATAATGCCTCCAAAGAAAAATCCACCCGAGCCTAAAGCTGAAGATGAGTATGTCTCACTCGAGCAGGTAAATGATCTACTGTCTAAACAGAAAGAAATGTTTACAGCTCTACTGCAACAGCAGCAGGAAAACTTTCAAAGTTTTGTTAAAGTGATCATGGAATCCACCAATAACAGACATGACTTGATAACAAGAGAAGTCCAAGAAATTAAAACCAGTATTCAGTTTACCCAGAAGGAAGTGGACGAAATTAAAATCAATTACACGAAGCAATCTGACCATGGTGCAGCCATGCAGTCAGATATTTTGAAAATATGTGACAGTTTACTTGCTATGACAGATAAACTGGAATACCTAGAAGGTCAATCAAGGAGAAATAATTTAGTTATAGAGGGTATAGCGGAATCTCCCGGGGAAACCTGGGCTGATTCAGAGGAGAAGGTGAAAAGGATCTTTGTGGAGAAACTGCAGCTGCAGAGAGAGATAGAAGTGGAGAGGGCCCATCGCACAGGAGGTCCCCGCACAGGAGGACCTGCAGTGGGTGAAAGACTCAGACCCATTCTGGTGAAGTTTGCAAGATATAAAGACAGAGCTGCTGTACTCCAGAGGGCTAAGAACCTCAAAGGTACAAAAATCTTCATAAATGAGGACTACACTGAAGCTGTCAGGCAAAAGCGTAGAGAGCTCATTCCAGCCATGAAAGCTGCCAGAGAACGAGGCGACATTGCCTACATCCGACATGACAAGCTTATTGTCCATCCCCCTTTCCAAAAGCCAGGAGCAGGAGCTAGAGACTAGCTCTCTGGTTTCCTTAACTTGAGCTCATTGGACTGAACTGAACTGCATTTTTATTTTTTTTATGGATAGTAGGCCCACTGATGATATGCATCTTCTTCCTTTTTCAAAGGGTCTTGTTATGGCCCATTTGAATGTCTGCAGCATCAGAAATAAGGTACATGAACTTAACTCTCTGATTACAGAAAACTCCATTCATATCTTGGCCGTATCAGAGACCCATCTGGATGCTACTGTTTTTGACATAGAGGTTTCCATTGATGGCTATAATCTTTTTAGAAGGGACAGGAATAAACATGGGGGTGGCATAGCATTATATATCAGAAATCACTTTCCGGCAACACTGTGCTCTGAGTTCATGTCAGATAGTTTAGAATGTCTATGGGTCAAAGTGCATCTTCCTCACCTAAAGCCGGTGCTAATCGGCTGCTGCTATAGACCTCCTGGGGCTGATATGCAATACCTGCATGATTTATGTGTGTTAATTGACAGAGTTACAGATGTGAGTGGTGATATTTTTTTACTTGGGGATATGAACATAGACTGGTTCGCGAATCACTGTCCAATGAAACAAAAGATGGTATCATTAATCAATGCTTGTAATATGTCTCAGATGATCTCTCAACCAACCAGAGTCTTTACTAACAGTGCTGGCCATATTTCTGCCACTTGCATAGACCATATTTACACAAATATTCCTGAATGCTGCACTAAACCAGTTTCTCGATCTGTGGGTTTTAGTGACCATAATATTATAGCAATTACCAGGAAAACTAAAATTCCTAAATGCAAGGTCAATATAATACATAAAAGGATGTTCAAGAAATTCATTCCTGACTGTTTTTTGGCAGATGTTGGTGATATTGACTGGACTGATGTGTATGCTGCTGATGAGCCTGAGGTCTCCTTAAATATCTTTATGGACAGCTTCATGAAGATTGTTGATAAGCATGCCCCTATGAGAAAGTGTATTGTGAAAGCTAGACCAGCTCCATGGCTGAATGAGACTCTAAAGAGCCTCATGAAGGAAAGAGACGACGCCAAATCTACATTAGTAAAGTCTGGATTAGTGGAGGATAAATTCAAGTATTGTCAACTGAGAAACCAGGTTACAAAACTGAATAGATCAATGAAGAAGGAATATTACATGCAAAGAATAAACACTGTAAAGCAAGATGGTAGAGAGCTCTGGAAAACCCTCAATGAAATAATGGGGAGAAGAAAAACTGGCGGGGCTTCCTTTGTGGAGTCAGAAGGCATGTTTCTGACCAAACCATCTGATATAGCGAATTATTTTAATGATTTCTTCATAAATAAGGTCTATGCACTAAGACAGAATATGGACAATACTGATTCTGATTATCTAAAGCTCATAAAAAATCATGTGATGTTAGATAAGAGTTGCACTTTTCAGTTTAACAGTGTAGATGAGCGGGAAGTAAGGAAGCTGTTGAAGTCTCTCCCTGAACACAGCTCAGTAGGCACTGACTTGCTGGACAGTAAGGTACTTGGTCTGGCAGCTGACTATGTTTATGGTCCGATATGTCATATATTAAATGCATGCTTAATGAAAGGTGTTTATCCCACTATATGGAAAGAGGGTAAAATTATTCCCTTACCTAAAGATGGCAGACTAGCACTCACTGGGAAGAACAGTAGACCTATCACTATTCTCCCAGTTCTCAGTAAATTGATGGAGAGAATAGTCCACTCACAAATACAGGAATACTTTGACTGTAATGGCTTAAACACAAGTTTTCAACATGCTTACAGACTTAACCATTCAACTTGCTCCGCCCTTACAGTAATGACAGATGACTGGCTCAAGGAAATGGATAACTCAAAGATGACTGGTGCGGTATTACTTGATTTTAGTGCAGCATTCGATGTCATAGATCATGAACTGCTGATCGGTAAACTAAAATGCTATGGATTTAGTCCAACCGCTATCGTATTTATGAAGAGTTATCTCACAAGTAGGACACAAAAGGTATATTACACTGGCAGCTGGTCTCACTCTAAGGTCTTGGACTGCGGGGTCCCGCAAGGGAGTTGCCTTGGGCCACTCCTATACGCCATTTTCACAAATGACTTACCATCAGTTTTGTGTAAAGCAACTGTACAAATGTATGCCGATGATTCCACACTGTATTATGCTGCAAAAACTGTCAGTGAACTGGACAATGTTTTATCAGCTGAGTTAAATATGGTTTCTGACTGGATAAAAAGGAATAAGTTGGTACTGAACATCTCTAAAACCAAATCAATTATCTTTGGATCGAGTCATAGACTGTCACCTGCACCAAAAATGAGTTTGAACTTGTCTGGGGAACCTATAGAACAGGTAAACAAAGTAAAATTACTGGGCACAATAATTGATAGCCAGCTGTCATGGGCAGAACACATTGACACCATGGTGAAGAAGATGGGTAGTGGTATCTCCATGGTGAGGAAATGTCTTTCTTATGTCCCTACATACATTGTGGGACAGGTGGCTAAATCCTTAATTTTATGTCACCTGGATTATTGTGCACCTGTATGGGCTTCTGCATCCAAAGGTCAACTAAAGAAATTGCAAACTGCCCAGAACAGAGCTGCCAGGTTAGTCTTACATTGTTCCATAAGAACAAACATTATCAGTATGCACTGTCAACTCTCATGGTTAACGGTAGAGAATAGGCTGGTTTTCAACACGGTTAAATTTTTCAGGAACACTGTCTTTTCTTCTCAACCTGTTTTCTTATACAGACAAATTGTCAAATGCAGTCAGGTTCATTCTCATTTCACCAGGTCAGCAGATGATGGACAGATTATGTTACCACACCCAAAATCAAATGCTTTAAAGAGGACAGTTGTTTATCGTGCCATCAATCACTGGAATAATTGTCCCCAGAATATACGTAATTTAAATAGCAAGGTATCTTTCAAGTACCATCTAAGAACACACTACTTAAATATGTGAGCAAATACTGTTCACGTTTGTGAGTGGAAAAACCTAATGTATGAATGTAATAATGAATACCTACCCCTACCACTTTTTCTGAAAAATTTCTGATGATGTATATAATGATGTCTATAATGTTTTACTGCTCTTAGATTATCATTGTTAAGTGAATTGTGTTTTTCATATGTATCTCGAGTATTGCTATGTTTTGTATTTTGTGTTGTCTTTCTCTGTGGACCCCAGGAAGACTAGCTTGTCACTTTGGCGGCAGCTAATGGGGATCCTTTTAAACAATAAACAACAACAATAAACTACCTGTCCGACTTCCTCGATGGTTTTAGTTTACAGTGTCTGGCCTCGTTCTTGTTCCTCTACTGCGCCTGCATGTCCCCTGTCATCACCTTTGGAGGACTACTGGGCGAGGCAACGGAAGGACGCATAGTAAGGCACCAGTCCTTTCCTCTCACTGTTCACAATGCTGCCAATACTATTTTACACTGTTTTTTTTGCCCCTCAGACATGTAATTTGCCTCAAGACTGTATCAACCGTTCACTCTCAAAATCACTAGTCGACACTGTGCTTCATAGTCGACTTTTAGGAATAAACCATATCAATAAATTGAACAGCTTTGTTTGAACAATCATTTTCTGTATGATGTCATGTCAAATCAACATTTTTTGAAGGTATTTAGAGAGGGAAAGACTCCCGTCTATGTTGTTACTGCAGTCAAACAGTCGGTACAGAGCTGTGTAGATAGAAGAGTCGCGACAGCTCCATTCACTCCAATGGACCAGTTTTTTTTACTCTCAAGAGTTCCAGGAAGTAAGGTCCTGGATTAAGCAGCACTGTCGAGTTGCAGCAAAATAGACAGCTTGTGTTGTTGTACTCTGAAAGGGTTTTTCCCCCCTTGAATCAAATTGTACATTATCAGCTTTATTTTAGCATGCAAAAGTAGCGCGAGACCCATTCCTGGCTGTTCATTGGCTAATGAGTCTCGCATTTTGGTCCTCGCGCTGACGCCACTCGCTCTCTAGAGGACACTAAGTCGGTATTAACAGCCTCTCAGAGCCAATCGGGACTCTGCTATTTCACATACCCCCAAGTTGGTCCAACCTACATTAGTTAACCCATTACTAGCTGTTTTTGAGACCTTTTTTTTTTTTTTTTACAAGAATTGATCATTTTTATTAGCTGGGGAAAAAAAGATATTCGACTATTCGACTACCTTTTGGGGAGAGTAGTCCTGAATGCCCTACTATTCAGTACTTGCAACCAGACAATGCTAGCTCTTGGAGTAACCTTCAATAATCAATATTTATGTCTGTCTCCTTTCTCATCCCCCAGAGTGCAATAGAGTCGCTGTTTGGAGCCTCAATGACAGGAATCGCCTATTCCCTGTTTGCTGGGCAGCCCCTTACCATTCTGGGCAGCACAGGGCCAGTGCTTGTATTTGAAAAGATATTGTTCAAATTCTGCAAGTATGTTTTCTTTCTTTGGTCACACTGTATATATATATATATATATATATATATATATATATGTATATGTATCACTGTATAAGTATATGTATATATTTATGTATACTGAGCACAGGCACAGGCTTTATGAATTCCAATGCCACATGGCATACAGCTCATTAAAACACATGGCATGTAGGCCAGACTGCTACGGGCATGCAATGCATTTCATCTGTATTTGTAATTGTGATTACATTGTCTGATACTTATCGGCTTGAGCTCTGGGAGAAGCTCTGTGGAAGTGTGTGTGTATCGTCTCTCCAACATCCGGCTTCCTATATAGACTATTTAATGTTCTGAATATATGGACGGGGGGGGGGGGGAATAGCATTTCATTGTGATAATGACTTCTTCCAATCCACAGCATTACAAATTGTAAATAATCCACACGTGATGTGCTTTCATATTGAATATGGCTATGTTTTTGCTCTTCCTCACATAGGGAGTATGGCTTGTCCTACCTCTCACTGAGAGCATGTATTGGGCTGTGGACAGCATTCCTTTGCATTACACTGGTGGCCACAGATGCCAGTTCCCTGGTTTGTTACATCACACGTTTTACAGAGGAGGCCTTCGCTTCACTCATCTGCATCATCTTCATCTACGAGGCCTTGGAGAAGCTCATCCACTTGGGGGAACATTATCCCTTCAACAAGAACAACAACCTGGAGAAGATCTCCCTCTACTCGTATGTGTGGACACTTATCTTCACAAACAAATTATGACAAGATGCGTTTGCTCATTTTCGCAAAGGAAACTATAAAATAATGAAAGAAATTATAAATTATTTATTAATACATTTGTTGGAGGAAAATCCTTGACAGATGAGCGATTAGTTAGTGGCCAAGATGTTCATGTGCTCCCACAGATGTTCGTGTATTGAGCCTTCTGAGCCCACCAATGGCACCCTGAGGTATTGGGAAATCAACAATGTGACTGCCTCAGAGATCTACTGGGAGGCACTGGAGGTCAAGGTACCAACACAAAAGCTTCCTATGCACATCACAGCGCAAAGGCAGACAGACTGAATTGATACTTGGGTTGTTCTCCTGAAAGTGGCATGCTCTCCCAGATTGAGTAGGCCCAAGGGAAGAGATTAAGGACATGTGGGCTGGATTACATTAGATGTCTCTGGACAGGGATGCTCTTAAACCCTGTCTGTCGCACACTATAGTCCAGTGGTGCCCAACCAGTAGATCAGCATCTACTGGCAGATCCCAGGGTGCTTACCGGTAGATTCCAAAATCATTTTTGGATAATGGGTGTAACTTTGTATTGTCAGTGTCTGGCAGACAGGTAGATCTTGTGCTGTTGAAAAATGTAAAAGTAGATCTTGAGCGGAAGAAAACGTTGGGCACCCCTGCTATAGTCTGTTGGCAACTTGGCACCGGTGGTAGTCAGTGGTGAGTTTGGTGCACTTAGCTCTGCCCTCTCTACCTGTCGTTGCAGGCTTGCATTGAGAAGCGAGGGGAGTTTGTGGGCAGCGCTTGTGGCCCTCATGGACCCTACGTTCCTGATGTTCTCTTCTGGTGTGTCATTCTCTTCTTCTCAACTGTCTTCATGTCTGCGTTCCTCAAGGAGTTCAAGTTCAGCAATTACTTTCCTACAAAGGTATTACACATCATGCATCATAACTACTGTCTCTGTTACACATAGCATAGTGCAGTGGGGCACTCTAGTGGTCATATGTAGGTACTGTGTGAATGTAGGGGGGGAGGATTGGAGAACTTAAAGTAATTTTTCCAATAATCTTTGTTTTTGTGTATTTGCATCGGATAATTATTATTTTAATAAAACCGAATGATTCAAGGTTATTTAGAATTATTTTTTTACAAGTCCTCCTCTCTCTCAGGTGAGGTCCCTCATCAGTGCTTTTGCCGTTTTCATCACCATCTTTACCATGGTCATGATAGACTATGCCTTAGGGGTCCCATCTCCAAAACTACAGGTTCCCAGTGTATTTAAGGTGAGTGGCTGCAAATTAAATTATTCAACAAATTATCAACAGCCTGCAAAATAATGTATTCAACATTTTTTCAACAAACAAGCAACAACAATCATCTCTTTATCAGCCAACCAGAGATGACCGTGGTTGGTTCATCAACCCGTTGGGCCCCAACCCCTGGTGGACAGCAGTCATATCGCTCGTCCCGGCTCTGCTTTGCACCATCCTCATCTTCATGGACCAGCAGATCACTGCTGTCATCATCAACAGGAAGGAGCACAAACTGAAGGTAGTTTTCCAGGCCCAAGTTGGAATGGGTTGGGTCTGACTCCATTATTAGATGGCTTGTACTGCATCATGGAAGCATCTTGATTTCAAGTCATGATCAAAATTATTCCACTTTGGGCATCTGGGTAGTGTGTAGAGGTCAAAATCACTCGCCTACTACCGCGGAGACCCGGGTTAAATTTCCAGCAGCGGTACTTCCAGCTTGGTCAGACGTTCCTACAAACACGATTAGCCGTGTCTGCAGGTGGGAAGCTGGGGGTTATGAGTCCTGGTCGCTGCACTAGTCCATCGGGGTGACTGTTTGGGGGGGAGGGGAACTGGGGGGAATAGCTTGATCCTGCCACACACTGCGTCCTGCCGGTGAAAAGAAGCAGTTGGCGACTGCACATGTATTGGAAGAAGCATGTGCTAGTCTCTCCCCAGATCAGGAAGGAGGGGGGGGGGCAACAACCGGGACAGCAAGGCCAAGTACAAAAAAGCACGAAAAACATGAGAAAATCCGGGGGGAAAAGATCAAGATTATTCAACTTTTGTCTCCCCCTTCAGAAAGGCTGTGGGTACCACCTGGATCTGTTCATGGTGGCGGTGATGCTGGGTGTGTGCTCTGTGATGGGCCTGCCCTGGTTCGTAGCAGCCACCGTCCTCTCCATCTCCCACGTCAACAGCCTGAAGCTGGAGTCAGAGTGCTCGGCTCCCGGGGAGCAGCCCAGGTTCCTCGGCATCAGAGAGCAGCGCTTCACTGGCCTCATGATCTTCACCCTCATGGGCTGTTCTGTCTTCATGACGTCTGTACTTAAGGTATGTTTGCTCATTTGTCCGTTCTGATCTTTGTGCAGCTTTCTCTCCCTCCCATATTTTAAGACAATGTTATGAACCGTGTATGAAACGTTCAGTGCCCTCTGTAATTTTGTTATAAACAGTGTATGCAACATTCAGTGTCCCTTTGTAATTATGTTATAAACAGTGTATGCAACTCTGTAATGATATCCTAACATATCATACATTTCTCAATCTGCTGTTCTGAAGTTGAGTTTTGAGTACAGTAGGTTTTAATTGTAGTCTTATATTACATATTATTATATGACACATACATAACATTTGCAATAATATTGCAAATGTTTTCTACTGGTTTTTGTCTCCAAAAATGTGAAGTGTGACTGAATGATGTTTCCATCGTCCTTTAGTTCATCCCCATGCCTGTGCTGTATGGAGTATTCCTTTACATGGGAGCATCTTCCCTCAGAGGCATACAGGTAAACTCTGATTCAGCGTCCTTGTTTTTCAGCCACTTCCTTTAGCTGACATTACATTCAGTGTATGAGTATGCACTGGTCTCATTTATCCTTTGATGTGATTACGCTCTGCAGTTGTCAGTCTTTCTGTCTCAGCCTGAGGACACAGACTAGAAGACTTTCAAAGTCCTAACCATTGCATCACACACAAAACAATGGATTCATCTAGTGTCCTCTAGAGAGAGAGTGGCGTCAGCGGAGGACCAAAATGTGAGACTCATTAGCCAATGAACAGCCAGGAATGGGTCTCGCGCTACTTTTGCATGGTAAAATAAAGCTGATAATGTACTATTTGATTCAAGGGATGAAAAACCCTTTCAAAGTACAACACAAACTGTCTATTTTGCTGCAACTCGACAGTGCTGCTTCTTTTACTCAAGAGTTCCACTTTCTACTTCCTGGAAAAAAACTGGTGCATTGGAGTGAATGGAGATGTCGGAACTCTTCTATTATACGGCTCTGGATTCATCATACTATAAATGATAGGTGATCCAGTCTATTGAAGTGCTGTAATTTTGTCAAACACTGACCATACGTAAAGTTGAATACAAGTTGATGGAGTGAGAGGTCCGTCTTATTTGAGTATATAGTTATTAAAGGAGATTCTTGTAAGAGGAAGAGATGCACACAGCATGGCTACATACACTTCTTCAGAGAGGTATTCACTGAACAAGGCATTTACAGTGTCTTCCAAGGACATAGGAAGTGCAGACACGATAACGTCCCTGTGGGAACAGCCTACACACCTATTATTATGTCTTGACTTGGAGTTAGCACAGACACAACATAACGTCGTGGTAGACATGCATTGATTTTTCTACCACACTTAGCATTCTTCCAGAAGCTTACTGCTATTAATAATTCTGTAAGAGTAGGCGATGTGTCTTTCCTCACATAGTTGAAATATCATTTTTGGACCAAAACTGTAAAGCAGAGTTGATCGTTTTTCCTCTCCAGTTCTTTGACCGTCTGAAGCTGTTTGCTATGCCCGGCAAGCACCAGCCAGACTTCATCTACCTGCGTCACGTGCCCCTGAGGAAGGTCCACCTCTTCACCATCATCCAGCTCAGCTGTTTGGTCATCAAGACTTCCAAGGCTGCTGTTGTGTTTCCCATGATGGTATGTGAACAGCCATGTATAGGGCCATCATCACCACCATTTGAGGTGTTGTGTTGGGACATTTTTGTGAGATTAAGACACAGATTAATCTTAAAGGAAGGCTTTGCCGAACAAATCTGCGGGAATTGGCAAAAATATGCGCGATTCTCGCAATCCCGCTGCAAATTTGAAGCCCTATGTATGTATGTATGTATGTATATATACCTGTCATAGATATGGTTGCAGGAGTGGGTACTCAGCTATTGGTACAATTATGTAAGCAAGGTCAGACATTCCATTAATCCACTGTTGTTGTTACCAGTAGCTTGATAGTGAAGTGTTGAGAGCAGGTTGAAGTCACACTGTTATAGTGTGTGTTTCTAATAGTGAAGTCACACTGTTATAGTGTGTGTCTCTAATAGTGAAGTCACACTGTTATAGTGTGTGTCTCTAATAGTATAACGCCAAGCGCATGGTGTGAATATGGTGCAGAATCAAATGCAGCGTGTCAACCCTGCAGGTGTTGGCTCTGGTGTTCATCAGGAAGTTAATGGACTGTATCTTCACCAAGAGAGAGATGAGCTGGCTGGATGACCTCATGCCAGAAAGCAGGAAGAAGAAGCTGGAGGATTCTGTTGAAGAGGTATTTAGTCGTCTCATTCATGTATCAAGTTGAATAACATCATAAGAAGGAACTTGGATACCACTGAAGAGGTCACGTTAACTCTAGAAAAAGGGACACATTCTGGAAAGCAGTAGTGAGATGCGCATGTCGGCTGATGTTCTTGT
The DNA here is from genome assembly GCF_964638095.1 of Poromitra crassiceps. Lineage (NCBI taxonomy): Eukaryota > Metazoa > Chordata > Actinopteri > Beryciformes > Melamphaidae > Poromitra > Poromitra crassiceps. The sequence goes on from NC_139629.1 coordinate 4,487,803, forward strand.
CAATCGGCACACGTTTTCCTCACGCAATTCAACTGTTTATCATACAATCATCAGGAGGAGGAGCAGAGTATGCTGGCAGAAGATGAGGGAGTAGTGCAAGTGCCATTAGAAGGTTACAAGTAAGTTATGTTATACAGTGTTATTATACTTGTGAAATGTTACAAGTGATATTTCCTGTCTATACTCATTTGTCACATTAGGATGAAAGTGCGGCTTGTTACTTCCTGCTCTTTCCACAGAGGAGTGACGCCCAGCATCAACATCACAGATGAAATGCTCAAAGGTTCTTTTGGGAATACTTGGAACGCTAATGGCTAAGACAAAAACAAGTCCTACAAAATGATGGTAAGCCTTTATTCAGCACTCAAAAATGTCCTTTTGAGGGTTTTTGTTCCTGTTTCAAACAACAACGTACGCGTTTCAGCAAGAAGCCTTCGTCAGCGTTGTGAGGCTTCTTGCTGAAACGCGTACGTTGTTGTTTGAAACAGGAATAAAAACCCTCAAAAGGACATTTTTGAGTGCTGGCTCCTTCTCTACTGCTCTATGGAAACTCCTGTGCCTTGCACCTAAAACTTTTTATCCGGTGAGTGTGCGTGCTGATAGCTCCCCAGCTAGTCTGCTTTGAAGCCTTTATTCACCAACACTGAAAATATACCCACTTAAATCAATAGTTATGGATTGTAACTCTAGTTCTATGATCACAAGCGGAGCCCCTTGGCAGGGTTCCTATGCTGCTCACACAAAGGGATTCGCACATTAAATTAGCATGCACCTCAGCCAATCAGGAGGAGCCTACACAAAGCTGAGGGTATAAAGACCCGCCGGCTTCTGCCTCTCGCCCAAGTTACTTTGAGCAACTAGAACCAGAGTTATAATGCGCAACTACTGTATCATTCTTGACCCATCATGACCTGGAACACCACTTCGCTGTCAGAACATGAAATGCGACATGATTCCCACTCTAGAAAACATGGGCTGCATTCCGATCGGCTAGTAGTTAGAAGGTTTTTGTGGATTTTGGTTTCCAGGGACTTTAAGTGTCTAGCCAATCCGATCGCACAATTGAGCCTTTCTGTCTCTGTTGCGATAGTTTCTCCATATGATTAGTTGCCAGAAAAGGAGCACCCGACACCATGCGTCTTTCTGAAAAGTTAAAATATTTTCAGCTGGAAGCGCTGGGAGTTGGGCGCACAAAAACGCCGGAGCGCTCTGAAAATAGACGCTGGGCGCAGCGCACTTTCTCTAGACGTCCGTGTGCGCCCGCATACGTAAATGGTAAATGGCCTGCATTTATATAGCGCTTTTATCCAAAGCGCTTTACAATCAGTAGATAGTCTACATTCACCCATTCATACACCGATGGCGGCAGGCTGCCACGCAGGGTACCTACACACCATCGGGAGCAAGGAGGGTTAAGTGTCTTGCCCAAGGACACAGCGACAGCAGCTGGGAGGGAGCGGGGATCGAATCGCCAACCCTTGCGTCATTGGCCGACCCGCTCTACCTCCTGAGCTAAAGCTGCCCCGCATATGCTCTCCCCCCATTGGAAACAACTGGAAAAAAACGCTGGACCTGAGGAAAAGACGCTAGGTGGACACAGGCCCTTATTACTTAACATGGCTAAATACCCTGTGCAGTCCACTTCAAAGGGGAACTACTAGCTGATCGGAACACAGCCATGTGTGCGAGCAGGGCTACTTCACACAGTTGTATAACATGCACAGTATGTAAATCGACATGATTTACAGTACATGACATTCTGTCTTGATACTGACAATCGGCTTTCATATCCACCGTTTTCCCCAACAGCACTGAAGTGCAGGATGAGAAGCCAGGCGGATAAGATGGAGGACAGTATGGACAGGGTAGTGAGTCTTTGTCATTGTCCCTTTCATTGTGTTCATAAACCAATATTGCATCCTGCAATTTGTCAACCCCTTCAAGTTTAGTCTTGTAAATCTACGTGCACAAGTGCATAACCATAATTATTTGATTATTTGATGTGATGAAATATTCTGTCTCTACATGAACCAATGAAACCTACATGTATCGTGCTTTTACAAATGATTGTGTTGATACTGACAACTTGTTATCGTTAAAGGGATAGTTCACATTTTTTTAAAGTCTAAAACGAGAGAGCCAAAAACTAATGCAAAGTCAATGGGGTCACGCTCCTCCTGCATGTACTGTACAAGCTGACAGAGGCTCACTAAAGTTTCATCCACAGTCACACACACACACACACACACACACACACACACACACACACACACACAGTCACACAAAGTACATGTCAGTGAGCTTCAGTCAGCTGGTACCTACAGGAGCGTGACCCCAGTGACCCTGCATTCATTTTTGCCCAACTTTCCAGAGCTACTATGAGGAGCAGCATGGATTGTGCTGAAAAAGAACTCTACCAAATCAACATCATCATTTATTTTAGATTTAGAATGGAAATTGTCTATAAAATGTAATGTGATGTAATTTCACACATTATCAACATTTATCTTTGGCCCACGGCCCTCTATCCAGTAATTATTTTTGGCCCTTCATAGGAAAGAATTTGGGCCCTTTTGCTTAAGAACCAAATGCAGTAGCACTTTTTACTAGAATGTCAATAGTTTGTTTATATGAGAAATTATTTAGCTATGTTGTTAAATAAAATAAATAAATAAATGTTCCTCAGATTTTATTTTCTACAGGATGCCTTGTAGTCTATAAGAGGTACTTATTTTGGATGTCATTGTAACGCTTGTAAAATCACTTGTTAATGTTAAATTATAAGTTTTATGGTCTCATACTTTTTTTAATGTCGGTACGAACGTACCGAACGTGACTTTAGTAAGTCATAAACATTTAAGAAGTTCCGTTCTAAATACATTTGACCAAAACAAACATATTTCTGTTGTTGCTGATCTTTGAGATGTGCAATGGACGTTTAGTGGGGGTTTAAAAGAAGGCGGGTGGGGTGTGTGTGTGTGTTTCAAACCTCTTTTTAAACATTATGAACTGTACGTATAACTTGCGAATGTGAATTTACCCTAATAAATTTCGACAAGCACTTCTGTTTCCCTCGTTGGATCATACGTACATGGTCATAACAGCAGCTGCTCAAAGGATATCAGCCTACTGTAGATACTAGACTTGCTCAGGATAGATGCCCAACATATGACCCTCAGAGATTTGGCCTATAAATAGATTTGAGTGGGCAGGTTTTTTTTGTTGTAATCAACAGATGGTTTGAGTGGCTATGAATGACAGCTAAGAGAGGCAGCACATCCCAAAGCATGTCAAGTGGCTGGCTCATGTGAATGATTGTTTTGTCTCCATGCCAGGGAACAACTGAACAGTGTTGACCCAATCGCTGAACCCTGATTTCTCCCTTCTTTCATTTAGCGTAGCTCTCCGCTCGGCGCGCTGTCAGAGCTTCATTGGGAAATCTTTTTCCAGTGTACACCTGACAGGTGAGAGACACCATTCTGTTGCCTGATAGAAATCCCAACGAGTATTTTCCCGTGGAGAGTGACATGTTTATTGATTTGTGCTCCGCCTCTATGAACAGAGCGATTGTGACAAGGCATGATACATAGACAGATAGATGGCAGATCAAACAAACCAGTGGCACACAATTAGGGGCCCAGCTGTTTCTCAGCTCAGACTCTGATCGTAGGATCAGTATAGGATAAAAAAACAAAACAATCAACTTTCATGATGAGACATTTGATTTTATATCCTGATTTAGAAATGGGTTCTTAAACGCACGCGCGCGCACGCACGCACGCACACACACACACACACACACTTTCGTTTTTGAAACTGATATTGATTTAAATGAAAATGGCCATGTTCTCTCTCTAGCTGTTATATTTGATTTGTAATGTAACACAATTGGAGTGTATATTGAGTGGTGCTTCTTATGTGGATCAACCTCAATTCATGAGGTTGATTGGGCTGATGCTTTGTTGCCAACATCCCAGTGTAAACCAATATTTAATAAGTTTTAAGAACTCATAGATTGTACACATTTCTTTAGTGAAAACTAAATCTGACTTTATATGAATAATAAGAAATATATTAGGACAATCTACCGAAGTGATTAGTTGCAATTCAGATACAGATCATTATGGTGAGTTGCATATTAATGTGAAAAGGAAGATGAAAATGGCAAGAAATGTAAAAACACAAACTCAAAATGGAGTCATAACGCCCATGCTTGATAATAAGTGATAGGGGATACACATTTCAAACAAGGACAACAGAACTTTCTTAAACCATTGAGGAGCAACAAAGAGCTTTGTATGAGGGGAATTTAATAGCGTGACCAAGGAGAAGGGTAGTACAGGTTGTAAAACATATAAAGGCACAGAGTCAGTGTAAAGTCTGATGACGATGATGTTGTGTTATTTCCCGGAGTGTCGAGAGACGGTGGCCCTCAGGTTCTGTCTACTCTCTCCTGCCTCGGCCATTCTTCAGCCAGGACACAAACTCCCTGGCTGCCTGGTCCTGCAGGTAGGAGCTCACATCACTGGTGTAGGTCCCGTCCGCATGTCGCCTAATGGGACTGCTGTGAAGTCAGACAGATGATATAAGTTAAAAAAAACAACAACTGTCCACTTGAACAGGAAGCAACGATTTTCAGAAGTATAGGCAACTTTACAAATACCTGTATACATTTCCTGTGGCATGGTAAAGTAACACTGAAATCCACATTATTCTGAAATACAGTAGTCAGAATGATTGTTCTGATGATCCAGTAGCTGCATGTTATAGCAACTCAATTAAATAAAAAGCATTTTCATTGTCGTTTCACGAGCAATCCGTTCACTATATTTACAGAGTTGAGTCATATTAGAAATAATTCATCGAATAAATTCAAGAGATTCAGTCAGAAAAGTGACACTCACCCGTTTCTTTTCGAGTTCTTTAGCCACTGGACAAAATCTTGTGCTCTCCTCGTCTCCAGGTATTTACTGTAGTCGTTGGAGAACGTTCCCTCCGAATGTCTCTTCATGTTTGGGAGCTCGCTGGCTTCGTTGAACACGGGGTTTTCTGTCAATAAGCTACACAGACACACAGTTTGATCGTTCAGAAGATGCCGTTTACACAGATGAGAAGGCTGCATGTGAATGGCCCGAGAGGAGATCTTACATAGGGTTTCCCTCTGTGCCCTGGTCAGGAACCTGCCAACTGCTTTGAATGATGATCAGGAGCAGGAGTCCAGCCAAAGAGTGGGCGACTTTCATTGTTTGGGCTTCTGAAAAATGAACAAAGTGAGACAGTTTCCCTTAAGTGTCACTCTCAGGTGAATGAAATCTTAGCCAGAATGTGTGGATGTTTGTAAGGAAGATGGTCAGATAAGATTCTCACCTGTGCTCCTTTCTGGCGAGCGTCTGTGAGAGGGATGGTAAAGTGCGAGGGGTTCTTGTTGTGCGGTGCGTCTCCTCTCTGGCTTTCTGGAGCTGTTTCACGGTCCCTTCTTGGTCTGCTGAGTCTTATATAGTTGAGCTTGGTGGCAGTCTCCCAGATGTCAACCCCCCCCCCCCTCCTCCTCCCCCCAGAGACCTGTATACCCTCTCTTACTCTCAATCCATTAGTCAGCTTCCATCTCAGTCCACTGGATCTATTTGTCTTGGCGAGGGGGAACAAATCCTATGTATGTGTGTGTAGTGTAAAAGCTGTTACTTTAGGTGTCGAAAACAAACATGACCTCGACCCTGACAAACACGTCCAAATACTCGCTCCCATCTGCGTTGAGATGAACAGACTGCGTGCGTCTGTCTTTCTGGATAGGTGGTTACATCTATTTAAATGTTAAACTACCCATGTGGAGCAGTAGAGAATAGGGTAACCGTTTAATTTACAGGCCATTATTTTCATAGTAATGACTTGAAGTAACTAAATCATCTCCAAGTAAAAGAGATGCAACACCTTAGAATGACTGGTGATTGGAGACTTTAGAAGGGGGGGCCATCCAGGTTGTATAACATGCTTAGAAAACATCAATCTCCAAACTATGGGAAAAAGACTGCAACCTCTATTCAGAAGCATGGAAGGAAACGATACAGTCATGGTATTTCATAGCCCGAGACACACGTTGAATTTCATTTCAAATAATGAACAGGAGCTACTGGGCTCCAGCAAACAGGTTTGGACTGGGGCGCAGAGAGGAAGATAGCTTTTGCAGATGCAACAAAGAAAAAGGCACTATAAAATGGTACTGTACATTAGAGATGATACTATCATTTCTACTTCGATACCGATACCCAGGAAAATGTCCATAGTCAATACCATTTTCGATACCACGGGAAGGGGGCATCAAGAGGCATAAAAATAAAGTTAGACAGATGGACGGACAGACGCACACTTCTCCATAATCTAGACCTGATCAAACTTTGAATTTAGACAGCAGATTAGCCCTGCTGCTCTAGCCATCAGAACACGTTTAGCTTGTTGAAGCAACAGATGGGGACCACCAATGATAGGGAGGGGAGAATCAGTGATTTTTCATTCAAATAAAGCACTGATGTATCAAAACTGTTGCAAATAAGTATTGTATCCGTTTACATTCTTTTGTATTGATACTTATTGATACTATCGATACCTGTTGCAAATGAGTATTGTATCCGATTCAAATTTTCAGTATTGATACCTTCGATACTATCAATACATTTGACAACCCTACTGTACATGACCTTTGGATATCTATTGTTCCCTGTATCAATAACATACTGACATGGGAGTTAATTGAAGAGCCAGCATTATGCATATTGGGTATTCTACCAAATTACAATGGAGAGACCCAACTTCTCCTCACAAGAGGGCTCTTGGGTGAAATGAGCTCTCATAACGGAAGCACCATAGTGCTACGGCACCGGAAGTCCAAACATACAACTGGATTCAAAGAATGGAGAGATGAGCTGGCCAGGATAGCCTCGTTATTACACCTATTTTACTATTGCTTGGTTATTTTCGGTCATCACTGTGTCATTAATGGTATGTAATTTAAAGGCCATCCCTTCACATCCCTAAAAGGATGATATTCACTGCACCTCTGACCAATGTGCTTGTATTTGTATGTTGCACTTGAGTTTGAACTTTACGATCATGTAAATCATGAATCAACCTATAACTGAAACACAGCGTATATTCATAGTACTTTCTCACAGTGATGGAAGTGGCTTTTAGCTAGGGGTTACACTCTACGCTCAGTATGAGCAAGGTTTATGATGAGACTGTTACTCCTGATTTAACCACTTTTATCATACAACTAGCACTGACAAAACACATTGGAATGTGAATGTTTCATAGTCTTTTTTTTAAGGGGGGCAGTGGGGGCCCAACGGTTAGAGAAGCGAGCTTGTGACCAGAAGGTCGTCGGTTCAATCCCCGGGACTGGCAGGATAAATCTGGGTGGGGAAAGTGAAAAGGCAGCACTTGCCCTTGAGCAAGGCCCTTAACCCCAACCGCTCCAGTGGAGCTGATCAGTGGCCAGCAGATCAGACCGTGGTTGTACTGGTCAGCTTCCAGGTATGAATGTGAACAGGGCACTCCTGAAAAAGAGAGCATTGCTCTCAGTGAGACTCCCCCTGTACTAAAAAAATAAAAATAAAATAAATAAATAAAGGGAATATGTTATGTAGCCTAATCAATACTACTGTAATGTGTATTATACAGAAAGCACATGTGGAAACTCATTTGCACACAAAAAAGATCCCATTTATTTGACTAGTAACACAATGTGATGGTACCTGTACAAAAAAGGAACACATAATGACAATAAAAAGTATTTGTAAACATTTCAAAACAATCTATATTGTAATTTCATTATACTATGTTTGCACCACGAATTATAACATTTCACAACCAATTCAGTGGAATACTATGTACCGTATCAGTTGTATTGTTCACACGTGTTCCAGCATACATGCATTGCATGCAATGGCTTTTACTAGCTTTTAAATGTCACATATTTGACCAAAAGTTCCATTGTTTATTTCACATAACATACAAATGCTCACTTGTACGAGCGATCCACAAAATGTACAGACTTCAACCTGAACCAGTCCTGCAGAATATCAACGAGATGAGAGTACACGACATAAACAAAGTTTGTATAGTGGCAGTATACAGTATAAATGCTGTCATATTCACATCTATTCGGGTTTGACGAGGCATTTGTGTAGAAAGCGACTCATGTAGGTGTAAAGATGTCGGTAGGCTGACCCTCCCAGACCGTGGTCCTTGTCGGTGTACCACTGAAATGAACCCAATAAATCAGATTAGTGTCCAAACACTCCACAATCCTTTCCCAGTGATATCTTTATGGCAGGGGTCGGCAACTGGCGGCCCGCGATGCGGCGATGTGGCCCGCGCTGGAATTGCAACACAATTTTTTTTTTACAGTGCACCTGAACGCAACATGCAAGATACCTGCTGAATAAGTGTCCAAATGTTTATGTCATTCTGGACTAATACTCCACTTCTGTTATAACATTTCAGTCTGGAATATGGAATATCTTTCAATAATCTTTATGACTAAAAGGCTAAAAGTAATCTCATGTGTAAGAAATGACTGTTCTACATTGAAGTACAAATTTAAATAATTAATTCTTTTTGGGGGGATTTATTTAGCTTCAAGAGTGCATTTTTGTTCTTGTGTGACCCTCAACACAGGCGTTGAGAATCCTGGGCCACTTACTGATACTTATGCTTAAATTAACCCACTCATATTCTGGTTTATTTCAAGAAAAACATTTTGGCTAGTGGAAATTCTAATTGTCTGACAGGTGGTCAAAAACGTTAATTTCAAGCCGTGCAGGGAGAGCAGGTGGTGACATAGGAGTGAGTGAGAAAAGGATCAAATATTGGTGGTTAAGACTGAATAATGACATCACAACTGTTAATTTAAAACGAGTTATTCCTCTAAACCTGACTTCAAATGCCCCAAAATTTTCCGCGCCGGCACCGTTCGGCCCCCGGCCCTCAGCAACATCTGACCCTCTGGTAGCGAGCACATTTTTTTGTGGCCCTCTCTATCATCAAAGTTGCCCATCCCTGCTTTATGGTTTGTAATGCGGAAGAGGAAAACGTGTAGGTAAGATGACCGTTGAAAGGTTAGCATCCAATTACCATATTATGCATATTTTAGATTAAGAACAGTTATGGGGGGAAATACAAGGTGCTTTTTAACAGGATCTATTTGCACCCCTCATTCAATCAACCCCATCAAGGTCAATATTAGGCCTCTTCCCTGAACTAATATTTACCATCGCCTCGAAGTCCACTTGCTCGTCAACCAGAGCTCTGGAAAGTTGCGCTGCTTGCTGGAAATGAACATTGTCTACAGGAAAGAAAAGGTGTTTTTACTACCTGAGTGAGCATCAAAGGTTTCCAAGAAGCCAGCCAACAGTTCATTTGCACAGGGTGTGACTGTGACTGTGTTGCCTGCCATTTTGAATAGGACTACCACATGTTCAATGCATATCAAAGACTGACTTGAATATTTGAATGAAATGACATAACATACCATCAGCTGTGCCATGAATCAACAGATACTTCACTGATTTGAAGTTTTTGGCTCTGCGTGTCACAGTGGAATTCTATTGAGTAAAAGAGCATTCTCACTGTTAGAACAATTGTGTCAATCCATAAATGCATCGTAGTTTGAAAAGTATATTTTAATAGAGCTGTCTTATTTATTTTTTCTGCATCTTCTTTGTGTTGGAACCAAGTGTCTCCTCATGTTTACCTTATAAGAGTCAGAATTCTCTGTGGGCTTGTCCATGTAGCGTTCAGTGTACACGGCATCTGCAAAACACCATTAAAATGAGTCACAATTATTCAACATGTGGAAAGAAAATGTTTTAAGATTTATTTATTTTTTACTGGTCGTTTTTCTCAAAAAAAATCAAAAAAGTCAGGAGAGCCCTAGACTAGCACATGCTTCCTCCGATACATGTGCAGTCACCAGCCGCTTCTTTTCCCCTGATACTACATAGGAGTGGGCTATAAACGGCGATTCTTTTTGTTTTGCTTAGGTCACTGTTTTTTTGTATTCCATTTGCCCTATCTCAACATGAAATGACAACATTTTCGGCTTCAGGTCCAAGAAAAAAGTGTGGCGGAACTATTTCCTTTTGACCGAACTACACCCGCTAGCTGCTAGCTAGTTCCTACATGAAACTGCTCACAACAAAGTCTGTGCATTATCTTGAGTAACCGGCGGAAAGAGAGACAATGCTGTTGAGTTTTTCAAATGTATTTTTTTGGTGCTTCGAGCACTGCAAGCCGAGTGCCATCCAGTTCCATTGTATTCAAGAGAAGGCAGACATCTCTGTGGCTGATATCTCCAAAACTCAGGCAACTATCTCAAAACATTATAGATGGATAAATAGCACTACAGGCGAGAGGAAAAATATGTATTTTGGATTTTACTGTGAGCTGTCCCTTTAAGTATTTGTGGCTGATAGCACTGTATGAAAAGTAAACAGAAAAACTAGGTTGATTCCTTTGGGCGAGCCCACATTGTAGCTCGTCGAGCCCTGCAGCTTGCTTACGCAGCTCAGGTGCTGCGCGGCCCCGCCCACAGCTTGGCCCCGCCCACAGCTCGGCTGCTGCGTGGCCTCACCTGCTCGGCGCGCGCTCGCAGGTGTGTGTATGTGTGTGTTACTCACAAGTTTATGGGTGTGTGTGTGTTCCTTAGGTTTACATCAGTGCCTATGACATCATCACTGAGTCTTATGACATCACTGACAGTGATGTCACAATGCCTCCTATGACATCAACAGTGGGACAAAAATTGAAACAAACATTGCCCACATGCTCCCTTTTAGATAGATAGATGTGGCATGCATGTGCACCTACCATAATATTCCCACTTGGATACAGGAGCAACTGCTATCCCACACTTGAAGAGACCGGTTCCAGCACCCAAGGCCATTGAGGCGACATAACCACCATATGACTGAAAACCATGAGTAGATACAGTGTACATATTACATAATAGAATTTTAGTGAACACAAAAATAATATATTTTTATGTGCTAAAAAGAAACGCATACACTACCACAAAAGTTATATAATTATATATATATATATATATATATATATATATATATATATATATATATATATATATATATATATATATATATATATTCATAGCTTTGATGTCTTTACTATTCTTCTACAATGTGAAAAATAAACATAAAGAAAAACACTTCTGTCCAAACTTTTTCCTGGTAGTGTATGATAAATATAAAGTAATGAAATAAGATGAAAACAAACTTACCCAGCCCCATATGGCGATTCTGTCTTTGTCTATAAAACCCATGTCAATGAATTTCCTAGCAAAAACAAAACAACAAAGGACTTTTAATTTCCTATGAAAACCTCAGAAACATTTGATAGATACCTTAATTATGAGTTATTTTATTTGACACCAATATGACATCAAGTTTGCTTATCACATGATGCAGCCTACACATTGTATTAAATCTTACACATCTTATGACACACAGGTGATCGGCATTGGAGTTCAAACACGCACTTTACCTCACCGCTGTGATTTGATCTTCCACTTCATACGTGCCCAGGCGCTTGTAGATTGCGTGCATGATTGTGTCACCTTGGTAACCGCTTCCCCTTCCGTCAAAACTGGCATAAATGATGTTGAGTGAGCTGCAGAGGTAGGTCCCCCAGGTGTTCAGTCGGAAACGATAGTCTGTCTGCTGACTGCCGGGTCCACCATACCTACACAGGACAGCAGTGTATGTAAGTATGTGTGTGTGTGTGTGTGTGTGTGTGTATATGTATATATATATATATATATTATATATATATATAAATATATATATATATATATACATATATATGTATACATATATATATGAAGTCACACCCCCTTAGGCATACGAACCAAGGGATGTCATCTGCCATTCTTTTTTCCATAGACATTTGTAAAATGCTTTATTTATTTATTTTTTACTGAAAATATGTACTGACATGCTGTAACACAAGAATTTCCCCCAGGGGATTAATAAAGTACTAATACTACTAGTACTAATAAAGTATCTATCTATCTATCTATCATAAAAATAGATTTATTTGGTCAAATCAAGCGATTTAGCTATATTTAGAATCAGGAGAGACCATATACTCACACAAAAACTTAAAGAATTTTGTATTATTAGGGGTCCAAGCACGAAGTGCGTGGATCCCTATTGTATCTGTTCCGTTTATTAGGGGTCCAAGCACGAAGTGCGTGGATCCCTATTGTATCTGTTCCGTTTATTATTATTATTATTATTATTCTGCCCTAAAACAGCATGCACGTCAAAAACCGTAAGGGCTACAGTAGCCAGACCTTGCAGATAGGTTGGAAATGTGCCCCACTGCTCAGAGACAAAAAATTAGCCATATTGGCCAGATGGTGGCGCTATAACAGACCCTTTTGCGTATTGACCCATAACTCACACCCATTTAAGCCTGCTAGATTTTCCAAAAAAAAAAACGAACTCGTCCTAGGCCATTTGCCCGAATGAGCCCAAACTTTTTCTGTGTCATCTCTGGACTTCCCTGATCTAAAGTTGTATAAAGAATTTGGATACGTGAAACCGTCTTGAAATGATAAATGTTTAAACTTTGACACTATGTCATCATAGATGACATCATAGATGACATCATAGATGACATCATAGATGACATCATCAGTGATGTCACAAGACTGTCACCTTCTCTATGACGACGTCAGTTATGACATCATAGATGACATCATAGATGACATCATCAGTGATGTCACAAGACTGTCACCTTCTCTATGACGACGCCAGTTATGACATCATAAATGACATCATAAATGACATCATAAATGACATCATAAATGCCCTTCTCCTGGTACTATATAAAGCTTGAAGCTTTGAAGCAGAAGCTTGGACCCCGCATCGCCGCTTGCGGCTATATTTATTATTATTATTATTCTGCCCTAAAACAGCATGCACGTCAAAAACCGTAAGGGCTACAGTAGCCAGACCTTGCACATAGGTTGGAAATGTGCCCCACTGCTCAGAGACAAAAAATTAGCCATATTGGCCAGATGGTGGCGCTATAACAGACCCTTTTGCGTATTGACCCATAACTCACACCCATTTAAGCCTGCTAGATTTTCCAAAAAAAAAAACGAACTCGTCCTAGGCCATTTGCCCGAATGAGCCCAAACTTTTTCTGTGTCATCTCTGGACTTCCCTGATCTAAAGTTGTATAAAGAATTTGGATACGTGAAACCGTCTTGAAATGATAAATGTTTAAACTTTGACACTATGTCATCATAGATGACATCATAGATGACATCATAGATGACATCATAGATGACATCATCAGTGATGTCACAAGACTGTCACCTTCTCTATGACGACGTCAGTTATGACATCATAAATGACATCATAAATGACATCATAAATTACATCATAAATGACATCATAAATGCCCTTCTCCTGGTACTATATAAAGCCCCCATCACCACAGCTTAAATCTAGGGGTCCAAGCACGAAGTGCGTGGATCCCTATTGTATCTGAGACATACACCCCCCAAGTCACCGGAAGCTTGGACCCCGCATCGCCGCTTGCGGCTATATTTATTATTATTATTTAGATGTTTTGTTTTTATTTTTGGTCTGGGTGAACTGTTCTATGATCTTTCCTGATTCTAAATATAGCTGAATCACTTGGTTTGTAATTTTTTTTTTCATAAGCAGCTTTACGAAATGTCTATGGAAAAAAGAATGGCGGATGAAATGCCTTGGCCTAAAAGGGGGGCGTGATTTTGGCTCTCTATTGAATTGCATTGTGTTGGGATGAGATGGAGCAAGATGCTCTGTTGTTTACTTACACATCAATAAGAAGAGGATATTTCTTAGATTTCTTGAAATTTGGTGGTAACATCATTTGATACCAAAGATCTGTTGGCAAAAATAAAAGGGACGACATGTAAAACACACAAATGACTAAAAGCAAAAAAGTCTCATTTGACACATTTCCTCACCAAGACCGGCAACCCTGATGGTGCCGCGCTGCATCGTTGGCATATGGAATTGCGTTAAAATATTTTCTAGCTCCTTGTTGTCTTCAAGAATGGTGAGCTCTGAAAAAGATAATAGTGTAGCAAATATGGTGAATGTATAAAATACATTGCAATAAATTATTTTTTTTACATAATTGCAGCTTGTTATTTTCATACAATGTATTATTGAACTGATTGAGCACTTTGTAAGATCATGTAAGAGCACATAGTACAGTAAGATAAGGTAAGTGCACAGTACAGTAAGATAGGTTAAGTGCACAGTACAGTAAGATAAGTTAAGTGCACAGTACAGTAAGATAATGTAAGTGCACAGTACAGTAAGATAAGGTAAGTGCACAGTACAGTAAGATAAGGTAAGTGCACAGTACAGTAAGATAAGGTAAGTGCACAGTACAGTAATATAAGGTAAGTGCACAGTACAGTAAGATAAGGTAAGTGCACAGTACAGTAAGATAAGTTAAGTGCACAGTACAGTAAGATAAGGTAAGTGCACAGTACAGTAAGATAAGTTAAGTGCACAGTACAGTAAGATAAGGTAAGTGCACAGTACAGCAAGATAAGGTAAGTGCACAGTACAGCAAGATAACGTAAGTGCACAGTACAGTAAGATAAGGTAAGTGCACAGTACAGTAAGATAAGGTAAGTGCACAGTACAGTAAGTTAAGGTAAGTGCACAATACAGTAAGATAAGGTAAGTGCACAGTACAGTAAGATAAGGTAAGTGCACAGTACAGTAAGATAAGTTAAGTGCACAATACAGTAAGATAAGGTAAGTGCACAGTACAGTAAGATAAGGTAAGTGCACAGTACAGTAAGATAAGGTAAGTGCACAGTACAGTAATATAAGGTAAGTGCACAGTACAGTAAGATAAGGTAAGTGCACAGTACAGTAAGATAAGGTAAGTGCACAGTACAGTAAGATAATGTAAGTGCACAGTACAGTAAGATAAGGTAAGTGCACAGTACAGTAAGATAAGGTAAGTGCACAGTACAGTAAGATAAGGTAAGTGCACAGTACAGTAAGATAAGGTAAGTGCACAGTACAGTAAGATAAGTTAAGTGCACAGTACAGTAAGATAAGGTAAGTGCACAGTACAGTAAGATAAGTTAAGTGCACAGTACAGTAAGATAAGGTAAGTGCACAGTACAGCAAGATAAGGTAAGTGCACAGTACAGTAAGATAAGTTAAGTGCACAGTACAGTAAGATAAGTTAAGTGCACAGTACAGTAAGATAAGGTAAGTGCACAGTACAGTAAGATAAGGTAAGTGCACAGTACAGTAAGATAAGGTAAGTGCACAGTACAGTAAGATAAGTTAAGTGCACAGTACAGTAAGATAAGGTAAGTGCACAGTACAGTAAGATAAGGTAAGTGCACAGTACAGTAAGATAAGTTAAGTGCACAGTACAGTAAGATAAGGTAAGTGCACAGTACAGTAAGATAAGTTAAGTGCACAGTACAGTAAGATAAGGTAAGTGCACAGTACAGTAAGATAAGGTAAGTGCACAGTACAGCAAGATAACGTAAGTGCACAGTACAGTAAGATAAGGTAAGTGCACAGTACAGTAAGATAAGGTAAGTGCACAGTACAGTAAGATAAGGTAAGTGCACAGTACAGTAATATAAGGTAAGTGCACAGTACAGTAAGATAAGTTAAGTGCACAGTACAGTAAGATAAGGTAAGTGCACAGTACAGTAAGATAAGGTAAGTGCACAGTACAGTAAGATAAGGTAAGTGCACAGTACAGTAAGATAGGGTAAGTGCACAGTACAGTAAGATAAGGTAAGTGCACAATACAGTAAGATAAGGTAAGTGCACAGTACAGTAAGATAGGGTAAGTGCACAGTACAGTAAGATAGGGTAAGTGCACAGTACAGTAAGATAAGGTAAGTGCACAGTACAGTAAGATAAGGTAAGTGCACAGTACAGTAAGATAAGGTAAGTGCACAGTACAGTAAGATAAGGTAAGTGCACAGTACAGTAAGATAAGGTAAGTGCACAGTACAGTAAGATAAGGTAAGTGCACCTTACAGTAAGATAAGGTAAGTGCACAGTACAGTTAAGTGAAACCTGAGAATATACCTGCACCTGAGCCCCTGTTGTCGCGGAGTGTAAAGAGGGGCAATCCAGGTCCTGGTAAAAGCACAAATAGAAAATGTATCAAATGTTTATTACACAGAAAGCTATTTGTATGGCTAACAGTGACTGACCTGGGGTCAGATCTGTTTGGACACAGGATTGATCATTCACATCACACCCTCCCCATCACACAAACGCTATACTGTACATTCCTTCCGCCTTCTGATTTGCTGCAGCATGCTACTGGAACACTTTACAAAACACGCTCAAACTCACTGTCCTCTCATCACTCACTGCTTTCAAACAAAACCTGCAACAGATCGTAGTCGACTGTTGCACCTGTTGACTGCCTCTCACTCGCACACATACCCTCCAGCCCCCTCTCTCCTCCCCGCCATGCCCCTTCTCTCTCCCCCCTCCTTCTCTCTCTCTCCTTCTGTCTCTCTCTCTCTCTTTCTCCCTCCCTCTTTCCCTCTCTCTTATTATTGCTGTAATTTGTGCTTTGCATGCTCTCCTTTATTACTGTCATTTTTACTCGTATGTATATAACCTTGTTTTTATTTCAGCCTCCCACCCCCTTCCCTCAAAAGGCCTTTTGCTTTTTGACAGGCTGCTTTTGTATATACGAATAGAATCTGTTCTTAATTGCGTGCCTGGGTAAATAAAGGTTAAATAAATAAAAATAAAAAAAACAACATTGGCCATGTACGAGTTATTTGGTCAAGAGGAGATGTGGTGTGGTGGTCGGTGGAGGAGTAACTAACGGACCATAGCAGCTCATCCGGTAGTAGGAGGTATCATAGCTGAAGGAAGCTCTGTTGTACTGACACCTGTCCTCATACTGGCCACAGGTGAGACACTGGGGGGCAGAGGAGCTGCTTCCAATCATAAGCCTGATAAACAAACAACCAGCACATCATGTCAGCTGGCATCATTTCGACAAAAATATTCACCTCTCCATGTACTGCACATTTGAGTTCTTTGCTCCATGTTGAGACATAAAACAGATTAGAAGCCCTCCTTACTTGTAAAGATGTCTCTGTCCGGGACTTCCTTGGTGCTCATTACTTATATAATATCTGTGTGACAAATGAATTACAAGAGCTTTACTTGATAGAGTTTTTTTTAATATTCTTTAACGGATATGATATGTAACAAGCAATTCTCTCAGATGAACTGAATCATTACTTACAAGCAATCTTTTGTTAATTGGGATATGTAGATCACTTCCCACTTGCCTGAGGTGATAGGTGTTGCCTTGCCCTTGAGAAAAGACCCGCTGTGAGTATTGTATGCATGTATTTGACCTATATAGATTTGATATTTGACATAAAGATGCTTGGAAATACTTACATCTTTCACATAATGAATATGTTTGTAGCCATGAATGTCACTCATGACTTTGTAGAAGCTGAGTTTATCCTCAGCAAAGAACAGGGGTAAGGGAGCAAACTAAAACAAATATGAATATGTTATTTAGAAATGTAGAATAATGATGAATCATGTTGAAGGTGGTCTTAATGTAGTAGATTAGTAGAACTTACACGGCCGACCCAGCCTGTCTTGCTCGTTTGCTCAAATTTCTATAAAGAGACATTTATTGTCATTAAGTAGCATTAATCGTCATTGGATTGTTCATACAGTAAGCAAAGCTCAAACTATTTGATTTCCAATCACGATTTCTTTTTGATTTTTCATAATTTTTTTCTCAAATTTCTCTCCCATTTTCTCCCCAATTGTACTTGGCCAATTTCCCCTGCTGTAGACTAGACCAGCACATGCTTCCTCCGATACATGTGCCAGACGCTTCTTTTCACCTGATAGTGAGGTGTTTAACCAGCCCGGACGCATTGTGTGGGAGGACTGCGCTATTCCCCCTAGTTCCCCTCCCCGCCCTGACTGACCAGAGGAGGCGCTAGTCAGTGGAGCGAACAGATACCCCACCGGCTTCCCACCCGCAGACACGGCCAATTGTGTCTGTAGGAGCGTCTGACCAAGCCCCGGAAGTGCCTCTGCCGGGAATTGAACCCGGGTCTCTGCCCACCAATCACAATGTCTGAAGCAGAGAAGTCACAGCTCCCGTACCTGCTTTTCCTTCCAGCTGCTTCCATCAAAGTCATAGATCTGTGCGAGCACACGGTTCTGTTTCCTGGTGAGCCACTGCACAGCCACACGCTCATCTGTCACCCAGGTCACCGAGCTCAAGAAGTGATCGCTGAGTCAGAACAAGAGAGTGACACGTTTTTTTAAACGGACGTGTCGTGTTACGGCCGACCATGTTTGCCTCTGCTGTGACTGTAGCATATTTTTTAGGTGATGATGAGGGGTACAGACCCTGATGCGATGGAGCTGGGGGTCGGCACCAGTGTGCTGCGTGGCGGATCTGTCGTATCAACAACAAAGAGTTTCACCGTAGGAATCGCCGACCCCGCCTATCAAACACAAGTAATAAACATTATGAATCATGATTCATAAGGGAATGTATTCTACGAGGACCCAATTTAAGGCTGAGTAAAAAAGAAGCATCATTTTATAATACAGTGTATATATCATAGGAGTGGATTTTGTGTTTCATTTCACAAGTATCTTGTCCATTACTCTATTCATTTCACCTCCCACCCAATTCACCCATTTTGTGTCTAAAAGGCAGGAAGTAACACAGGTGCAAGCAAGACTTTAATTATGGACCCGGCACTGGAAGACCCAAATGGATTGAAAGTTGGAAACCCTCATTGGCTGCGTTTCCTGCGGCCCCCTTAAGAAGCAAACACGTTTCCCAATTGCTTCTTAGCCTAAGATGATCTTTCGTTACGAAGGCATGCGTTTCCCAAAAGCTTCTTAGCGCCAAGATGATCTTTCGTTAAGAAGGTTTTGTAAGAAGGGTCTGGGGCATTCTTAACACCTTAATGACGAAACACTGGCAGATCCAGCCGCGTCAGGCAAAAGGAGATACTTGTGTCCACTGTTCCTCTTGTGTTTTTCCCTTTTTCCTTTCTTTCATGCACCCTTTAGTGTTTACAATTGGGGAACACTTGAAAATCTCCCCTGTATGTATGGTTACTTGTGTTTTAAATGTTTTACCGTAGGCTATATTCCTCTAATCAGAATGGATTCCTTTTATAATAAGAATGTTATGGATTTATATAGCACCTTTCACAGAACCCAAGGTTGCTTAAATTCTGTAGTGTTTCTCGCAATTTTGTTGTATGCTGTGTATATAAAGCAATTTGAACTGCAGTCCATGTCTGAAATAAATCATGTTTAATAGAAGTTCTTGTTTAACATGACCACGATTAGGTGATTCTACAAAAGTGTTTCTCAACCACTGGGTCGTGGCCCACTGGTGGGCTCAGAGTGCCATCTAGTGGGCCGCAGAGGACCTCTCACATCAAGATGGTGGACAGCTCCAGTTAAGATGCTTCTTAAGAGCCTTCTTTAGCGATGTGTTAAGAAGACTGTTAAGAAGGCGTTTGGGAAACACTTCTTTGGAGCCTTCTTAACTCCTTAAGAAGCTTCTTAACTCTTAAGAAGCTTCTTTGTTGGGAAACTCAGCCATTAGTGTTCAGGCACGTGCAGGGGGGGTGCTAGGGGTGCACGAGCACCTGCCCATTTTCCCCTGATGCCCAAAGTGCCATTTTTTTTTATTTATTTTTACAGTGAAGGCATCATGCCCAGCACCCTTCAAGAATAACTTATAACATTAAATAACAATTTATCAATCAATAAAATGTCCAGACAGTTGACACATGTTGACCTTTCAACCGGAAGTTAAGTAATCATCTCAGCCATTAGTGTTCAGGCACGTGCAGGGGGGGTGCTAGGGGTGCACGAGCACCTGCCCATTTTCCCCTGATGCCCAAAGTGCCATTTTTTTTTATTTATTTTTACAGTGAAGGCATCATGCCCAGCACCCTTCAAGAATAACTTATAACATTAAATAACAATTTATCAATCAATAAAATGTCCAGACAGTTGACACATGTTGACCTTTCAACCGGAAGTTAAGTAATCATCTGCGTCTCTGTGACGTGCACAATATTTTCCCCCCAGGATGGTGAAGGCATGACCCGCCCTTCTCTGCCTCTGATTGGCCTAGCGTCAAACGTTGTTGATCCAATCACATTCGCTTGGCTAGCCTATCCTGCGTCTCTCCTCGTCTCCTGTGCCAATCAGAGGCAGAGATGGGCGGGTCATTCCTTCGCCATCCTGCCCACTGCCCAGCTGCTGAGCTCCGACTGACTGGCGGATCAGCGACAGTGAAACCGCCCCATGCCGCGGTGCTGTGCCCTTTTTAAACTTTTGAGCCCGCGCCCCTCTAAGGGTCTCTGCACGGCCCTGTTAGTGTTCTGCTTGCGCCTGTGTTACTTCCTCCCTTTTATACACAAAATGGGTGAATTTGAAAGGGAAGTGAAATAGGCGAATACTTGAGAAAGGCACATAATTGAGCATCCCACCTTTGGGTATGGAATCGTCACTGTTTTGGGGTATTGCTCATATCCATACGAGCTGAACTCCATTTTGTTGACTTTGGTATCATTCACCACGATATAAGCCAGAAAAGTTCCATTTGGCGACCACCATATTCCCTCATTGGAGCCGAACACTTCCTCTGAAATGGTTTAGGAAAACATATTACCTTCTCTCTCTCTCTCTCTCTCACACACACGCACACACACACACACGCACACACACACACACGCACGCACCCCTCTGCACCATTAACACATTCAAATTGAATGATTAAATGTATGTTACCTACCCTCATACACCCAGTCAGGGATGCCATTAAGGATCTCATTCTTTTTCCCATTGTGCGTCACTTGTACAGCTTCAGCAGTGACATTGGATTTCAAATAAATGTTGAAATCTATGATGTAAGCCTATAGGAAAGAAAGAGTATAACATCATCAGTCGAGGGTGTTTGCATAGTCAGTTGATGAATTGTGTTTGTATGACATCATCAGAACGGTCTTGGGTGCTTTCTCCCTGGGAAAGATTGCTTTCGTTCCGTCCCGGGCCCGGCACGATCCCCCCCCCCTCTCCCCCCAGTGGTCAGCTTTCACATTACAACATTTCTTCCTGGGGTCAATTTGGGGACAAGCATCCCCAAGTTACTTTATTCACCTATCAAAGCCACACACTTTAATACATATCAATATGTATACAGGCTCATTCAGTTCAAATGAAATGGTGAAATGACTTGATGCAATATTTACTGTGTAACACAGTCTGTGTTAATCAATATCCTGATAGACAAGGGTGTATTTTAAAATGTTGTACACTCACAAATTTGTTCCCTTTTGGCGCCCAGGAAAAGAACATGACTTCTGAAAGATTCTGAAGAGTTACAAATTCTCTGGAATAAAATAGTGACAATGATGTACAGTACTGTACATTAGTATGATGTGCTTGTCTGTCCATAACGATAGCCTGCTGTATCACTATTGAAACAATCAATATTTACCACAGTAAAAGCCGTAAGCATATATGTGGAGTTTGTAAAATCCTGCATAACAATGTCAGCTAATTAGAGAGTGATATCATTACAACAAAACAGGCCTACTTACGAACTTTCTATGTGGTAGATGGAGTATGAGGCGTTGTAAGAATGTCTGTATTGCTGTTGGATTGTTAACACAAAACTGTGACTTATTAGGAGTTTTTGACCTTTCTTGTCAAGTTGTACATACATCTTACAAAATTAACATGACATTTACACTGGAAAAAGTTAATGTAAAAATAACATATGCATGCAAAGTAAACTGGAAAATGTTGATGGGGTTAATTTCTCACCTTTGTATAGTTGCTTTCAAAGCAGACATATTTCTGATCAGCTGAGAGTATATAATCTGTGGCTCCCACCTGGTTCTATAGGGAAATATCAGCACAAAGTATGAGCATATAAACTGACGGAATTGTATTTGTTGTTGAAAATTGTGCGCTATCTGAAAGAAAGAAAGAAAAAACCTTACAAAGGTTGAATTGCTCAAATAT
This sequence comes from Poromitra crassiceps, assembly GCF_964638095.1. Lineage (NCBI taxonomy): Eukaryota > Metazoa > Chordata > Actinopteri > Beryciformes > Melamphaidae > Poromitra > Poromitra crassiceps. Next base: position 4,509,954 of record NC_139629.1, read on the forward strand.
AGTGACTCCTCCTTTGTTTCGACATTGTAGAGGTTGACATTTTCTTGCCGTGTTTGATGCAGATATTCCTTATCTGCCGGTAAAAAAAGGACAAGCAATAACCTTTTGAGAAATGCAAAAACATCAGCTTTCAAACAACATTAAATAGACTATTACATCACACACAAAGACTTGACTGGTTTGAATGAAAGTGAAAGCTTACCTACCTGATATCCATCGCAAGTTGTATGATTTCCACCTAATGGTGTCATCGAAATAATCTGTAAGGTTGAAAGGTCTTTTGGCGCCTGCATCATCTCCTGACAATATAAACACATCATTTGCATTATTTGGTTTGCACCATAGATTATCATAAGGTGACCAGTCGTCCCCGATTTTCGGGGACAGTCCCCGTTTTTGGTGACCTGTCCCTGGCGCTGGAGCTGTCCCTGAAAATGTCCCCGATTTTCTACTGGCGTCTGCGACTCGAGCTCTAGCAGGCTCATTCTTAAATCTAGAATGAAGAAACTTATAGGCTATGAAACTGTAAAGACCTGCAGCATCCATTGGGACCAACACTGCCATGCTACCTTGTCGGGAAGGAAGGGGGCTAAATAATACATTTTGAAAAACTGGCATATATGGTCAATTTCAAAGGCGGACCCTTGACCGCTCTTGCCTATATCTGAATGAGAATGGATTATATGAATGAATGAATGAATGAAAAAAATGTATTGGTCACCACCAAGCATGTACACTTAGGTCACAACCAAAGGTTAGGGGCAGAAGCATACGCTTATGAAAGGCCCCCCCCTTTTCTTACGGTTAAAAATGTTCATTCGTCTGCGATTTTTGGACATTGTCCTTAGGCTACATGCCTTCAAATGTACAACAAAGGATTTCAAGGAGAAATATCCTAAAACAAGAAACAAAGAAAGTAAATAAATAATACAACAGAGACAAAAACAAAAAACTACAATAGGTGAGTAGCAAATAACAAAACAAAAACAATACAATCAACATTTTTTTTTACATCATTCAGTTACCTGGGAACCAGTCTGTAATTATCCATCATCATGTCTACATACAGACGTGCCCACTGGCCAACCACTCAAGCAAAAAGGTTGCAGGAGGCTTACGTTTTGCTGCTTCCTGCTCTTCCAGGAAAACATTGAAAAATCAATTACGAAAATAATAGTCCCTAATGTCTCCAATTACGAAAATACTTTTTGAGATCCGAGGCTTTTCATAAAACATGCGGCGCTGTAGGTTTGGACGGTCATGGCCAGGCCAAATGCTGCTGGGGAACACATTGCCATTTTGTAAGGGGGCACACAGTGAATGATGTGTGTGTGTGTGTGTGTGTGTGTGTGGGGGGGGGGGGGTTAAAGTGATTTGGTTAAAGAGATATTCAGAAATAAAGGGTACAGTATTTTGGGGGATTTGACTGTTTTTCCCCACTTTCCCAGAGTCAGAAACAAACGAATGTCTTCAGACAGACATTTTTATGTATTTGATGTCGTCTGAACGGTGAATATGTCAAACAGCAATATCAGGCTATCTTGGCTCAATTGTTGAGTGTCTCAAATAACATCATGATCCCATATTTGAGCGAGGGAGGGGGGTTCATTTTTCCAAGCTTTGTCTGGGTCGAGGCCCACAGCCTCAGACTTTGAAACGCCCTGCTACTTTAAATAGGCTATTCAACATTTTTGACTGATGTTAAATCTAAGGTTATAATGAATCTACATTTGCATCGCATGGTGGCGCCATTTCAATAGTAGGCTGCTGGATGGCTCATCACACTGATCCCTCATGCAGTTTAGTCATATAGGCTAGTTCTATTTCTACACAATCGTTTTGTCACATCGGGTAAACATGGCAAAGAACAATACAAGTATTCACAAACAAGCAAAACAAGTTATCAGTCAATCTATTCGAAAGTAGCCAAATACATAGAAAAATAATCAAATTATCTAAGGCACCAACCATAGTCGTTAGCCTACACAACGTGTAGCCTATTATTTTGGCACTATACGAGGGATGACGTCACTTGCCACCCAGAAATGCGGAACCCCGCGGCAGTTAATAGTATGAGTTGTGTCAAACGTTAATTATATCTCAAAAACTATAGGCTACATGACATCGCTTCTATTTTGACATTCTGAGTGAGAGCAGAAGTAGCTCAAGAGTTTGATGCATGTCGTGTTAAAGTTGTGTGAACTGTCGCAGTTTTTAAAATGTAAACAGGGTTAACTGGCTAGAGACAGCCAATAAGCCTCGCGCCACTTGGGCTCCATTGGCGTTGCCACCCAGTGACGCGGTTTGTTTACCAAAATGCTGCTCGGCTGATCCCTCGTATATACAATTCACACAGAAAAAGGGAAAAAAAGAAAGGTTATACTTACTGTTCAAATAAACTGCTACTGGGACAGTTATTAACGTGATGACGACAGCCGCCCCTACCCCTGCCCAAAGCACCTTCCCCTGTGAAAGAAAGGTGAGGGTCACGTCAAAAGTTACAACAACAAAAGTTTCCTCTGAAATAACTGAAATAACACACAATATATCAGTACAATGTGGCAGCACTTTTGTATGTCTGCATCCGTCCCACTATTTACTTCGAGGCAAGTTATCTTTAGCGACATATAATAATAATACGTCTATTTCCATTTCAAAAGTTATTTTTTGCACTGCTGACACTGAAGCTAGTTGGACGGATAAATCGATTAGCTGTAGCTACTGACCATAATGTCGATGCTGAGGGACTCAACATCCAACGGCGAGTGGATGTGCGCTGCTGCTGCTCTCAAGTCTGTTCAAATCCTCAAAAAGTCGTTGACGTGAAGTTAAAATGGACTTCTCGGACACACAGGCGGCTTTGTTTACATGCTCATCATGAGGAAACCTGTAACAATGAACTTGATAGCGACTCAGTTTGGCAGCAGTCAGTCCGTCCGTCCGTTGCAAGTTGCTTCACTCCACGCTTCCAGATGCACTCGTGGAGTCCGAAAGCAGACAGATCTCTCCTCGGAGTCAGCAGCGCACATACCTTTGCAGGAGCGCTCAACTTGCTAGTCTTTAGGAAGTGTCCTAACCCGACATTGATTGCATAGCCTACTGTAGTCATCAAATGTGCAGAGAAATCAGGAAATGTGCCATTGTTTTTGTAGTAAATTCAACATGTAGCCTACAGTATTTTTCTTCATCTGGTCAAGGTGAGAAATTAAAAACTATTGAATATTTGTGTGCCAGATTACACTATAGGGCCAGACCAGTTGTGTGTGAAATTCCACTTTATTATGGATTATTTGACATGAAGGGGGGGGGGGGGGGGGTCATCAAAAGCCAAAAAGACAACTGTAATAGAATAGTCAATTCTCAAACCACTTGCTACCTTTTTTCAAAGTGAAACCCATCCACCACTGATTGTAGTCTACTACTTTATTGTGTGAGGCAGTGCCAGCAGTGGCGTGCACAGACAGACATTTCGGGGGGCAGGTGCTCAAGTGGGGGTGGTGGTGCAGACCACAGAGCTGTGGGAACTAGATTGATTTCTGTATTCATTTTGATCCAGTTCCATTTCTACCAGTCATGCATGTTTTAAGAACATTTCATTATAAGCTACAGAATCACATATCGCATTTGATGCACAGCACAGAACATTTCTGATTTGAGAAGAGAGTCCTTAGACAAACAACAAGTCAACTATTGAAAAATGCTTGAGAGAAAAATGGTTGCACATTGCTAATGCACTTGCAAAAACTGATTTATCATGAAGCCTAAAATATAAGAGATGAAATATGACATGACAATAGGACGAATCAGCGTGGCGCCACAACAACAAATCCCCCAGAAATGCGGAAGCCCGCAGCAGTTAACTAGTATGAGTTGTGCCAAACGTTAATATCTCAAAAACTATACATGACATCGCTTATATTTAGACTTTCTGAGTGAAAGCAGAAGTATCATATATGCATGTCGTGTTTAAGTTGTGTGAACTGTCGCAGTTTTTAAAATGTACACCGCACAGCCGGGGCTAGAGTGAGCACTCAAGGCTGGCTCCATAGGGTCCCATTGCCGTTTTCCCCCCGGAAACGCGGTTTGTTTACCAAAATGCTGCTCGGCTGATCCCTCCTACTGTATATTATCCACAGAACACTTCACCACTCATGTACATATTGTATATATTTACTCGATTTGATTGCACTCGCAACTTTGTGATTGTCTTTAGTTATCTTCCTACTTCTTATCTCTGTACTATATTGATGTGACCGCTACGCTGCATACAGACACTAAGACAAATTCCTCGTATGTAACTTGCATACTGTGGCAATAAAAGTGATTCTGATTCTGATTCTGATATGAGTAAAAAGCAGCTTTGCATTTACAATGTGATTGTTAAATTGTGTAGGCCACACACTCAAGATGATCAAAATCAAAGTTTGCACGATTATTGGTAAAGCTCTGACATTGGTTGAATTTACTCTGTCTCTTCATCGTCTGAGCTCTGCACCACTTGGCTGGCATGTGTAATATAGTCAAAGGCAGAGAACTCGATGTCTGCCAGCTCGCTCCATTTGGTGAAATTGCTATGCTTCTTTCCGCTGTAGTCCACCACGAAGTTCTTCAAATGGAGACAGGGGCACTCGATTCCACGGTAGAACATCATCGAACCCCATTTCTGCAACATAAGACATAAAGTGGGCTGACATAAGTTTGATACATTAATAATAATAATAATAATAATAATAATAATAAACTTTATTTGTATAGCACCTTTCATAACATAAGATGTAGCTCAAAGTGCTTTACAGTAAAAAAACATGTAATAACAAGAACAGTAACGGTAATAGAACAATAATACAAAAATAAAAACAGCAGAAGGCTTCAAATGGTGCTAAATATGGATAAAAACAAGGAATAAAAAGACCATACAAGACCATAAATAAAAAGCAAGCTAAAAATAGAAAGTCAAATTCAGTTGAAAGCAAGGGAGTATAATTCAGATTTAAGGTGCCTCTTAAAACCATCAACAGAAGGTGCTTCTCTAAGGCCATGTTCAGACTAGGAGGCCAAATCTGATTTGTGAACTTTAGTGACCTATTAATGATTCTATCCAGATTGGTTTTATGAGTCCTGATGGTCCTGACGCTCCAAGTCTGATTTGTGTCACTTGTCCCAAACCACATATGGAGGTAGTTTCCAATCTGCTTTCGACTGATGTGACTTCAGTGTGGACGCGCTGATCACCCAAATCAGATTTGAGCGTGTCTTTTGCAGGGGGGCGGGGACTTGAAGAGCAGAGCGCAGACATGCAAACACTGCTAGAAACATTCTATGTTGGCTCATTGGCTCATTGTATCTGGACACACAGATGTGACTTGAACACTTGCCCAAATCAGATTTGGGAAACCAATCAAGATAATGCTGATTAATGACTTTAGCAGCACATCGGATTTGCCTGTAATGTGAACATGGCCTAATATCCGTGGGCAGCCTGTACCAGGCAGTGGGTGCATAAAAGCTGAAGGCTGCTTCATCATACCTTTTACCACTAACTTTTGGAATGTTTAGAAGGCCGGCAGCAGAAGACCTGAGGGAGCGACTTGGCTTATACTCAGACAGGCAGTCACAAAGATAGGAGGGAGCTAAACCGTGTAATGCTTTAAAAACAAGCAAAAGAATTTTAAAATCGATCCTCAACGCTATGGGAAGCCAGTGCAAAGCCGCAAGAACTGGCGAGATAATGATCCCGCATTTTAGTTTGAGTTAAAATCCTAGCTGCTGCATTTTGCACTCGCTGCAGCCTGTCAATGCTTTTTTTTGGGAAGACCAGAAAGAAGAACATTACAGTAGTCAAGACGTGAAAAAACAAAAGCATGTGTCAATTTGTGGCATCTTCAAGAGAGAGGAAGGGTCTAACAGTTAGACCCTGTCTAGGGTCTAACTGGACTGATGGTATGTACATAGAGGAAGGGTCTAACTGGACTGATGGTATGTACATAGAGGAAGGGTCTAACTGGACTAATGGTATGTACATAGAGGAAGGGTCTAACTGGACTGATGGTATGTACATAGAGGAAGGGTCTAACTGGACTGATGGTATGTACATAGAGGAAAGGTCTAACTGGACTAATGGTATGTACATAGAGGAAGGGTCTAACTGGACTGATGGTATGTACATAGAGGAAGGGTCTAACTGGACTGATGGTATGTACATAGAGGAAGGGTCTAACTGGACTGATGGTATGTACATAGAGGAAGGGTCTAACTGGACTGATGGTATGTACATAGAGGAAAGGTCTAACTGGACTAATGGTATGTACATAGAGGAAAGGTCTAACTGGACTAATGGTATGCACATAGAGGAAAGGTCTAACTGGACTAATGGTATGCACATAGAGGAAAGGTCTAACTGGACTGATGGTATGTACATAGAGGAAAGGTCTAACTGGACTAATGGTATGTACATAGAGGAAAGGTCTAACTGGACTGATGGTATGTACATAGAGGAAGGGTCTAACTGGACTGATGGTATGTACATAGAGGAAAGGTCTAACTGGACTGATGGTATGTACATATAGGTCTAGGAAAGCGCCTCCACTTACCCGCCCACAGCCCCTGCATGATATGAAGCCATTGTTCTCGCAGTCCAGAAGCCTCTCTTGGAGCGAACTGTTTTCGGTTCGAATGAAGAGTTCACTGCAAAAGAATGACTTGTTTATGTCTGATTTAATTCCACAGGAATGCGCTAGAAATGCAGAGTAGATTTCAGCATCTGGTTCTCGTTACACAGTATATGCACCAGTAAAGATAGACAACACACTCCAGACACTTTAACTCATACCTAAACTGTGCTGAAAGGTTGACTCTGTGCATCTTTTCAATGATTTCGATGTAGTCACCAGTGCAGACATGTTTGTTGCAGCCTCTGCAGCTGAACTTCACTTCGTTCGGGCTCACATTCTTCATTTCTTTCCTCTTCTTCTGGGTCATTCGCAGCCTCTCCTCCAGTAGAGCCTGCATCTGAAACTCCACGATCTAATGGAGAAGAGCATTCACATGATCTCTCCTCCAGTACAGCCTGCATCTGAACCTCCATGATCTAATGGAGGAGAAGAGCATTCACATGATCTCTCCTCCAGTAGAGCCTGCATCTGAACCTCCATGATCTAATGGAGGAGAAGAGCATTCACATGATCTCTCCTCCAGTACAGCCTGCATCTGAACCTCCATGATCTAATGGAGGAGAAGAGCATTCACATGATCTCTCCTCCAGTACAGCCTGCATCTGAACCTCCATGATCTAATGGAGAAGAGCATTCACATGATCTCTCCTCCAGTACAGCCTGCATCTGAACCTCCATGATCTAATGGAGAAGAGCATTCACATGATCTCTCCTCCAGTACAGCCTGCATCTGAACCTCCATGATCTAATGGAGAAGAGCATTCACATGATCTCTCCTCCAGTACAGCCTGCATCTGAACCTCCATGATCTAATGGAGGAGAAGAGCATTCACATGATCTCTCCTCCAGTGGAGCCTGCATCTGAACCTCCATGATCTAATGGAGGAGAAGAGCATTCACATGATCTCTCCTCCAGTACAGCCTGCATCTGAAACTCCATGATCTAATGGAGGAGAAGAGCATTCACATGATCTTGGCAATGTGGTTTTCAATCCAGCTGGCACCGAGAACATTCAAGTGAAGGCCGTTTAGTCCATTTCTTTGCTCAGGATCATTTGAAAGAATCCAAATGATAAAGGAACATACCCGTTTGTCATATTCTGCTTGTTTCATGCTTTTGATTTTGTCAATGGCTTTGGTCATCATATCCTTGCGATACTCATTGACACTCTCTTTCTCAGCCACTCCAGATCCTTTCACCTGCACCAGAGTGTAACTGCTGTCCGCAGCTCTCCCTCGGCCTTCGGCCTGCAAAGGTTAATGACAAATGTAAATGGTAAGCAAATACCGTAACATTTTTAATACAATATCCTATTAATGACATTACAGTTATGATCGTAGAACATAGGCCACAGTTCCAGATTGGATATACTGTAGACACTCATTTGACCAAGAGCATCACTGACTGACCTGCATCATAGAGATCTCATTGGTCACAAGGCCGTATCGGATAACACAATTGCACTCTGGTATGTCCAAACCTTCCTCCGCCACTGTGGTGGCGATCAGCAAGTTGACATCTCCCTCACGGAATTTGTTCAGAACATCCTTTTGCTCTGCCTAATTAAAACAGTTTTGAATCAAGTAAGTATATTGTGTAAATAGCAGTACCCAATGTGCTCCGATGATGTGTATTCACTGTCGTTTGTGTGGAGGTGCACTCACAGCGGTCATTGGTTTAACGATACTCTGGTCGCCTCCTCCAATGACATGGGCGACTTTCACGCCAACTTCCGCAAACTTGGGGTTTTCCTGAATCCACTGGCTCAACGCGATGGCACTGCGGCGCGTCTTGGTGAAAATGATCCCTCTGGCTCTGTCTCTGCTGGTGAACTCCTGCAGAATGTGGATTCTCAGTTTTGACAGGCTGTTATTTTCAAACTCGGGGCGGTTTGCAAGCGCCTTCAGCTCCTCTTCGTTCTCTGTAGGACGTACGTTTCAAAGAATTAAGCCAAATTGCTTTGTGTCATTTTTTGACGGCATGTAACAGTAGCAATAATCAAGACACAATACATTGTCCCCTGTCCAAATCAATTATGCTTAGATTGTATTGGTGATACTATAATTCATTGGGCCTACTAGTGGCAACACTACAGTACCTTTGAACAAATTGAAGAGGAATCTCTCAGTGTCTGTGACTTGGATGACTTCCTCTGGGGATAGTTTTCTCTTCATCTCCTCCTTATGGTATTCGTCCAGGACGTCAAAAGCATCACGCATGCGTATGGTGTTGCTCAGTTCCAGACCCTCGCTGTACTTTCGAAGGTGTTCAGCACAAACACGCACTTTGCGATCTTCCTCCTTTGCAGCTAAGAGAGAAGAAGATCATTTCTCAGATCAGCAGGCTGCGTTGTTTAACGTAAATGTTTGCGTTCAGTGTTTCCCCTACCATTCTACAGGCCTGGTGGGCCCGCCAGGCCAACGACGCCCACTCCAGGCCAGATTTTTTTATTATTATTATTATATTTTTTACGATTCTTTCCCCTGCTCTCCCCAAAATTTCAATAAACCTTTATGGTATATTATTACAATACAACAATAATGGTGTTGACAGTAATATAAGATGCCAAACCATTCAAAACAATAAGCATTTTGCTTTTAGGAGCATCGTGCCAGCGTGCGGCGCTGTTCCAAAACGTGTCAACGTGTGTTGCCTGGGAAACGCACATCCCATTAATACAACTGTTCGCATCGCATCCCATAATAGTATGATGATACTTGGGATGCCATTGCGAACATAGATGCGGTTAGACAGGTTAGATAAAAGTTTAGCGTCGCCAGCGAGGGCCCCCACCGTTACGGTCGGTGTACGTTTCAAAATCCCTCCAGGCCTGAAAATCTTTCAAGGGGAAAACAGTGGCGTTAGTAGTATCCCAGCAGTTGAGCATGGCATGTTTCAAGTTGTGCTTACCGTTGCGCTCTTTTTGAACCACCCACAGCTCATAGTTCTGGGAGTCGAGGTCACAGGTGGGGTTCAAATCAGCGTGGGCATGAATGGCATTCATGATCTTCTTGATGACATCGCCAAAGGGATCCTGAAAGGGAGAGTGTGCTAGTATGACACATGTATGATTCTTAATTCCATGATTTGGACAGATAGGAAAGGTTCCTGTGGAGGCGTTTGATGATGCCCATATAATATAATATAATAGGCTAGAAGAGAAGTTAGATGATTGTACCTGTGCTCTCTCTTCAGCGGTTGCAATTATTTTGTATGGTTCCTTTTTGAATTCCCCAAGGCTCCTGGTCATGATTTTATAGGCGTCCAAGTTTGCACAAATCTACCAAATGACACAAAAAAAATATGTAGAGTATGAGACTGAATCAAAAGCATCAAAATCATCTCTATCTACGGAGAAGGTCCACTATATGTGCTGAATTGCAGCACGCCCAACAAAGAGTTAAAACCAAAAGTCTGTTTTCAATTTTTTCCTACTGCGGTGAAAGTATGACAGGCGTAGTAAGCTTTATGGCTGGCCAGTGTACGGGGGCCATGTGGAACATTGGAAACAGCTTGGCAGTGGGAGCTGGCTCCTTAGTGAATGTAGGGCAGGGAGGGTGGAGCAGGGCAGGGAGGGTGGGGCAGGAGGCAGGGAGGGCAGGGAGGGTGGGGCAGGACTGCACCCGAGTAAAAGTGCAACTGGAAGTTGAACTGAAGGAATGAGAGTGAGGCATGTGTATACTGTATGGTGGGACAGAAGGCGGACGATAGTCTTTACTCGCAGAATGTGCTCCTCAGCTTTCTCCAGTCTGTTGGCCCCTCCGACGCCCGGAGAGGCCGTCAGCCCCAGTATCTGAGGGATGGCCACTGGTTCCTTCTGCTCCTTCTTCAGCTTAGCATTCTTGTGCTTCTGCTTCAGGTAGCGCATCATTATATGGTTGTAGCAGTCTCCCTTCTTAGTGTGGTGACACTCATCTATCACAATCAGTGTCAGATCTGCAGGGGCAGAAGACAGACAGGGAAAAACACAAGTCATGTACTGTATGTGGTGCCATCTGGGGCTTTGGGTAATTATATGGCTGTTGGTAATACAACTCTTTGTGAAGATATGTACTTCTGCATTACAATCACAGTCACAGGTTGATCCGCATTCTGCTCTCGAGCCTCGCCGGCTCGCTCTCAGTTTATGAATGGGGGGGGGGGGGGGGGGGGGGGTGGAGCCTGGCTGGCTCTCTGTTTATGAATGGGGGGGGGGGGGAGTGGAGGCTGGCTCGCTCTCTGTTTATGAATGGGGGGGGGGGGGGGGGTGGAGCCTGGCTGGCTCTCTGTTTATGAATGGGGGGGGGGGGGGAGTGGAGGCTCGGGCTCGGCGCTTGGAAACAACACTGAGAGGGGGCGTGGCTTTCCTCACTGCTCACAACAATACAACTCACCTCTCTCGCTATATATAGAACTATGGTATCGGCCCCTTTGGAGCTGAAACCCTAGGCTAGCCGCACACAGCCCGGCCGCCGCGCGGCCTCGCCCGCAGCTCAGCTGCTGTGTGGCCTCGCCTGCACTATTGGCATGCGCAGCGCACAATCGCCTGCTCTATTGGCATGTGCGGCGCAGAATTGGCCAACTTCGCATCACTGATGATGACATCACTGTCAGTGATGATGTCACAATGCCTATGACATCACTGATGATGTCACAATGCCTATGACATCATCAGTGCCTATGACATCATCAGTGATGTCATAGGAGATTTGGGTCAATAATAATGATATCACTGATGGGACAAAAATTGAAACAGAGCCAACTTGCTCCCTTTTATATAAAAAGGATTGGCTCCTTGCCAAAGTCACGCCCTCTTCCGGGTCCGGCATGGGGCCTGAGAGATTTCATTTCCCTTTCAATTTCCCAGACGTTTTGTAAAATCCTTATAAAAAGCGTTTTACTTGGTCAAACCAAGCGATTCAGCTATAATCAGAATCACAAGAGACCAAAGAACATTTCACTTGTACCAAAAAAGAAAGAAAGAAAAAAAAGGGCAGAGTTCAATGTTCTATCTATGGTCTCTTCTCTTGTGATTCTGAATATCGTTTGGTCTTTTTAAAAGGGTTTTACAATTTATTTTCCTGTGTCTGAGCCTGTTTGTCTTGTTCGTTTATTGTTTTATAAAAAAAATGTTTTTTTAATAAAATATATAAAACAAAAAAAGGGTTTTACAAAATGTCAATGGAAAAATGAATGGGGAATTCACTTCCTCAGGCCCCATGGGAAAGCTCGCGATGGCCAGACTTTGGCACTCAGACATAGACTATACAGAGGGAAAAAGTGCCATGACTGTGGGGCTAAAATGGGAAGAGCAAGTAGTTCAGAATAATAGAAAACCACACGTGTGTGTGTGTGTGTGTGTGTGTGTGTGTGTGTGTGTGTGTGTGTGTGTGCGTGCGCGTGTGCGTGTGTGTGTGCGCGCACGCATGCGTGTGTCCAGTGGTTTGTTGGCTGTTTACACTGCTGCCGGTCTTGCAGTATAAATATTGTTCAGGGGCATAATTACTTGTATATAAATAGCGACGGTTGATACGACCATAGTCGCCGGAAACATTCCCATAAAAAAAACAGCTTCAAATGTGTATTTTTGCAACAATGTCAGCGAGGTGAAGTCAAAGCATTTACATTTCTAAGTTGAAGCAGAATGATAGAAATGTGTCCCTAGAGGAGCAGAGTGCGGTGCAGTGGAACGGGCTTGCTTGATGTAGGTGATAGATAGAGGCTCTCATGTGAATTGGATCAGCCACACACTGATGGCTTGAACAGACGTGTGGCCTGGAAACTAGCAGATAGGAAAAAAAGCCCTCAGGCGTTTCAACAAACAGCATATGTTCCACTGAGGTGGCTATTCCACCTTGGACTGGTGACTGCCAACAAGAGCGAACAACAGAGCCGGAAGACTTTGACAAGAACCTGTCAGGTATCATCAGGGGAGAGGCGAGGAGTTCTCCTGGTGGCTTCCTCTTCCAGAACCTGTCAATGTCTGCAGTGAAGGCCTGGGTAGCTTTTAACTAAAGGCTTCAAGAAGTCTCGTCAACCAAAGTGGAGATGATGTGACGTCGTTTGATTTCTAATGATCATGAGGTGTTTTTGCGCCAGCGAGCTAATTGAAGCCAAATGTAAAAGGAAAAAGTGATTCACAATCTAACCCATGTATTTATTCCAGGAGACATTGTCATGTGTTGTACTGTGTCCTGTTTACTGCGAGGCAACTCAGAGGGAACACATGTAAGGTCATACATACCACTTAAGTCCACTCCTTCATCTTTTCCACTATTGGACCTCTCCAAGTAGTTCTCGAGAATCTGGGCTGTGCATATGACGACGTCATTTTTCTTGACAATATCTGTGAAGGAGATTTTGAGCTGGGAGTCTCCGCTGACCCTCTCCACTTTATATGTGGGCTCCAGAAATGGAACGAACTCTTTGGAATAATGCTGCTCAACCAGGGGCACCTGCAGGAGACACAGAACATGAGCTTAGCAATGATTTGTGAAATACAACAAATGGAGATATACAGTAACTGGAGATGCATATTGAAAAACAGTCGAGCGTTGACACACGCATAGTACGTTGTAAAGCTCTGAGGATTTGCTGAGATTTGTTTACAGGGCCGCCGCACCCTATACGCAGAGTACGCAGACTGCGTAGGGCATCATGTGACTGAGGGCACCAAAAAAAATATATATATATATATATATATTTATTTATTTTTGTTTGTTTTTAGTGCCCTCAGTCAGGCCACTCACTGAACAGCAGGCCAGGCGCCGCCTACTGGTTTACTAGTGGTTTTATTACTTTATTCAGGGTTAAAGTGGGTGCATCTCATTGTAAAATTGGACTCGGCCCAAATTGGGCTTCAAACGGCCCAAATCTGTCTTCAACCGGCCCAAATCTGGCTTCAACTGGCCCAAATCTGGCTTCAAACGGCCCAAATCGGGCTTCAAACGGCCCAAAACTGGCTTCAAACGGCCCAAATTGGGCTTCACACAGCCCAAATTTTTCGCCGCCGCCCTTCGGACGCCGGCACACACGTCGGCCCGTATCGGCCTGGCCTGCTTGGTATCTAATGCCCGGCCTGAATTATGATCCCAGTCCGCCCCTGTTTGCATGTACAGTTTAACAATCACTTGTTTGCTGACATGTACAGTAATTCTAACAATTGTTTGTTTCCCACATGTAATGAAATGTGAGATACACTAGTATCGTTCATAATTAATGATTTTGCAGTCTTTTGTTTGACAGTTATTGAAAGTTTTGCGGGGGGGGGGGGGGGGGCACCACAAAACAATTACGCTTAGGGCACCCAAATGGCCAGCAGCGGCCCTGTTTGTTTATGATCATAGTAACTGCAATGTTAGGACTCCACTGCAGCACAGATACATATCTGTCGGTTTGTTCTGTTTGTTTGAGGCAGGGTTTCAAATTGGCTGTGTGACAATTTGGAATATTTACACTCTTTGTTCATAGTTGAGGGAGTTTCGGGCGAAACCCTCCCTTCCCTGCAGAGACAACATTACAGTTAAAGTTATTGCTCTTGTGATGAAGTGAGATGAAGAATGCAATCCGACGAGTTTCAAAAACAATACAAACAATTGATCATGGAATAGTTTTAAATTGTTTTAAACTTTTCAACTTGAATGAATGACAATGATTTTCCCAGAGCCGAGTCCATCACATCTGTGCCAAATGGTAACAAAACAGCGGAGAGTTATCTAAACCTTGAGGCATGCAATTTGTGGTGAGTTGACCCACATGTACAAATTGTCTGAAAGCACACATAGCTTTCTCTGGATCTTCAACAGAACACAAGCAGGCCACCGTTAGAACGTATAGTTACTGTATAGCTCAACTGTATACCTTATTATAGGTCATTTATAGGTCAAGTATATACCTGATTATAGGTCATATATAGGTTATAGAGCAACTGTATATACCTTATTCACCAGGACAACTACTTTCCTAGGTTGCCCCTCTTCCTTCCTGTGGTCCAGATGTGTTTTGGTAATATAGACCGCGACTCTGGTTTTACCACTTCCTGTCGGGAGGCATATGATGATGTTTTTTCCCTCCAAGGCGGGTTGAGCAACGTCCATCTGATAATCTCGAAGAACAATGTCAGGTTTTTTTTGGGGGCCTCCAGCGGCTCCTGCCCTGCCATTTCCATCTGTAAAGCAGAGAGCAGACGTTCAGACAAAACTGCTGTCCACATCCACAGCCTGTAATTACAGCCAACGCTGACAACATTCCAAGCCAGGAAAGGAGGCTACGCTTGCTCGGCATCGTTTGCGGTTTTGGTCTTCGAGTGAAACGTATATGTACACAGACTAAATGCATGGAACGTGTGTGACATTTTTTCAAATATAAACACCAGCCACTTAGATGTTAACTATGTGTTTCATTGCTACAGTAAATTACTTACAACAAATCTAACTGCAATGAACACTGTAGTAGTCCATCAAATGACTCCTCAGAAAATCTTTGTAAAACCGATTGTGTTTTAGTGGAACGCCTGTAAAACAGAAAGTCTTATGAACACTGTGCACTATAAATTATGTCACCGAGAGGCACTATTGGACCATTTTTGCTTTGTCCACATAATGTCCAATAGATTTAAAGGTCCCATTCCGTGCAAAAGCTGATTTTACTTGTAAATGCATATATACTGCTGTCATCCCTCCCTGTAATGAGTGGTCACAAGCTCAGAACTGCCACAGTTGGATTTGTCCCTATCCAGCTTCCCCCTGCAGTCTCCTTCAAGCCACACCCCCAAACGCTCTGTTCCCCCAGACGGGTTAATGTTACGTCACGCGGGTCCTTAAACATACTGCGCGCGGTCTCTCTCACACAAGCTACCTGCACCATTTTGTCTATAGCCACAAAAATAACACTTCTAGCTGGAGCGACGCCAACTGTACGTGATCCAGCAACTGCGGAGGTGCATTCGGTAAGTCTAGGCATTTTGAGATGTCCTCTTTAGCGTAGCAACGTTAAGTTAGCGATAGCGTTAGTTGTGGACACAACCCAGCGTGCTGGTCCACAGACGCTAATCTGATTGGCCGCTGGGAGCCTGGGGCGGGCTCTCCCTCAGCGGCCAATGGGAACTGTTAGTTCTGAATATATTATAGAAACAGACCATTCTTGGGACGCAACGAGATGAGGAAGGGACAACTCCGTCACAACAAATGGGGTTGCTATATTTTCGACAAATTAATCCAGAATCATGTTTTATGGACCAGAGACACACGTTTTTAAGAGGTTACAGCTGCACGAATTGGGACCTTTAAGTAAAATGGTATAGAAGTCAATATGGGTAGTTGACAAATACCATACTACAAATATATTGATGGCATCTGACCTATTACAGAAATTAAACTGGGATGATGTAAAAACATGGTTGTGAACTCATATATATTTCTTTATGCAAGCTAACATCTACTTTGGCCCATCACCATTTTCCCCTCATCTTGCTTAGGTGGGAGTGCTGCAAATATGGAAGGCTTCTGTTCTGTTGTCCTACTGAAGCAGTTATGGTCATCTAGCTTTCATCATTCTCATTATAGGCAACGACGTTATTTTGCAATTCATGTTTAGAGTGTGAGTTTACTGAGGGGTAAGTTCATATATCTTGATGATGTGTGCCCAATACCTGTTGTGGCAGTAATTTGTCTTATCTTGTGGTCAAGCGGATAGTGGACAGTATGTCCATAGTGAACAGTATGTCCACTATGGGCAGACTGTAAGCCTAGTAAGTTCAATAGTCTGGTTGGGGCCAGGCTAGCAGGCAGTGACTGCTTTGTTGTGTCTAGTTTGGGGGCAAAACATGACTAAGTCACCAAGTCACATTGTGCTGAGTTCTGGTTTCTACATTTCCCCGAGTAATGAGTTCAAAAGCCCAAAGTGTTGTTTTTTTCAGTGCAGACAGATTTTAAATCTTAAAGTGCTGTCTCAAGTAACTATGAAAGTACTCTTCAGTAATACCAGGCTATGGAGATGATATATACTGTAGTACCAGGCTATGGGGGTGGAGATATAATACCAGGCTATGGGGATGAGAGATACTGTAGTACCAGACTATGGGGGTGGAGATATAATACCAGACTATGGGGATGAGATTTTGGGCTGTATCGTCCCACTGGCCTTGAATTAGCGCTTAGCGCCAGGCGCAGCCCATATTGTGGCTCATTTCCACCACATATAACAGCACAGTACAGCTCTACTCGACCTGGTCTTACTCGGCTCTACTTGATATAGACTCTGTTTCCATAGCAAGTTTACTCGCCTCCCGCCCACACCTGGTCGTCATAGCGACCGCATATCTGCCCTCCGCCCATATCCGAAGTAGACTATAACGTTAAAATTAAATCCATACACAGAACTTTTAAACTGTTTATGAAATACTGGTGCCTCTAAATGACCTACAGTGTACATGGGCAAATGTGACAATCGGCCAGGAGAATGGACATCACTTTGTTGTTAGTCAAACTCACATGCATGCGCTGCGCGAGGGACGGGGGTTGCACTACAGGGAGAAGTGAAGCCTCTACCCCGGCGGCAACTCACCAGGCAAGACCGCGGCTTCACTAAACCCCCGCCTGCGGCCTAGCGGGCCGACGCTGCACACAACTACAAGGGCTTCCTGAGGAGCGGACTTTTTCTCTCTCAAAACAATTGAAAACCACCGCCATGTTAAAGCTGAGTAAGGAGATCGATTTTATTTCACCAGAGCCGAAGGCAGCAACACAAAAGACTGATGGAAATAACATAACAGAAGAGAAGGTAAGCCCCACTAAACTGGTATGCAGCATTGACAGTCAGTAGATACAGTAAACACGATTCTGCCTGACCAATCAGTCGTCTACAGTGTTTTCACGTCACGGTATGGTACCAGGTTCACAGCGCTGGAACTTCAACAGAGCAGGGACCAAAACTAGCACGACTCAACCCCGACTCAACCCGGGCTGTCCACGTTTTTGATCGGTGGAATGAGACAAAAAAGCGAGACGAGCTGGGCGGGGCCGCGCTGATACCAGCGGTGGAAATGGGCCATTTGTGGGCGTGGACTGGCCCAGTCGATATTTTCGTGTCGGCGCTACATGCGGCCTTAAGCATTATAATCACGCCTTTTAAGCGTAGAATTATTCACAACGTGCCCATTGGAGAAGTGCAGTAAACGAATCACAATGTCCCTTTCATGTTCCAATTCCACGGAGCGATCCAGTCCGGTCAGAAAAGCCCGACCAGGCTACAGTATGTGGATGAGATATAATACCAGGCTACCAGGAGATATAGGGCCTGGAAAACAATAGGAAAGTAAACGGTGACCTTTATGGCCGCTTGATCTTTTATGAGCAGGTCTCCAGACTCTAAACATATTAGGGAGGAAATTCAACCATTAGTCAGATTGAAGGCCATGATGGCAGAAGATTGAAGGCCATGATGGCAGAAGATTGAAGGCCATGATGGCAGAAGATTGAAGGCCATGGCAGAAGATTGAAGGCCATGGCAGAAGATTGAAGGCCATGGCAGAAGATTGAAGGCCATGATGGCAGAAGATTGAAGGCCATGATGGCAGAAGATTGAAGGCCATGGCAGAAGATTGAAGGCCATGGCAGAAGATTGAAGGCCATGATGGCAGAAGATTGAAGGCCATGATGGCAGAAGATTGAAGGCCATGATGGCAGAAGATTGAAGGCCATGGCAGAAGATTGAAGGCCATGGCAGAAGATTGAAGGCCATGATGGCAGAAGATTGAAGGCCATGGCAGAAGATTGAAGGCCATGATGGCAGAAGATTGAAGGCCATGGCAGAAGATTGAAGGCCATGGCAGAAGATTGAAGGCCATGGCAGAAGATTGAAGGCCATGATGGCAGAAGATTGAAGGCCATGATGGCAGAAGATTGAAGGCCATGATGGCAGAAGATTGAAGGCCATGGCAGAAGATTGAAGGCCATGGCAGAAGATTGAAGGCCATGGCAGAAGATTGAAGGCCATGGCAGAAGATTGAAGGCCATGATGGCAGAAGATTGAAGGCCATGGCAGAAGATTGAAGGCCATGGCAGAAGATTGAAGGCCATGGCAGAAGATTGAAGGCCATGGCAGAAGATTGAAGGCCATGGCAGAAGATTGAAGGCCATGGCAGAAGATTGAAGGCCATGGCAGAAGATTGAAGGCCATGGCAGAAGATTGAAGGCCATGATGGCAGAAGATTGAAGGCCATGGCAGAAGATTGAAGGCCATGATGGCAGAAGGCAGAAAAAGCCACAGGCTCTGCTTTTCCACTTGGTTCAGTGCACTGAAATTCAACACGTTTCAGCGAAGAGCCGCAAATATGTTAAAATAACACAACGCACATGCAGCTCGTTTTACGGGCCGGCAAACCTACAGCGTCTGTGCTACAGTAATGTGCTCTGTTCAAAGCATACGCTCTGGCTAACCACACGCAGCTTAATGACGTTACTCCAAATAATGTGACAAAGTGGAGCCAGATCTTAAGATAACAAAAGTAACACTAAAGAGAACACGCACGGGCGCGCGTGTGTGTTTGTGTACACACACGCACGCACGCACACACACACACACACACACACACACACACACACACACACACACACACACACACACACACACACACACACACACACACACACACACACACACACACACACACACACACGCACACACAATCAGGACCTGCTCGTATAGGCATCATGCTTCTTTCCTCTGTCCTCCTGGTTTTCCATAATCATTTCCATTGCGTCACCAGCCCACATGTATCTCTAGTCTATTTATGCCAATGCTAATTTCAATTTGCGCATAAAAAACGGAGTGGAAACGCTGCAAAATTCGCAAAAACGTCGAGTGTATTGATAAAAGTAAAATGCGATACGTGCAGTGGAAACAGATGAAATGATATTCCGTTGTGTCTCCATTCCAAAACCACACAGTTTGCCTTGATCACTGCAAAACATGACATGCTGTGTAGCCTCCACACAACAGGGCTACACACGGTAAATAATGCCATGGTAAATACGCAGCACAATACCCATCAGGGTAAACAGAAGAAGAATGAGATATTAACTTGAATGCGACTCATCTTCAAGAATTGAATGAAGAAACAAACACCACGTGTAGTTGTCTAGTAATCTGCCCGGCAGCCCTCATAACGATGCCCTACTCCGTGCATGTGTCACTGCAGTTCAGTACAAAATGTTTAGAAATAACATGGACTGACGTGCAACTTTGACTAAGTTGACATTACTTTTCAATCCACTACCATGCAGGGAGCATGTGTTTGTCATTGAAAGGACGCTCCGTGTGGTTTGTCCACACATGGAACATATTCTTCTCTGGAGTTGAGCTGGAGGAACAACGTTCAAGCTGAAAAACCCAACAGTCCTTTCACTTTCCTGACACTCGATGCCATCTGTTGACCCGAATCACCCATCTGCGTTTTTGATTTCAGTTTGAATTTTAACTACTGTACAAATCCTATTGGGGCATGGCAGCAAAGTGGCAACAGGTCAGAATATTTTACAATATACCTAGATTAATAACATGCTTTTAACACGAACAGTTACAGCATCAGTAAGGCTAAAGGCATATAGATGCAACCACCGTGACAGGTCCCTCACAGGGCCCATCCAGATCCGTGGCAGCAGATAAAACAGAAAGTTAACTTGACCACTTAACCATAACTAAAGCCAATTCAACCTCTTAATAAACCATATACTGTAGGTGTCTTAATACACCATATATATGTCCTTAGTTTCTTTAAAGCAATGTCCCTTATGGTGAGCTGAGCTGGGATCTGGCTGGCCTGGGAGCAGCAATTCAAGGTATGCTACTCCACACTGAGCGAGCAGTGAAAACCCATATGAATTGAACACAATCCCACCTGGCTGTAAGGGATCCAAGCTGTTTGGCTGTTGACTGGGTTCAGCACCTTCTGCGTTGTATTCAGCACCTTCTGCGTTGTATAGGTCTGAAAAGACATCAACCAAGGTATAAAATTCACAGGCAAGGCACTGAAGGCAGACATGACATGATCAAATCAAATCATGGGAAAGCCGCATTCACCCACTATGCTTCTGCTAGCTGGAACAATCTGCCTGAAGATCTGCCCCAACTTTACTTACTTTTAAAAATAGACTAAAGACTTGTATGTTTACCGTCGCTTTTAACTGCTGACAGATAGAAAATGTGTTTTATTCCTCTGTAAGTTTTTAACTATTTTTGCAACTACTCTGTTGTGATGCTTTTAAATGTCTATTTTATCCTCTTCTTTTATTCTCTTATATTCTTGTGTCGACCATCTTATGTGAAGCACTTTGAATTGCCTCTACCTGATTTTATGCAAACCCAATGCTGTGGCAAGTAGGGGCAACAGAAGACGCAAGGTACCAGTAGAGGGTATGTTTGGCGTCCAAACTACAGTATAAAGACAAAGTCTATTTTATCCTCTTTTTTTATTTTCTTATGTCATCCATTTTATGTGAAGCACTTTGAACTGCATCTGTGTGTATGAAATGTGCTATACAAATAAACTTGACTTGACTTGACATGAAATATCTTAACCCTTGTTTACTCCATTGAAAATGACCCTGACGTTGACCTTAAATACTAAAACATCCAAATTCAGTTCTTGTGACTTAATTTGTGCACCGACTCAACTGCGCCATCATCTTGTTTCTTTCATAACTGCAGCTGAATCATTTCATATTTCCTGGGATGCTACCTCACTGCTGTCAACTAGTATGATTGGCTGATTGGCATCTTGACTTTTCTTCTATTTGACTCATGTACAGTAATAGAACAGTGGTGCTCTGTTAGACCTGGGTCTGTTAGACCTGGGTCTGTTAGACCTGGGTCCTGGTCCACAGTCTCCTCTGCCGTGCTGCAGCCCAGCTCTGCAGTAGCAGGGCGCTCTGCTGGTCCCTCCCCTGTGACATCACCTCCTGTAGCGTTATCTGTCATTGGAGGCAAGCCATCATTCTCTTCTGGGACACACACACACACACACACACACACACACACACACACACACACACACACACACACACACACACACACACACACACACACACACAAATAATATGTATATTTCTCTGAAATTTCTCAGTTTTCTCCCCAATTGTACTTGACCAATTCCCCCTGCTGTCCCGATCGTTGCTCCACCCCCTCTGCTAATCTGGGGAGAGCCGTAGACTAGCACCATGCTTCCTCCGATTACAAGTGCACTCGCCAGCCGCTTCTTTTTTCACCTGACAGCGAGGAGTTTCACTGGCAGGACGTAGCGCATGGGAGGATCACGCTATTTCCCCCAGTTCCCCTCCCCCCAAAACAGGCCGACCAGAGAAGGCACTAGTGCAGCGACCAGGACTCATACCCCTCTGACTTCCCACCCGCAGACACGGCCAATTGTGTCTGTAGGAAGGTCTGACCAAGCCGGAAGTACCGCTGCCGGGAATTGAACCCTACACTATCCAGCCGCCCTACACAAATACATATTTAAACCACATTGTGCTGCTTCAATAACTCATTGTTATGGAGGAAATATGAGTATTTTCCTTATATAAATTGGATATGTACAGTGTCAGTGGTGCTTACTTTATTGAAAAGATGACTGCATAATTTCAACTTTGATAGGCCTATTAGTGATCATTCATCCTCATAGTGGCAACATTGGGAAAGATGGAAAAAGGTTACTGTCAGAGCTATAATGTAAAGCTGATGTAGAAGTTTGGACAAAGTCTCTCTGTGTTCTGTAAATCACAGACTAGCAGACTAGACACAGTTATTTGTATGCTCTAAGAACAACATATGAGAATTCCTGAACTTGGTATTCCCCATGTGGGTGTGTGAACTCTACTGAAGTCGGGCACCTTTATTGTCAGAGTCTTGTGTTCCTCCTGTCAGTTCCTGGACCAAGTCTATGTGTTCCGTGTCACGCAGAACCTGGAGGAAAGGGGAGAACCAGCCCGGGCGACATCTCACGATTCTTCCCAGAAGTTCACGAGAGCCAGCAATCGGCCCGTTGTTTGTTGTTGCAGCATTAATCTGGAACATGAACATACAGTAATAACTGGAGTATTATTTTCTTTCAAAGTCTGAGACTGTACTCACACCCCCCCCCTCCCCTTCCACGACAGAGGTTCACAGGGTGGGCGGAGCTAACACAATAGACTCACTCTACAGGTTACTGTAGGTTCACAGGGTGGGCGGAGCTAACACAATAAGACTCACTCTACAGGTTAGTTACTGTAGTGTAGGTTCCCGACAACTCTTGTGTTAAGTAGGATAACAAGCTGCTACTTTATTCTGGTCTCTGCTAGCATTACGGGTGGTTACTATGGTCGAACCAACTGACTAATTTCACATAATGCAATGTTTGGATTTCACCTGCAATGACCACTCATCGCCATAGGTGTCACAGAAAAGAACAAAACTGAAATCTTCAGAGATTATAACTTTAACAAACTAATAATGAATCATGTTTACACCGTATTTATTACCCATTTATAAAGTCTTATAAACATCAGTTGCAAGCATAGAGTGTGGTTGTAGTAGCGAGCCAAATGTTTATCTGTCCTCCTCTGTCCCCCTATGTCCAGAGGGGATTATAAAGTTGCAACTGATATTTATAATAGCCTACTTTGTACATTGTTAATAAATACAGTGTAAACAGTAATTTTCATTTCATTGTTTGATAACAGTAAAATAACAAAAAATATATAAAGTTGATTTAACTATCAATTTACCATGAATTAATTGTTATTAAAAATTGTTACTAAACTATTGTATCTCTGAACTATCTCTTTAACCAAATCACATTCTAGGCTATTCTATGTGAGTGATCTCCTTTTGATAACTAATGTAATAAGTAACCAATGTCATACTTTTTCCACTTCCATTCACTGAGCCTCCCCTAACCTGTTTGGAGCCCCCCTGGGGAGGCGCGCCTCCCACTTGGAAAACCTCTGGATGCTGTGCACAATGCTAGCGTAAGCCTGCCATCTTCTGGCCAATGGCTGCAAAGACTAAGATGGAGTCTGGCCTAGTAGGCTATTTATTATCTGAGTAAAATAACTAACGTTTGGTGTTCCAAAATGACTTGTTGGGACTAAACCTATTCTGTATACACACTAGGGACCATCTGAGACCAGTTGGCATACATGGTATCTTTCTTTCATGACAATCTCAGATGTAGCCTAACTATAAAGTTGTTTATATGAAAAGACTAGTTGTATATTTTGCATAGACTGACAGAGATGCTCACAAGTCATTTTTTGCAAGTCTAAGTCAAGTCTCAAGTCTTTGAGGGGCAAGTCCAAGTCAAGTCTCAAGTTTCTTATGGATGAGCGACGCGTTCTATCATCTGTAACATGTCATCCGGTCTGCTTAGAACACTGCATAGCTAAAACTAAGGAATTCAAAGCATGTACTGTATTATCCTCACTCTTTTATCTATTAGCATACATTATCAGCATTGATTGGATGACATCAGTATAGATTTCATTAATGTTAATGCACCAAAAAAATAAAAAAAATAAAAAATGATTGTTCACAAGTCCCAAAATTCAAGTCCAAGTCAAGTCTCAAGTCTTTGAGGACGAGTCTCAAGTCAAGTCTCAAGTCACTCACTGTGGGTGAGACTTAAGTGCGACTCAAGTCCAAGTCCCAAGTCCAAGTCCCCATCTCTGTAGACTGTACATATAAATATAGCCTACATAAACCACCCAGCGAGCACAAAACGTTTTTTCAACGTTGATTTTTAGTTTAAATCTGGGTGATATTGGGTTTGAACGTCTAAGACCTCATTTCACCCTCTTTTCAACCGGCTAAAATGCGGTTACAACGTCAACGTGTAAAAAAACACAATTTGGTTCATCATATTGTTAAAACATTTGTTGTAGTTTGGAATAGAGACAATATTGATAGTGTGTGAATTGGCATTTGTCCATTTTATTGTGTAACTGAGAGTTGAAATCTCGTCTACACGAAAACTACATTTCAACGCATTTTATGTCACATGGAATATCATAAATATGGGACTATATAGGCTATGTGGTGCCAGCAAAAAGCTTCCAGGACACAACTATGGTTAATAGTTTAGCGCAATACTATAAAATAATGAATTCAGTTCCTGCAGCAACACGCATGCGCAAGTACCGTGCTAGCTATACCGTGACTGACTAGACCAAAGCAAGTCTGCACCGGTCTGCACCAAGTGCGGAACGAGGTGCTCTGGGCAGCTATGTTATTGTATACAAGGCTCTGTGTACCCCCTGAGTCTCTCGTGTTAAATGAAGTTAACCTCTGAAGCCATACAGCCTACAGCCTACAGATGCACACACACACAACATAATTTTAGTCTGTTACATAATATGATAGTCTCGTACGCATCACATAAAATAACTTGCCCTCCCGATCGTTGACAATTGTGTGTAGTCTAAGTTGTGTGCGAGATAGAGTATATATATGCCCGGCTCTCTGTGTAGTATAAGAAAATCTATAGCTCACGACGCAGAGCGCAGTGGCTTGGACGTGGGAGATCGGGGTTCGATTCCCGTGTGCGCTCCTGAATTTTTAATTTAAGATGCTGGTGAAATATGGTCTAAATCTGAACGTTCAATAAACGTCTGCAAATAGTGGGTGAAAAAACTTTCACTTTCAAACCTTCCTTGCACGTTTTTTCAACGTTGACCCTAAACGTTTTTTAAACGTCTTTTCAACCGAAAAATGCTCGCTGGGCAACCATGACGCGTCACAGCAACATCACGTGACGTCTCTGACGAATATTGCAGGAAGCAGCAGTCGAAACAGGTATTGACAAAAAAATACAACTAAGTCTTTTCACATGAACAACTTTATAGTTAACGTTAGTTACTAGACGAAATTAACTTGTTTGGACGAATCTCAGATGTATCGTGAATGATCATATATGGCGCTGATAAACGTCAATGGCTGACTAATCACTCTATTATTACAGTCATTGGTTAAATTCGACTCACAATATCTCTGTCCTCTTGGCTGAGAAGCTCTTGAGCAAAACAGTGCTGGCACACATCAGCAGTCTTCATGGCCAGCAGACTGGGGGAGAGGAGTTCAATCAGGCGGACGCAGTGATCATTATCTGCCTCCACCTGCGGGTTTGGGGGTTTCTCCATATAGTCCGCTGCATGTTGACAGCCTCCATTCGACAACGCGTCCACAAACTCCCTGAACCAGCCGTCATGATGTGGCGTCCTGATCACTGCATCGATCAGGAGATCGGCTGCCTTCAGTTTGCTAATCTTTGCCTCGTTTCTGATCAGCTCCTTCTGGTCACTGTCAATAGAGGGGATAAGATCCACAACCGGCTCGACTAGAATGAGTTTTCGCAACCTTGGTTTAAAGTTTTCAATGAGAGTCACGCTTGCATTATCATCAGATGCTGCCATTGCTAATTAAGCCTAAGCTAATCAGGTCATGAGCTAACACTACTTGCTGCCTGCACACTAGCAGGCGGCTGTGGAACACTGAAGACGCGTGACTCAATGGTTCTATTCTGATCGAGGAAATTGAAACTCTTTCGCTTTCGTTTCTCCAGAAAATACACTTGAAAGAATAAAAGTCGCCACTAGGTGTCAGTAGTGCACTATGGTATGAGTGCACCGTGCTCTCCAAAGCTGACTGAGGCAACTGTAACATCATTCTGTTGTTGAACCCAACTAAAAATAACTATAATGAACATGCCTATATTCAATTATGCATTAGCCGGAAGTACTTTTGTTGTTGTGATGTCACGCTGATATAACATTTCGAGATTTATTCAGACAAGCATATATACACATACTGTATTTAGAATAATCTCAGAGCTACAATTAATGCTCTATGGAGACAAACCATAGCCTACTTGATGTCTAATTAGACTGGGCAATTCTTACAAAGCCTCCTTTATCATTTCCTCACTTGATAGGTTTATTCAGCTGGATGGCATCATCAGTACTGTTAGGTTAGCACATGATACAAGAAACTACACATTTCCGGTTGAAAACATTTCTTTCTTTCTTTTCATCATAAAAATATGGGCAATCATTGAAAAAAGGGTAAGCCACTCAAACCTCCCCACAAACAAAGTGTGTTTTCATTTTATTGCTCCCACCACAGCTTCAGAACAAACCTACGCTATTGTTTCACGACACTCCCAGTTTCTCATGTATTTTACTTGGTTAAAAATAAATACATTTTGTTTAACATCTGGCCATATTACAACATTTCTTGTCTAACAATATGAATTGTATGAAAACGATACAGGGGAAACATGATGCTTTTGTTGATGTAATGGACATGCTGATTTTAGTGTTTGTATTTGGTTATATAGGCACAAGACCCCATCTCTTTTGTGGGCCTATTTATGCTCTAGCAGTATTATGTCCCCATGTGTCCTGAATCATGCCCCCCATTCCCCACCCCCAAAGTGCATCCTAAAGCAAAAGAGAGAGAAATAAGTATTTGGACATCATTTGATGCTGTAACGTGCTACCTTTCGGGCCATATAAGCAGTGCAAAAACCGTAAATATACTGATATAAAACCACATGCACTGCCCTGTAGAAATGTCTACAATACATCATACTTGCTTGTCAGAGGCCTAGCTCTCTGGGATAACATGCAGCACAACACTCTCAACCCTGCCTCCCACTTGATCTGCCCGGACGAGTGCGTCTGGCGTGTTCTGTTGGCTGGAACGTCAAGGGTGCATGTCAGTGATTGCAATAATAATAATGCACATAGGAAGAAAAACAACAGTACACTTCATGTAGCAGTGCAATAGTCTGTAACCCCTGAGTCACTCTTCAGAGAAAGACAGGCAAACAGCAAAGGATCAGCCAAGTGTTCCCACGTCTGCATAATAATGCTGTTATTACACGAATAACCGCAGAGAACAGTCCTGCATCCAGGTGATGATTTAAACATACCTAACTATTACCAAGCAATCGCAAATCAACAAATACAGATTTTCTGTGCCAGCATGCTGATAAAACGCTGCTGCTACAGTAATGACACCATTACCACATGATGACGGCATTACCACAGTAATGACAGCATTACCACAGTAATGACAGCATTACCACATGACGGCATTACCACAGAGATGACAACATTACTACAGTAATGACAGCATTACCACAGTAATTACAGCATTACCACAGTAATGACAGCATTACTACAGTAATGACAGCATTACCACAGTAATGACAGCATCACCACAGTAATGACAGCATCACCACAGTAATGACATCATTACCACAGTGATGACAGCATTACTACAGTAACGACAACATTACCACAGTAAAGACAGCATTACCACATGACGGCATTACCACAGTGATGACAACATTACTACAGTAATGACAGCATTACCACAGTAATGACAGCATTACCACAGTAATGACAGCATTACTACAGTAATGACAGCATTACTACAGTAATGCTGTCATTACTGTAGTAATGCTATCATTACTGTAGTAATGTTGTCATTACTCTGGTAATGACAACATTACTGTGGTAATGACAGCATTACCACAGTAATGACAGCATTACCACAGTAATGCTGTCATTACCACAGTAATGCTGTCATTACCACAGTAATGATAGCATTACCACAGTAATGACAGCATTACTACAGTAATGACAACATCACCACAGTGATGACATCATTACCACAGTGATGACAACATCACCACAGTAACGACAACATTACTACAGTAATGACAGCATTACCACCCAGATATAAGAACACTTGATCGTGTGCTGCTGAGGGATTCATGGCCTTGGAAAGCCTGGGTCTGAGGCAGGTCTGTGCAGTCCCATGGTGTTGAGGTTGGAGTCGGAGGGTGAGGAGGAAGAGGAGGTGGATGAAGAGGAAGAGGCTTCCACCGGAAGAAGGATCAGTTCAGCCTGTTGATGTCCTTTGCTTTGATGTTGTTGTAGTTGTAGTAGTAGTAGTTGTTGTTGTTGTTGTGGTTGTTGTTGCTGCTGCGGTTGTGGCTGTGTATGTCTTTGTACAAGCAGTGCTGTAAGGCTGTCTTCTATGGGTGCATTCATGTGAGCCAAGCTCGACAGACAGTCTGTGGATTCCTGATGGGTCCTCTCCAGTTTGTGGTTGGGACCCTGAAAAAAGACAGTTGCAGAAAATATATACACAGTTTAGCAGTTGTCTCTCTATGAGGGACTACTACTGTGACAGAAGACACATCCAGGAATTAGCAATCCAGATGAAGTTTGCTATAAAAACTAAAATAATAGAAAAGTACTTTCATACCACTTGTCATTGATCCTTTCTACAGTACCAAAACCAACATAATCAGACCTGGGCTAAAATAAATAAATAAATAATAATAATAATAATAATAATAATAATAATAATAATAATAATAATAATAATAATAATAATACATTAAAATTACATTACATTACATTATGTCATTTAGCAGATGCTTTTTATTTTTTTGTCAACAGGACTTCTTGTTTACCAGATGGGTGGGGTTCATCACAGCAAGACAATTCATAAATTCAAATACAGAAAAGCATATGAAAATGACTTTGTGATACTTTCCTGTGATTGGCAAAATTCTCTGGCACTTACTGTGGCAAACCTCACCCATCATGGCACCTAAGCACACAAGGCCGTGAATCATAGTTGCAAATCCCACTGGACTCAAATCTTTCAAAACCAAACAAGAACAAAGACACATTCTGGATCTATTGAAGGAGGCCCCTTACCTGAGTTGCTGTATGGCTGAAGAAAGGGCTGGTAGTGAGAGCGACGGCCTGGACCTGCACAGCAGGTCTGTGATAGTCTGGACTGGCCGTCACAGTGCTGTAGGCCGGGTCTGGACTGGCCGCCACAGTGCTGTAGGCCGGGTCTGGACTGGCCGTCACAGTGCTGTAGGCCGGGTCTGGACTGGCCGTCACAGTGCTGTAGGCCGGGGGGCCCAGCGTGGACTGCCTCTGCAGCAGGTGCAGAATGGTCTGAATATCTGACATCATGTGAGACTCCAGCCTGGAGAGAGCGAGAGAGAGAGAGAGACTTATAATAATATTATTACTTATAAACAGTTTATTGTTGTATTTTGAGGCCATTTACACCTGGCGCTAACATGCGTTTTCTGTGATCAGATTGCAATCAGATTGTGTTTTATCACTTGAAATGCCAGGTGTAAACACCCCCAAAACGCATTGAAGAAGGATTGCAATCTGATCGGCCAAACCACCTCCGGAGGTGGTCAGGGATGCATTGTGTACACATTGAACACAAGTGTAAATGCAATGTGTCCTCTCAATCTGGATACAGCAACTTTATGCGGATTGAGAGGACAACTATTTCTGCTATCAGATTGCAATCAGATTGCAATCTGATGGCAGAAAACGCATGTTAACGCCAGGTGTGAATGGAATCAGGTTAATGTGGTCGAGCACAATCTGATTGCAATCTGATGGCAGAAAACGCATGTTAACGCCAGGTTATATGGCCATGTTATTCTAACAGTGTAATGTGCTTTTAACAATATTGTCATAATTTGTACTAGTATTATAATAGTACCATAATATCTCAATACTGTTCTTGCTTTGTCAGTATCTTAGGCCATGTTCAGACTAGGAGGCCCAATCTGATTTGTGAACTTTAGTGACCTATTAATGATTCTATCCAGATTGGTTTTATGAGTCTGGACGCTCCAAGTCTGATTTGTGTCACTTGTCCCAAACCACATATGGAGGTCCGGACACACAGATCCGACTTGAACACTTGCCCAAATCAGATTTGTGGCAGTGTGGACACACTCCCAAATCAGATTTGGGAAACCACTGAAGATAATGATGATTAATGACTTTAGCAGCAAATCTGATTTGCCTGTAATGTGAACATGGCCTTAGTTGATATTCTACTAGCAGAGCTGATTCTGTCTTATTTAGTAATGTATCCACTGTTTACTTTGTTGTTAGATCAGTTGTATCCTTTTGTCGATTGTCCTGAGAGGCTGTGGCAATTTTGTTATGACATTCATGCCATGGAAGCAATTTGAATAGAATAGAACAGATAGAATTGAGAGAGAGAGAGAGAGAGAGAAGGGGAGGGAGAGAGAGAGAGAGAGAGAAGGGGAGAGAGAGAGGGGGAGGGAGAGAGAGAGAGAAGGGGAGAGAGAGGGGGAGGGAGAGAGAGAGAGGGGGAGGGAGAGAGAGAGAGAAGGAGAGAGAGAGGGGGAGGGAGAGAGAGAGAGAGGGGGAGGGGGAGAGAGAGAGAGAGAAGGGGAGAGAGAGAGAGGGGGGTAGAGAATACCTTGACAGCACTGATGATGCAATGAGTGTAATGGATGACTGCACATTCAGCTGTGCTTGTGTGTCTTTGCGGGTGCTTCGTGGAGCACTAGGGGGCGCTGGTGCCTCGGGGGGCGGGGGACAGGCCACTAGGGGGCGCTGGTGCCTCGGGGGCGGGGGACAGGCTTGGCCACACACTCTGTCAGCGTAGTGGACGCTTGTCACTGCTCTTGCTACGAGGAGTGATAATGAGCATTCAGCGGGAGGTGTGAATTCAGCATTTACTGTGGAAATGACCGGATCGCACTCCATCACTCAGTCTAATTATGGCCAGATTTAATCCCAGTGCTATATTTAGGGCATCCGGCAAAATGGCTTAATGCTGAATAATGCTTTAATTACTCGTCTG